>NW_028181933.1:0-17548 GCF_965140295.1 Lepidochelys olivacea | reverse complement strand
CCCCCGAGCCAGCCAGTCCCCGCCCTGGGGCCAGAGGGGAGCCGGTGCCCCTGACAGGCCCCATGCCCCGCCCCCCGAGCCAGCCAGTCCCCGCCCTGGGGCCAGAGGGGAGCCGGTGCCCCTGACAGGCCCCATGCCCCGCCCCCCGAGCCAGCCAGTCCCCGCCCTGGGGCCAGAGGGCAGCCGGTGCCCCTGACAGGCCCATGCCCCATGCCCTGCCCCCCGAGCCAGCCAGTCCCCGCCCTGGGGCCAGAGGGGAGCCGGTGCCCCTGACAGGCCCATGCCCCCCGAGCCAGCCAGTCCCCGCCCTGGGGCCAGAGGGGAGCCGGTGCCCCTGACAGGCCCATGCCCCATGCCCTGCCCCCCGAGCCAGCCAGTCCCCGCCCTGGGGCCAGAGGGGAGCCGGTGCCCCTGACAGGCCCATGCCCCCCGAGCCAGCCAGTCCCCGCCCTGGGGCCAGAGGGGAGCCGGTGCCCCTGACAGGCCCATGCCCCATGCCCTGCCCCCCGAGCCAGCCAGTCCCCGCCCTGGGGCCAGAGGGGAGCCGGTGCCCCTGACAGGCCCCATGCCCCATGCCCCGCCCCCCGAGCCAGCCAGTCCCCGCCCTGGGGCCAGAGGGGAGCCGGTGTCCCTGACAGGCCCCATGCCCCGCCCCCCGAGCCAGCCAGTCCCCGCCCTGGGGCCAGAGGGCAGCCGGTGCCCCTGACAGGCCCATGCCCCATGCCCTGCCCCCCGAGCCAGCCAGTCCCCGCCCTGGGGCCAGAGGGCAGCCGGTGCCCCTGACAGGCCCATGCCCCATGCCCTGCCCCCCGAGCCAGCCAGTCCCCGCCCTGGGGCCAGAGGGCAGCCGGTGCCCCTGACAGGCCCATGCCCCATGCCCTGCCCCCCGAGCCAGCCAGTCCCCGCCCTGGGGCCAGAGGGGAGCCGGTGCCCCTGACAGGCCCCATGCCCCATGCCCCGCCCCCCGAGCCAGCCAGTCCCCGCCCTGGGGCCAGAGGGGAGCCGGTGCCCCTGACAGGCCCATGCCCCATGCCCCGCCCCCCGAGCCAGCCAGTCCCCGCCCTGGGGCCAGAGGGGAGCCGGTGCCCCTGACAGGCCCCATGCCCTGCCCCCCGAGCCAGCCAGTCCCCGCCCTGGGGCCAGAGGGGAGCCGGTGTCCCTGACAGGCCCCATGCCCTGCCCCCCGAGCCAGCCAGTCCCCGCCCTGGGGCCAGAGGGCAGCCGGTGCCCCTGACAGGCCCATGCCCCATGCCCTGCCCCCCGAGCCAGCCAGTCCCCGCCCTGGGGCCAGAGGGGAGCCGGTGCCCCTGACAGGCCCATGCCCCATGCCCCGCCCCCCGAGCCAGCCAGTCCCCGCCCTGGGGCCAGAGGGGAGCCGGTGCCCCTGACAGGCCCATGCCCCATGCCCCGCCCCCCGAGCCAGCCAGTCCCCGCCCTGGGGCCAGAGGGGAGCCGGTGCCCCTGACAGGCCCCATGCCCCGCCCCCCGAGCCAGCCAGTCCCCGCCCTGGGGCCAGAGGGGAGCCGGTGCCCCTGACAGGCCCCATGCCCTGCCCCCCGAGCCAGCCAGTCCCCGCCCTGGGGCCAGAGGGGAGCCGGTGTCCCTGACAGGCCCCATGCCCTGCCCCCCGAGCCAGCCAGTCCCCGCCCTGGGGCCAGAGGGCAGCCGGTGCCCCTGACAGGCCCATGCCCCATGCCCTGCCCCCCGAGCCAGCCAGTCCCCGCCCTGGGGCCAGAGGGGAGCCGGTGCCCCTGACAGGCCCATGCCCCATGCCCTGCCCCCCGAGCCAGCCAGTCCCCGCCCTGGGGCCAGAGGGGAGCCGGTGCCCCTGACAGGCCCCATGCCCCATGCCCCGCCCCCCGAGCCAGCCAGTCCCCGCCCTGGGGCCAGAGGGGAGCCGGTGCCCCTGACAGGCCCATGCCCCATGCCCTGCCCCCCGAGCCAGCCAGTCCCCGCCCTGGGGCCAGAGGGGAGCCGGTGCCCCTGACAGGCCCCATGCCCCGCCCCCCGAGCCAGCCAGTCCCCGCCCTGGGGCCAGAGGGGAGCCGGTGCCCCTGACAGGCCCCATGCCCTGCCCCCCGAGCCAGCCAGTCCCCGCCCTGGGGCCAGAGGGGAGCCGGTGCCCCTGACAGGCCCCATGCCCCGCCCCCCGAGCCAGCCAGTCCCCGCCCTGGGGCCAGAGGGGAGCCGGTGCCCCTGACAGGCCCCATGCCCCGCCCCCCGAGCCAGCCAGTCCCCGCCCTGGGGCCAGAGGGGAGCCGGTGCCCCTGACAGGCCCATGCCCCATGCCCCGCCCCCCGAGCCAGCCAGTCCCCGCCCTGGGGCCAGAGGGGAGCCGGTGCCCCTGACAGGCCCATGCCCCGCCCCCCGAGCCAGCCAGTCCCCGCCCTGGGGCCAGAGGGGAGCCGGTGCCCCTGACAGGCCCATGCCCCATGCCCTGCCCCCCGAGCCAGCCAGTCCCCGCCCTGGGGCCAGAGGGGAGCCGGTGCCCCTGACAGGCCCATGCCCTGCCCCCCGAGCCAGCCAGTCCCCGCCCTGGGGCCAGAGGGGAGCCGGTGCCCCTGACAGGCCCATGCCCCATGCCCCGCCCCCCGAGCCAGCCAGTCCCCGCCCTGGGGCCAGAGGGGAGCCGGTGCCCCTGACAGGCCCATGCCCCATGCCCCGCCCCCCGAGCCAGCCAGTCCCCGCCCTGGGGCCAGAGGGGAGCCGGTGCCCCTGACAGGCCCCATGCCCCGCCCCCCGAGCCAGCCAGTCCCCGCCCTGGGGCCAGAGGGGAGCCGGTGCCCCTGACAGGCCCCATGCCCTGCCCCCCGAGCCAGCCAGTCCCCGCCCTGGGGCCAGAGGGGAGCCGGTGTCCCTGACAGGCCCCATGCCCTGCCCCCCGAGCCAGCCAGTCCCCGCCCTGGGGCCAGAGGGCAGCCGGTGCCCCTGACAGGCCCATGCCCCATGCCCTGCCCCCCGAGCCAGCCAGTCCCCGCCCTGGGGCCAGAGGGGAGCCGGTGCCCCTGACAGGCCCATGCCCCATGCCCTGCCCCCCGAGCCAGCCAGTCCCCGCCCTGGGGCCAGAGGGGAGCCGGTGCCCCTGACAGGCCCCATGCCCCATGCCCCGCCCCCCGAGCCAGCCAGTCCCCGCCCTGGGGCCAGAGGGGAGCCGGTGCCCCTGACAGGCCCATGCCCCATGCCCTGCCCCCCGAGCCAGCCAGTCCCCGCCCTGGGGCCAGAGGGGAGCCGGTGCCCCTGACAGGCCCCATGCCCCGCCCCCCGAGCCAGCCAGTCCCCGCCCTGGGGCCAGAGGGGAGCCGGTGCCCCTGACAGGCCCCATGCCCTGCCCCCCGAGCCAGCCAGTCCCCGCCCTGGGGCCAGAGGGGAGCCGGTGCCCCTGACAGGCCCCATGCCCCGCCCCCCGAGCCAGCCAGTCCCCGCCCTGGGGCCAGAGGGGAGCCGGTGCCCCTGACAGGCCCCATGCCCCGCCCCCCGAGCCAGCCAGTCCCCGCCCTGGGGCCAGAGGGGAGCCGGTGCCCCTGACAGGCCCATGCCCCATGCCCCGCCCCCCGAGCCAGCCAGTCCCCGCCCTGGGGCCAGAGGGGAGCCGGTGCCCCTGACAGGCCCATGCCCCGCCCCCCGAGCCAGCCAGTCCCCGCCCTGGGGCCAGAGGGGAGCCGGTGCCCCTGACAGGCCCATGCCCCATGCCCTGCCCCCCGAGCCAGCCAGTCCCCGCCCTGGGGCCAGAGGGGAGCCGGTGCCCCTGACAGGCCCATGCCCCGCCCCCCGAGCCAGCCAGTCCCCGCCCTGGGGCCAGAGGGCAGCCGGTGCCCCTGACAGGCCCATGCCCCATGCCCCGCCCCCCGAGCCAGCCAGTCCCCGCCCTGGGGCCAGAGGGCAGCCGGTGCCCCTGACAGGCCCATGCCCCATGCCCTGCCCCCCGAGCCAGCCAGTCCCCGCCCTGGGGCCAGAGGGGAGCCGGTGCCCCTGACAGGCCCCATGCCCCGCCCCCCGAGCCAGCCAGTCCCCGCCCTGGGGCCAGAGGGGAGCCGGTGTCCCTGACAGGCCCATGCCCCATGCCCCGCCCCCCGAGCCAGCCAGTCCCCGCCCTGGGGCCAGAGGGGAGCCGGTGCCCCTGACAGGCCCCATGCCCCATGCCCCGCCCCCCGAGCCAGCCAGTCCCCGCCCTGGGGCCAGAGGGGAGCCGGTGCCCCTGACAGGCCCATGCCCCATGCCCCGCCCCCCGAGCCAGCCAGTCCCCGCCCTGGGGCCAGAGGGGAGCCGGTGTCCCTGACAGGCCCATGCCCCATGACCCGCCCCCCGAGCCAGCCAGTCCCCGCCCTGGGGCCAGAGGGGAGCCGGTGCCCCTGACAGGCCCATGCCCCATGCCCCGCCCCCCGAGCCAGCCAGTCCCCGCCCTGGGGCCAGAGGGGAGCCGGTGTCCCTGACAGGCCCATGCCCCATGCCCCGCCCCCCGAGCCAGCCAGTCCCCGCCCTGGGGCCAGAGGGGAGCCGGTGCCCCTGACAGGCCCATGCCCCATGCCCTGCCCCCCGAGCCAGCCAGTCCCCGCCCTGGGGCCAGAGGGGAGCCGGTGCCCCTGACAGGCCCATGCCCTGCCCCCCGAGCCAGCCAGTCCCCGCCCTGGGGCCAGAGGGCAGCCGGTGCCCCTGACAGGCCCATGCCCCATGCCCCGCCCCCCGAGCCAGCCAGTCCCCGCCCGCGGCGGGCGCCCCCTGCAGGCAGCCCCTACCTGGATCATGCGGCGCGTCTCCTGCAGCTCCTGCACGGCCCGGCCGTACTCCGGCAGGTCGCTGAGCTGCCCGCTCGTGTCCACCTCCTCCATGGCGGCCAGCCGGCGGCTCAGCTGGGCGATGGTGTGTTCGTGGGCCTGCGGGGGGCGACAGAGCCTCAGGGGCCGCTCGGCCACCCCAGCTGGCCCCCCCGGTGCCCCCCCCCGCCCCGCCCCCCCTCACCTGGCTGTCCTTGCGGCTGGGGAACTCGGAGAAGCTGCGTTTCATCATGTCCTCCACGCGCAGGGCCTCCACCCGCAGCAGGTTCAGGATCATGGTGTAGGTCAGGCGGAACTGGGACTGCAGCTGGGTCGGCTTCCCCTGGGGGGCAGCGGGGCGGCTGGGAGCGGCAGCTGGGAGGGCGAGGGGTTCCCCCAGCGTTCGAGGGGTTCCCCGGGAGGGGCGGCTGGGAGGGCAAGGGGCGGCTGGGAGGGCGAGGGGTGCCCCGGGAGGGGCGGCTGGGAGGGCAAGGGGCGGCTGGGAGGGCGAGGGGTTCCCCGGGAGGGGCGGCTTGGAGGGCAAGGGGCGGCTGGGAGGGCGAGGGGTTCCCCGGGAGGGGCGGCTTGGAGGGCAAGGGGTTCCCCGGGAGGGGCGGCTGGGAGGGCAAGGGGCGGCTGGGAGGGCGAGGGGTTCCCCGGGAGGGGCGGCTTGGAGGGCAAGGGGCGGCTGGGAGGGCGAGGGGTTCCCCGGGAGGGGCGGCTTGGAGGGCAAGGGGCGGCTGGGAGGGCGAGGGGTTCCCCGGGAGGGGCGGCTTGGAGGGCAAGGGGTTCCCCGGGAGGGGCGGCTGGGAGGGCAAGGGGCGGCTGGGAGGGCGAGGGGTTCCCCGGGAGGGGCGGCTTGGAGGGCAAGGGGCGGCTGGGAGGGCGAGGGGTTCCCCGGGAGGGGCGGCTTGGAGGGCAAGGGGCGGCTGGGAGGGCGAGGGGTTCCCCGGGAGGGGCGGCTTGGAGGGCAAGGGGCGGCTGGGAGGGCGAGGGGCAGCTTGGAGGGCAAGGGGCGGCTGGGAGGGCGAGGGGTTCCCCGGGAGGGGCGGCTGGGAGGGCGAGGGGTTCCCCCAGCGCTCGAGGGGTTCCCCGGGAGGGGCGGCTGGGAGGGCGAGGGGTTCCCCCAGCGCTCGAGGGGTTCCCCGGGAGGGGCGGCTGGGAGGGCGAGGGGTTCCCCGGGAGGGGCGGCTGGGAGGGCGAGGGGCGGCTGGGAGGGCGAGGGGTTCCCCGGGAGGGGCGGCTGGGAGGGCGAGGGGTTCCCCCAGTGCTCGAGGGGTTCCCCAGGAGGGGCGGCTGGGGCAGGTGGCCTGGCCGCAGGGGGCACGTATCCCTTGGACAGGCGCCCGCCGGGGTGGGGGGGGGGGGGGGGGAGGAGTCAGGGCAGGCAGCTAGCCAGGCCAGGAAGGGGGTGGGCGTATGTCCCCAGTGTAGGTAGCTGGTTGGGGGGGTCCCTCGGGGTATCCATGTGCAGGGAATGGCGGGGGGCCCCAGGACACAATCCGGGCCCTTCCTCCGCCCCTGGGAGGCCATGCCAGGCTCAGTCCCCGGGGGGGGGGGGGGTGACACGACACCCCCTGCCCCAGGGCAGATCGCTCACCAGCATCATGCGGTGCAGGTCGGCCATCTCGGGCACACGGGTCTTGCAGAGCACGATGACCATCCCCGTGGTGTCCAGCCCCCGGCGCCCGGCCCGCCCCGCCATCTGGATGTACTCGCCTGCAAGGGACCCACGGAGCCTGAGAGCGCCCCCTGGTGCCCCCAGGGCACAGCACAGCCCCCTTCTTCCCCCCCGCCCCAGAGCACAGCCACCAGCCCCTGGCCCGCCCCGCCATCTGGATGTACGCGCCTGCAAGGGACCCACGGAGCCTGAGAGCGCCCCCTGGTGCTCCACCACAGCGCTGCCCCCTAGCGCCGCCCTGGGGCAATGGGGCCAGCTCTGGTGGCCGGGGAGAGCCCCCTGCTGCCCCCGCCCCGCCCCCCACACCACAGGCCCCCAGCACCCACCTGGCAGCAGGTCGCGGAAGCTGGAGCCGTCGTGCTTGCGGATGGAGTCGAAGACCACGGTGCGGGCCGGCATGTTCACCCCCATGGCAAAGGTCTCGGTGGCGAAGAGGATCTGGGTGGGTGGGGGAGACGGGGACACAAAACATGTGGTCATGCCCCGCCCCGCCCCTCCCCCTCTGCCCAGCCCCGCCCCCTCTGGCTCCTCCCTCCCGCCCCGCCCCCTCTCACCTTGACCAGCCCCTTGCTGAAGAGCATCTCCACGACCTCCTTGAGGATGGGCAGGATCCCGCTGTGGTGCACCCCGATGCCCCGCTTCAGCAGGTCCACCATGTGCAGCACCTGGGGGGGATGGGACACATTAAAGCCGGGTGCGCGCTGGAGACCCCGCTTCCTGCCTCGCCCCAGGAGACTTCCTGTCCAGCGCCCTTCGCCCCGGAAGTGCCCGAGGGAGCCCTGCACTCAAGCCAACCCCTCAGGAACCCAGCACGCCCACTGCCTGCGTCACCCAACACAACTTCCTGTGCGGCGCCCTTTGACCTGGAAGTGCCTGACCAACTCACGCCAACCCCAACTTCCTGCCCCTCCCCCACCCCGCTTTCCGTGAGGTGCCCTTTGACCTGGTAGCAGGCTCAGGCCAAACCCTTCCAGCAGGGACCCGTTTCCGGGGTGGCCGACTACAACTTCCAGGTCAAAGGGCGCCACACAGGAAGTGCTCGCCTCACTCCCGCCACCCCCCAGTCGCATCCTGCTGAGTGCCCTTTGGCCTGGCTGGGGCCCCCCCGCCCATGCCCTCCCGCCAACCCTGTTCTCCCTGGGGTCGGGACTTCCTGTCTGGCACCCTCCAACCCCTCCCTCAACGGAGAGGGGCAATGGGCCAGTCAGACACACACGCCAAGGGACCCAGCTGATGTCACTTCCTGTTGAGTGACCCGGAAGCACTACACAGACAGAGATTTCTCCCAACCCCCTTTCGCCCAGCGGGGCACAACTTCCTGTCTCCCTGGCCCCAGAAGCGTCCTATAGGGCGGCACCTGCCAGGTCCTTCAGCGCCACCTTGTGGACCCCCAGCAACCCTAGCCCTGTGGGGCGGGACTTCCTGTCTGAGTGCCCTTTAACCTCCAGCAGCCATGCCAGGGTGCCCACTTCCTGTCCCATCACAGCAGAGCCCGCCCAAAGCCCTGGGCCTGCCTTGCAGTGTCCACTGCCAGCTCTCCGGCCTCCCTTTAATGAACGTGCACTTCCTGTCCCCTCCCTGGAGAGCCCAGCCTGTCCCAATGCCCAAGATGGCCACCCACGCCCTTTGACCTCTGTAGGGTAGCACTTCGAGCCCTATTAAGGGCCCCACTTCCGGTCCCATCCAGAGGAGCCAGGCCAGTGCCAGCCCCACTTCCTGTCCCATCCACGAGGAGCTGGGCCAGTGCCAGCCCCACTTCCTGTCCCGTTCCCGGCTCTGACCTGGGGCAGCTGGCGGTCGGAGCCCTTGAGGCGGGAGAGGCATTTCTGGAAGAAGAGGTGGACCTGGCTCTTCTCGGCGCTCGTGGTCAGGTCGAGGGTGGTGAGCGCGGACGCGTTGTCGTCGCACCGGGCGCGGGAGAAGGTGAAGGCCACCACGGGCAGCTGGTCCCGCTTCCGCAGCGCGTCCATCAGTGAGAGCCACACGCCCTTCTCCTGGCGGGGGACGGGGAGGGGGGTCACGCTGGGGCCCTGAGCTCCCCCGCATCTCCACCCTGCCCCCAATCCCATATTCCCCCTAACTGCCCCCCAACAGCGCACCCCCCATGCCTGTCCCAGTCCCCAGGACACCCCCACACCCACCTCCCACCACACCCCACTGTCGCCCTGGAGCCTGTCACATCACAGTGAACTCCCCCCCCGCCCCACTGCAATCCCAGCTGCCCCCCCCACCCCGCAGCGTGGCCGTAACCCCTGGCGCTGACCTGGCCCGGCCCAGTGCCCATGTGCGTGGGCTGCTTGGCCCCGAAGGTCTGGGCGTGTTTGCTGGAGCGCTCCTTCTTCGCCTCCACCGCCGCGTAGTACCTGCAGGGACAGCGGGTGAGGGGAGACGCCTGGCCCTCGGAGGGAACAGGGGGCCCTGGGGGACAGCGGGCGGGGGAGACCCCCAGCCCGGCCCCGGGGGAGGTGCGGGGGGCTCACCCCTTGGTGAGGAAGGTGCCGCGGGCGTCGAGGAGCAGGAAGAGCTCGTGCTGGGTCTTGTGGCTGTTGCCTGTGTAGAGATGGTGCTCGAGGGGCACCGGGCGCCGCAGGGTGCTGATCACATAGATCCGCTTCCTCTTGATCCGCCTGCGGCGTTGGGGGGTGTCAGCACCCGTGGGCCCTCCCGCCTGCCCCCCAGCCCTTCCAGCCCCCAGATCCCCGCACCCCAGATCCTCCCAGCACCCCCACCATACACCCTGCTTCCCCCCAGCTTCTGTATCCCCAGCACCCCAGAACCTCCCAGCGCCCCCATCATACACCTCCCAGCCCCCGTATCCCCGGCACCCCAGATCCTCCCAGCCCCCCCCACCATACACCCTGCTTCCCCCCAGCTTCTGTATCCCCAGCACCCCAGATCCTCCCAGCCCCCCCACCCTCCCCCGCCCCCGATCCTCCCCAGCCTCCACCCTCCTGTCCCCACCACTCTCAGCCCCCCCCCCCCCCCGGAACCCCCCCCTCACCCGATCCAGTCGGCAAACTCCAGCGTGTTGGGGACGGTGGCGCTGAGCAGGATGATGTTCACGTGCTCTGGCAGCATGATCAGCACCTCCTCCCACACCACACCGCGCTGGGGGGGGGAAAATGGGGGGGTGTCAGTGTACAGCATGCCCCCCTGCCCCTACACCATGCCATGCTGGGAGGGAACGGGGCGGGGGGGAAAAAATCAGTGTACAGCCTGCCCCCACTTCTTCCGCACCGCACCACACCATGCTGCGGGGGGGGGGGGGGAGGTGTCAGTGTATAGTATGCCCGCCCTCCCTCCCCCTACACCACGCCATGCTGGGGGGTCACGGAGAGTGTTAGCTCAAGCCATAGGCCCCCCCAGAGACCCCTCCCTGATCCCCCACCCCAATCCTGCCCCCACAGTCGCCCCTCAGTGATCCTTACCCCAAGCCCCTTGATTGCCCCCATTCTCCCCTCCCCTGCCTGACCACCCCATGCTGCTGGGTCTCCATGCAGGGATGAGACAATGGTGCAGGGAGGAGGGGTTCAGATGCATTAGGAACAGGGGAAACTTTTGGGAAAGGGGGAGCCTGTACAGGAAGGACGGGCTCCACCTACACCAGATTGGAACCAGATTGCTGGCACTTAACATGAAAACGGTCGTGGAGCAGTTTTTAAATTAAAGGCTGGGGGAAAGCTGAGGGGTGCGGAGGAGCACGTGGTTCGGACAGAGACATCCCTTACGGGAGGATCCATCAATGGAGATTCTCTATGTCCTAGTCAAGAGGAGAGGATGGAAGATGATAAAATACGGGTAGGATCTGATGAGAAACAGTCAAATGAAAGAGCCCCGTTCAATTACATCGTGTAATGGCAGACTGCTAAAAAGTGACAAGTTTTTAAAGTGCTTTTATACCAATGCCAGAAGTCTAAATCCTAAGATGGGTGAACGAGAGTGCCTCATGTTAAATGAGGAGATGGACAGGACAGGCATCACATGAACTTGGTGGAATGAGGATAGGCAGTGGGACACAGTAATACCAGGGTATAAAATATATTGGAAGGACAGAACAGGTCGTGCTGGTGTGGGAGGGGCACTAGATGTGAAAAAGCGTAGAATCAAATGAAGTAAAAATCTTAAATGAACTGAACGGTCCCATAGAATCTCTCTGGATAGTAATTCCGTGCTTGAATAATAATATAGCAGTAGGGATAAACTACCGACCACCTGACCAGGATGGTGCGAGTGACTGCGAAATGCTCAGAGAGATAAGAGGGGCTACAAAAATAAAAACTCAAAAATAAAAACTCATGCTCCAATACGTCTGTTAGTCTATAAAAGGTGCCACGGGACTCTTTGCCGTCAATAATAATGTGGGATTCCAACTATCCCCATATTGACTGGGTACAGGTCAGCCCTGGCCAGCCCCACAGCCCCTGCAGAGATAACCTTAAATGACGGCTGCTTGGAGCAGCTGGTCCTGGAAGCCATGAGAGGAGAGGCAGTTCTTCATTTGGTCCTAAGTGGAGCGCAGGATCTGGTCCGAGAGGTAAACAGAGCTGGACCGCTTGACAATAGTGACCGTAGTCTGATTACATTTAACGTCCCTGTGACAGGGAAAACACCACAGCGGCCCAGCACTGTAGCATTTAATTTCAGAAAGGGGAACGACACAGAAACGAGGAGGTTAGCGAAACAGAAATTAACAGGTACAAAAAACGCCAAAAGTGAAATCCCTGCAAGCTGCATGGAAACTTTTTAAAGACACAAGACGTGACGAAGCGGGGTTTTATTCATCTCGTTACGTTGCGTGTGAGTCTTACTGTCCCAGACTAATACTGTGTGTGCCTCAGTTTCCCTGTGTGCTGCACCAGTAATTCGGGGATGAGAATTGGGGGAGGGGGGGTGATTTTTGCTGGGGCCCGGGGGCAGGAGAGGCTGCCCAGCTGTTTGCACCTGTGTGACCTGGGACCCAGAAGGGGGTGCAACCAGGTGACATCTTTCACCCGGGAAGTGAGAAAAAGAGAAGGAGGAGGGGCAACTGGTGGGTGTCGGAGGTTGGGTCAGTCTGCGTGGGGGGGGCTGGAGGGGGGAGTCCAAGGTGTCTGGCCCAGGGCTCCCCAAGATGGACTTGGCTGAAAGTCCCTGATTTCTGTGCTAACAAGCTCTGCCCTATACTGTGTTCCTGTTGACTAATAAACCTTCTGTTTTCCTGGCTGGCTGAGAGTCCCGTCCGACTGCGGAGTTGGGGTGCGGGGCCCCCTGGCCCTCCCAGGACCCCGCCTGGGTGGACTCGCTGGGGGAAGCGCACGGAGGGGCAGAGGATGCTGAATGCTCCAAGGTCGGACCCAGGAAGGTGGAAGCTTTTTGCCCTGCAGACAGGCTGCTCAGAGAGAGGAGGCTCCCCCAGAGTCCTGCCTGGCTTCGTAGGGAGCAGGTCCTGAGCATTGCCCGGTGACCCCATGACAACCGTAATAGAGGCTCAACTTAAATGTATACCCCAAATTAAAAAACACAGTAAGAGAACCAAAAAAGTGCCACCGTGGCTAAACAATGAAGTAAGAGAAGCAGAGAGAGGCAAGGTGGCATCCTTTAGAAAGTGGAAGTTAAATCCTCCTGAGGCAAATAGAAAGGAGCATAAACTCTGGCAAATGAAGTGTAAAATATAATTAGGAAAGGCAAAACAGAATCTGAAGAACAGCTCGCCAAAGACTCAAACTAAAAGCAAAATTTTTTTATGTAGATCAGAAGCAGGAAGCCGGCTACCCAACCAGTGGGGCCACTGGACGATGGAGGTGTGAAAGGAGCACTCAAGGATGACAAGGCCATTGCGGAGAAACTAAATGAATTCTTTGCATCGGTCTTCAAGGCTGAGGATGTGAGGGAGATTCCCAAAACTGAGCCATTCTTGTTAGGTGACAGATCTGAGGAACTGTCCCAGATTGAGGTGTCATTAGAGGAGGTTTTGGAAGAAATTGATATGTCACCAGCACCAGATGGGATTCACCCAAGAGTTCTGAAGAAAGTCTGATGTGAAATTGCAGGACTAACAACTGTAGTTTGTAACTGATCATTTAAATCGGCTTCTGTACCAGATGATGGGAGGACAGCTAATGTGACGCCAATTTTTAAAAAGGGCTCCAGAGGTGACCCCGGCAATTACGAGCAGATAAGCCTGACTTCAGTACCAGGCAAACTGGTTGAAAAGTTTGCAAAAAATTTACAAAATTACTCAAGATAGTTAAGTCCCAGACAAACTGCAAAGAGCTACAAAAGGGTCTCTCAAAACTGGGTGCCTGGGCAACAAACTGGCAGATGAAATTCAATGTTGATAAACCAAAGTAATGCACGTTGGAAATCATCATCCCAACCATGCATACAAAATGATGGGGTCTGAATTAGCTGTTCCCACTCAAGGAAGAGATCTTGGAGTCAGTGTGGAGAGTTCTCTGAAAAGATCCACTCAATGTGCAGCGGTGTCAAAAAAGCGAACAAAATGCTGGGAATCATCAGGAAAGGGACAGAGAAGACGACAGAAAATACCATGTTGCCTCTCTATAAATCCATGGTATGCCCACATCCCAAACATTGCGTGCAGATGGGGTTGCCCCATCTCAAAAAATATATATTGGAATTGGAAAAGTTTCAGAAACAAAAATGATTAGGGGTGTGGAACGGATGCTGTGTGAGGAGAGATTAATAAGACGGGGACTGTTCAGCGTGGAAAAGAGACGACATGGGGGGATATGAGGGAGGTCTATAAAATTCTGATTGGGGGGAGAAAGTGAATCAGGAAGTGTTATTTACCCCTTATAACACAAGAACGAGGAGTCCCCCAGTGAAATGAATCGGCAGCAAGTTTAAAACACAAGGAAGTATTTCTTCACACAACGCAGTCACCCTGTGGAACTCCTTGCCAGAGGATGTTGTGAAGGCCAAGACTAGAACAGGGTTAAGAAAGGAACTAGGTAGGTTCATGGAGGATCGGGGTCCATCACTGGCTATTAGCCAGGAAGGGCATGGATGGTGGCCCCGGCCTCTGTTTGCCAGACGCTGGGAATGGGTGACAGGGGATGGATCCCTTGATAACTGCCCTGTTCTGTTCATTCCCTCTGGGGCACCTGGCACTGGCCACTGTCGGAAGACAGGACACGGGGCTAGAGGGTCCGTCGGGCTGACTCAGTCTGGCCGCTCTTATGTTGCCCACGATGCGCCCCCCAACTCACCTCTGCATCGTTGATGTAATGAACCTCGTCAAAGATCACCCACTCCAGATCCCGGATCACGTCTGAGCCGTTATACAGCATGGACCTGAGCCAAACGGACAGACAGCTAGACCCATGGCCCCCTGGCCAGCCCCACAGCCCCTGCCCCTCACTCCCCCCCCCACCCAGCTGCCCCCCAGGTTTGCTGCTGCCCCTCATTCCTGCCCCCCTCACTCCCAACCCACAGCCCCCTGCCCAGCCTCCCCCCAGCCCCGGGAACCCCTCACCGCAGGATCTCGGTGGTCATGATGAGGCAGGAGGCGTCGGGGTGCAGCTGGACGTCCCCCGTCAGCAGCCCCACGTCCCCAAAGGTGTTCTTGAAATCTCGGAACTTCTGGTTGGACAGAGCCTTGATGGGGGAGGTGTAGATGGTCCTGGTGGGGAGACGGGGCCGAAAGGGGTAAAGACGGGGCAGCCGGCTGGCTGTGGGGGTGTGTGGAACGGCACGGGCGGAGGAAACGGGGCACGGGGCCTGTCCCCTGGGGGGAACGCTGGCTGGATCTGGGTCGGGGGTGCACGCTCTCACCTGGTCATGTGCTTCTGGGCCAGGGCGATGGCGTATTCGGCCACCACCGTCTTCCCTGCCGAGGTGTGTGCGGCCACGAAGACCGAGTCGTGTTTCTCCAGGTGCAGGATGGCCTGTTTCTGGAACACGTCCGGCTCAAACGGCCACTGGGAGCGTGGGGAAACCGAGTCAGCCGGAACAGAGCCCCCCACTGGGCCTCCTCTGCAGGACAGACCCCCAGCATTGATGGACCGGGGACAGCGCCCCCCTCCCCTCACGGCCCCCCGCAGCTCAGCGGTGACAGCCAGGACAGTGCCCCCCCGGGGTCCCACCGCCACAGATCCCAGCACCCAGCACTGACAGCCAGGATAGTGTCCCCCCGCAGGATCACAGCCCCCCAGCACTGGCAGCCGGGGAGATGCCCCCCACACAGGGTCACAGCCCCCCAGCGCTGCCCAGGGCGGGGGTCTCACCCGGAAGGCCGGGTCAGGGATGCGTTTGTAGAAGTCGTCCACAGGCGAAGAGATATCGACAGGAATTGCCCATTGCTCCTTGGGGGGCTGTGGAGGCATGGCCTGGGTGGGCGGCGGGGGCCCGTGGGTCACCTCCTGGGGGGGGCAGAGGGGCTGGTTAGAGGGCTCAGCATCCAGGGCAATCCCTTCCCCCTCCCCCACAGCACCCTACCTCTGCTCTTCACACCACGCCCTAGTGCCCCCCAGAGCATCCCCTCCCGTTAGTCCCCTCACAAGAACCCCGCTCATTGAGACCCCCCCGAACACCAACCCCAGATTCCCCCCCCAGCACCCTGACTGGCACCCCAAAGCTTCCCTCCCCTCAGATCCCCCTGGTCCGACTCCCGCACCTTCAGCACCAGCTCCTCTAGGCTGTCTGCCCTCTTCACAGCGGGGGTGGGGGCCGGGGGGGTGTCTCCCTCCTTCCCCCCTGGCCCCTTGGCCTTTGTCGTCCTCTTCTCCTCCTCCTCCTCCTCACTGGAGCCGCCCAGCTCAAAGGAGTCCAGCGCCCCCAGCAGGCCGGACAGGGGCAGCAGCCCCGGGGAAGCCTGGAGCACTGCAGTTGCGGGGGACAAATACAGGGGTGAAGAGCTGGGGAAGGGAGGGCTTCAAGGGGACCAACCCACTGTGGGGGACACACACTGGGTCCTTGGGCTGGGGGATGTGACGAAGCAGGACTGTTCCTAATGTTTCCTCTGAATAGTGTGGGGGTGCCTCAGTTTCCCCTAGGCAGTTCTTAAGTATGTATCTTAAGATAAGGGTGTATGATCATTGCAGAGCCCTAGAGGGCCGGTGTGTGCAGGGGTCTGGACACAGAGAATGGCCGACACCCTGTTTCCGGGCCACTGATGGCCTGGGCCCTTCCCCCCTGCCAGGTGAGAGCTGAAGGGTTGGAGAACAAAGGGATCAGGTGACCTCCTGTCCCAGGAAAGGGACAAAGCCCAGAGGAGGAGGGGCTGGAGGGAGTTTCAGTTTGGGGCTGGCTGGGGACGAGGAGTGAAGTGCAGAGGGGGTTGTCTGGCTCACTGCCCCCCAAAATGGACTCAGCTGAGGGGTCCCGTTCTCTGCACCTACAAGCTCTGTGTTAGACCATGGCCCTGTCGTCTAATAAACCTTCTGTTTTCCTGGCTGGCTGCGAGTCACGTCTGTCTGTGGAGTTGGGGGGCAGGACCCTCTGGCCCCCCCAGGACCCCCTGAGTGGACTGGCTGTGGGAAGCGCAGGGAGGGGCAGAGGAGGCTGAATGCTCCGAGGTCAGACCCAGGAAGGGGGAAGCCGGGTGAGCTGTGGGTCCTGCAGACAGGCTGCTCCCCGAGAGGGGACTGCCCCAGAGTCCTCACTGGCTTCGTAGGGAGCAGGTCCAGAGCATCGCCCTGGGACTCCGTGACGGGGATCTCAGAGGGGACCCCCCAAAATGAGCACCCGCCCAGCTACAGCCCAGCAGCCAAAAGCTTGGGCCCCATTGCCCCCCCCATTCCCCAAGACCCCACCCATCTTCGCCCCAACAAGCCAGCATCTGTCCAGCTGCCGCACTGGGCTCACACACTCCCCCTTGGCCAGGAGCCGGGAGGAAAGGACAAGAGCCAGCCTGGGCGGGGGGCAGCCCTGCCGGTCCCCCCCAACCCGCTCCCCCTCCCCAGGGCTCCCCAGTTGGAGGGTCAGTACCTTGCGGCTTGAACTCCACCCCCTTCTTCCAGCCCGGCGGCACCGTCAGCAAGTCTGGGCAGCGGGGAAGGAAAAGGCGGCAGAATTTCATCAGGGAAAACTGGCTCGAGGGGCAGGGAATGGGGCCTGTCCCCTCTCTGGGGCGCCATCTCCCACCCGGCCCCAGGACAGGGACTGGCTGGCTCAGGGGGATGGGGAATGGGACATGGGGTCTCTGCCCTCTGGGGGGGCGCCATCTCCCATCCAGCCCCACAGCAGGGACTGGCTGGCTCAGGGGGGCGGGGAATGGGACATGGGGCCTGTCCGCTCTCGGGGGCGCCATCTCCCATCCGGCCCCAGGGCAGGCACTGGCCAACTCGCTCAGGGGGGCAGGGAAAGGGACATGGGAACTGGCTGGCTTTGGGGTGGGGATGGGACATGGGTGGGCAGGTGGGGCGGGGGGATGCAGGATGCCAGGGTCCCCAGTACCTCTCTCGAAGTCGATGTCCTCCTCCAGGTGGCCTTTGGCACTGATCTGCTCCATGCTGGGCTCGTCCATCCCGCCTAGGGAGCCAGAGAGAGGCTCAGTCCCAGCAGCCCCCAGGGCAGGGTGGGGCAGCTCGGGGGGCAGGCAGGGTCACGTACCTGGCCAGAAGGGATAGTTGGTGCTGCTGCCCCGCAGGGCCTGGGCAGGGGGCCCCGGTGCCCGCTGGAAGGAGAGCGAGTTCTTGGCCGACAGCCCCATGTTGTCCAATGGCGCCTGGGGCGGAGAGCGGGAGGGGATCAGAGCGGGCCGTGTCCACAGGGGGCCGCGCGGCTCCAAGACCCTGGGGGAGGGGCTGAGGGGGGTTGGGGACCCCGGCGTCCAGGACTAGGCTCACCCCGAGGGGCCTCCACAGATCCCACCCCACTGAGAGCAAGGGGATAGGATCCCAGCGTCAGGGTGGGCACGCCCAGAGGCCACCCGGCCCCCAAGCCCGGGCAGCACAGGGACCAGACCCCGGGGTCTGGGACCGCACCTCTGGGGTGCTAGATGGCTCCAAGCCCCCGCGGAGGGAAGGGACAGGACCCCGGCGTCCGGGCCGGCGCGCTCACCTCTCTGAAGGCCAGGATCTGCCCCGTGGTGGGGTCCCGCTCTGTCTGCAGCGTGGAGTGCACGGGGGTGGGGGCCGTCTCCAGCAGCGACCAGATGTCCTTCTCCCGAGGC
>NW_028181934.1:0-282452 GCF_965140295.1 Lepidochelys olivacea | reverse complement strand
AGAGCAGGGGGCTGCAGCCCGGACTCCGGGTTCTCTCCCTTGCTCCGGGAGGGAAGTGGGGTCTAGGGGTTAGATCAGGGGGCTGGAGCCCGGACTCCTGGGTTCTCTCCCTTGCTCCGGGAGGGAAGTGGGGTCTAGGGGTTAGGCAGGGGGCTGGAGCCAGGACTCCTGGGTTCTCTCCCTTGCTCTGGGAGGGAGGTGGGGTCTAGGGGGGTAGAGCAGGGGCTGCAGCCCGGACTCCTGGGTTCTATCCCTTGCTCCGGGAGGGAGGTGGGGTCTAGGGGGGTAGAGCAGGGGGCTGGAGCCCGGACTCCTGGGTTCTCTCCTTGCTCGGGAGGGAGGTGGGGGTCTAGGGGGTAGAGCAGGGGCTGCCGCCCGGGACTCCTGGGTTCTCTCCCTTGCTGCGGGAGGAAGTGGGTTCGAGGGGTATAGCAGGGGGCTGCAGCCCGGACTCCTGGGTTCTCTCCCTTGCTCCGGGAGGGAGGGGGGTCTAGGGGTTAGAGCAGGGGCTGCAGCCCGGACTCCTGGGTTCTCTCCCTTGCTCCGGGAGGGAGGGGGGTCTAGGGGGTAGAGCAGGGGCTGGAGCCCGGACTCCTGGATTCCTCTCCCTTGCTCCGGGAGGAGGTGGGGTCTAGGGGTAGAGCAGGGGCTGCAGCCCGGACTCCTGGGTTCTCTCCCTTGCTGCCGAGGGAAGTGGGGTCGCTGGGCCGGACTCCTGGGTTCTCCCTTGCTCCGGGAGGGAAGTGGGGTCTAGGGGGTAGAGCAGGGGGCTGGGCCCGGACTCCTGGGTTCTCTCCCTTGCTCCGGGAGGGAAGGGGGGTCTAGGGGTTAGAGCAGGGGGCTGGGGCCCGGACTCCTGGGTTCTCTCCCTTGCTCCGGGAGGGAAGTGGGGTCTAGGGGGTAGAGCAGGGGGCTGGGGCCCGGACTCCTGGGTTCTCTCCCTTGCTCCGGGAGGGAAGTGGGGTCTAGGGGGTAGAGCAGGGGCTGGGGCCCGGACTCCTGGGTTCTCTCCCTTGCTCTGGAGGGAAGTGGGGTCTAGGGGTAGAGCAGAGGGCTGGAGCCCGGACTCCTGGTTCTCTCCCTTGCTCTGGAGGGAAGTGGGGTCTAGGGGGTAGAGCAGGGGGCTGGAGCCCGGGACTCCTGGGTTCTCTCCCTTGTTCCGGGAGGGAGGGGGGTCTAGGGGTTAGAGCAGGGGGCTGCAGCCCGGACTCCTGGGTTCTCTCCCTTCTCCGGGAGGGAGTGGGGTCTAGGGGTTAGAGCAGGGGGCTGCAGCCCGGACTCCTGGGTTCTCTCCCTGCTCCGGGAGGGAGGTGAGGTCTAGGGGGGTAGAGCAGGGGGCTGCAGCCCGACTCCTGGGGTTCTATCCCTTGCTCCGGAGGGAGGTGGGGTCTAGGGTGTAGAGCAGGGGGCTGGAGCCCGGACTCCTGGGTTCTCTCCCTTGCTCCGGGAGGGAGGTGGGGTCTAGGGGGTAGAGCAGGGGCTGCAGCCCGGACTCCTGGGTTCTCTCCCTTGCTGCGGGAGGGAAGTGGGTTCGAGGGGGTAGAGCAGGGGGCTGCAGCCCGGACTCCTGGGTTCTCTCCCTTGCTCCGGGAGGGAGGGGGTCTAGGGGTTAGAGCAGGGGGCTGCAGCCCGGACTCCTGGGTTCTCTCCCTGCTCCGGGAGGGAGGGGGGTCTAGGGGTTAGAGCAGGGGGCTGCAGCCCGGACTCCTGGGTTCTCTCCCTTGCTCCGGGAGGGAGGTGGGGTCTAGGGGGGTAGAGCAGGGGGCTGCAGCCCGGACTCCTGGGTTCTATCCCTTGCTCCGGAGGGAGGTGGGGTCTAGTGGGTAGAGCAGGGGGCTGGAGCCCGGACTCCTGGGTTCTCTCCCTTGCTCCGGGAGGGAGGTGGGGTCTAGGGGGTAGAGCAGGGGGCTGCAGCCCGGACTCCTGGGTTCTCTCCCTTGCTGCGGGAGGGAAGTGGGGTCGAGGGGGTAGAGCAGGGGGCTGCAGCCCGGACTCCTGGGTTCTCTCCCTTGCTCCGGGAGGGAGGGGGGTCTAGGGGTTAGAGCAGGGGGCTGCAGCCCGGACTCCTGGGTTCTCTCCCTTGCTCCGGGAGGGAGGTGGGGTCTAGGGGGGTAGAGCAGGGGGCTGCAGCCCGGACTCCTGGGTTCTATCCCTTGCTCCGGGAGGGAGGTGGGGTCTAGGGGGTAGAGCAGGGGGCTGGAACCCGGACTCCTGGGTTCTCTCCCTTGCTCCGGGAGGGAGGTGGGGTCTAGGGGGTAGAGCAGGGGCTGCAGCCCGGACTCCTGGGTTCTCTCCCTTGCTGCGGGAGGGAAGTGGGGTCTAGGGGGTAGAGCAGGGGGCTGGGGCCCGGACTCCTGGGTTCTCTCCCTTGCTCCGGGAGGGAAGTGGGGTCTAGGGGTAGAGCAGGGGGCTGGGGGCCCGGACTCCTGGGTTCTCTCCCTTGCTCCGGGAGGGAAGTGGGGTCTAGGGGTTAGAGCAGGGGGCTGGGGCCCGGACTCCTGGGTTCTCTCCCTTGCTCCGGGAGGGAAGTGGGGTCTAGGGGGTAGAGCAGGGGGCTGGGGCCCGGACTCCTGGGTTCTCTCCCTTGCTCCGGGAGGGAAGTGGGGTCTAGGGGGTAGAGCAGGGGGCTGGGGCCCGACTCCTGGGTTCTCTCCCTTTCTCCGGGAGGGAGTGGGGTCTAGGGGGTAGAGCAGGGGGCTGGAGCCCGGACTCCTGGTTCTCTCCCTTGCTCCGGGAGGGAGGGGGGTCTAGGGGTTAGAGCAGGGGGCTGCAGCCCGGACTCCTGGGTTCTCTCCCTTGCTCCGGGAGGGGGTGGGGTCTAGGGTTAGAGCAGGGGGCTGCAGCCCGGACTCCTGGGTTCTCTCCCTTGCTCCGGGAGGGAGGTGGGGTCTAGGGGGGAGAGCAGGGGCTGCAGCCCGGACTCCTGGGTACTATCCCTTGCTCCGGGAGGGAGGTGGGGTCTAGGGTGTAGAGCAGGGGGCTGGAGCCCGGACTCCTGGGTTCTCTCCCTTGCTCCGGGAGGGAGGTGGGGTCTAGGGGGTAGAGCAGGGGCTGCAGCCCGGACTCCTGGGTTCTCTCCCTTGCTGCGGGAGGGAAGTGGGTTCGAGGGGGTAGAGCAGGGGGCTGCAGCCCGGACTCCTGGGTTCTCTCCCTTGCTCCGGGAGGGAGGGGGGTCTAGGGGTTAGAGCAGGGGGCTGCAGCCCGGACTCCTGGGTTCTCTCCCTTGCTCCGGGAGGGAGGGGGGTCTAGGGGTTAGAGCAGGGGGCTGCAGCCCGGACTCCTGGGTTCTCTCACTTGCTCCGGGAGGGAGGTGGGGTCTAGGGGGGTAGAGCAGGGGGCTGCAGCCCGGACTCCTGGGTTCTATCCCTTGCTCCGGGAGGGAGGTGGGGTCTAGGGTTAGAGCAGGGGGCTGGATCCCGGACTCCTGGGTTCTCTCCCTTGCTCCGGGAGGGAGGTGGGGTCTAGGGGGTAGAGCAGGGGGCTGCAGCCCGGACTCCTGGGTTCTCTCCCTTGCTGCGGGAGGGAAGTGGGTCTAGGGGGTAGAGCAGGGGGCTGGGCCCGGACTCCTGGGTTCTCTCCTTGCTCCGGGAGGGAAGTGGGGTCTAGGGGAGAGCAGGGGGCTGGGGCCCGGACTCCTGGGTTCTCTCCCTTGCTCCGGGAGGGAATTTGGGTCTAGGGGGTAGAGCAGGGGGCTGGGGCCCGGACTCCGGGTTCTCTCCCTTGCTCCGGGAGGGAAGTGGGGGTCTAGGGGGTAGAGCAGGGGGCTGGGGCCCGGACTCCCTTGCTCCGGGAGGGAAGTGGGGTCTAGGGTTAGAGCAGGGGGCTGGAGCCCGGACTCCTGGGTTCTCTCCCTTGCTCCGGGAGGGAGGTGGGGTCTAGGTTTAGAGCAGGGGGCTGGAGCCCGGACTCCTGGGTTCTCTCCCTTGCTCCGGGAGGGAAGTGGGGTCTAGGGGGTAGAGCAGGGGGCTGCAGCCCGGACTCCTGGGTTCTCTCCCTTGCTCCGGGAGGAAGTGGGGTCGAGGGGGTAGAGCAGGGGGCTGCAGCCCGGACTCCTGGGTTCTCTCCCTTGCTCCGGGAGGGAGGTGGGGTCTAGGGGTTAGATCAGGGGGCTGGAGCCCGGACTCCTGGGTCCTCTCCCTTGCTCCGGGAGGGAAGTGGGGTCTAGGGGTTAGAGCAGGGGGCTGGGGCCCGGACTCCTGGGTTCTCTCCCTTGCTCCGGGAGGGAAGTGGGGTCTAGGGGGTAGAGCAGGGGGCTGGGGCCCGGACTCCTGGGTTCTCTCCCTTGCTCCGGGAGGGAAGTGGGGTCTAGGGGTTAGAGCAGGGGGCTGGAACCAGGACTCCTGGGTTCTCTCCCTTGCTCTGGGAGGGAGGTGGGGTCTAGGGTTTAGAGCAGGGGGCTGGAGCCCGGACTCCTGGGTTCTCTCCCTTGCTCCGGGAGGGAAGTGGGGTCTAGGGGTTAGATCAGGGGGCTGCAGCCCGGACTCCTGGGTTCTCTCCCTTGCTCCGGGAGGGAAGTGGGGTCCAGGGGTTAGAGCAGGGGGCTGCAGCTCGGACTCCTGGGTTCTCTCCCTTGCTCCGGGAGGGAAGTGGGGTCTAGGGGTTAGAGCAGGGGGCTGGAGTCAGGACTCCTGGGTTCTCTCCCTTGCTCTGGGAGGGAGGTGGGGTCTAGAGGTTAGATCAGGGGGCTGGAGCCCGGACTCCTGGGTTCTCTCCCTTGCTCCGGGAGGGAAGTGGGGTCTAGGGGTTAGAGCAGGGGGCTGGAGCCCGGACTCCTGGGTTCTCTCCCTTGCTCTGGGAGGGAAGTGGGGTCTAGGGGGTAGAGCAGGGGGCTGGAGCCCGGACTCCTGGGTTCTCTCCCTTGCTCCGGGAGGGAGGTGGGGTCTAGGGGTTAGAGCAGGGGGCTGGGGCCCGGACTCCTGGGTTCTCTCCCTTGCTCCGGGAGGGAGGTGGGGTCTAGGGGTTAGATCAGGGGGCTGCAGCCCGGACTCCTGGGTTCTCTCCCTTGCTCTGGGACGGAGGTGGGGTCTAGGGGTTAGAGCAGGGGGCTGGAGCCCGGACTCCTGGGTTCTCTCCCTTGCTCCGGGAGGGAAGTGGGGTCGAGGGGGTAGAGCAGGGGGCTGCAGCCCGGACTCCTGGGTTCTCTCCCTTGCTCCGGGAGGGAAGTGGGGTCTAGGGGTTAGAGCAGGGGGCTGGGGCCCGGACTCCTGGGTTCTCTCCCTTGCTCCGGGAGGGAGGTGGGGTCTAGGGGTTAGAGCAGGGGGCTGGGGCCGGACTCCTGGGTTCTCTCCCTTGCTCCCGGAGGGAGGTGGGGTCTAGGGTTTAGAGCAGGGGGCTGGAGCCCGGACTCCTGGGTTCTCTCCCTTGCTCCGGGAGGGAAGTGGGGTCTAGGGGGTAGAGCAGGGGGCTGCAGCCCGGACTCCTGGGTTCTCTCCCTGGCTCCGGAAGGGAAGTGGGGTCTAGGGGTTAGAGCAGGGGGCTGGTACCAGGACTCCTGGGTTCTCTCCCTTGCTCTGGGAGGGAGGTGGGGTCTAGAGGTTAGATCAGGGGGCTGGAGCCCGGACTCCTGGGTTCTCTCCCTTGCTCCGGGAGGGAAGTGGGGTCTAGGGGGTAGAGCAGGGGGCTGGAGCCCGGACTCCTGGGTTCTCTCCCTTGCTCTGGGAGGGAAGTGGGGTCTAGGGGGTAGAGCAGGGGGCTGGAGCCCGGACTCCTGGGTTCTCTCCCTTGCTCCGGGAGGGAGGTGGGGTCTAGGGGTTAGAGCAGGGGGCTGGGGCCCGGACTCCTGGGTTCTCTCCCTTGCTCCGGGAGGGAGGTGGGGTCTAGGGGTTAGATCAGGGGGCTGCAGCCCGGACTCCTGGGTTCTCTCCCTTGCTCCGGGAGGGAAGTGGGGTCTAGGGGTTAGAGCAGGGGGCTGCAGCCCGGACTCCTGGGTTCTCTCCCTTGCTCCGGGAGGGAAGTGGGGTCTAGGGGTTAGAGCAGGGGGCTGCAGCCCGGACTCCTGGGTTCTCTCCCTTGCTCAGGGAGGGAAGTGGGGTCTAGGGGTTAGAGCAGGGGGCTGGAGCCAGGACTCCTGGGTTCTCTCCCTTGCTCCGGGAGGGAGGTGGGTCTCGGGGTTAGATCAGGGGGCTGGAGCCCGGACTCCTGGGTTCTCTCCCTTGCTCCGGGAGGGAAGTGGGGTCTAGAGGTCAGAGCAGGGGGCTGCAGCCCGGACTCCTGGGTTCTCTCCCTTGCTCCGGGAGGGAAGTGGGGTCTAGGGGTTAGAGCAGGGGGCTGGAGCCAGGACTCCTGGGTTCTCTCCCTTGCTCCGGGAGGGAGGTGGGTCTAGGGGTTAGATCAGGGGGCTGGAGCCCGGACTCCTGGGTTCTCTCCCTTGCTCCGGGATGGAAGTGGGGTCTAGAGGTCAGAGCAGGGGGCTGCAGCCCGGACTGCTGGGTTCTCTCCCTTGCTCCGGGAGGGAAGTGGGGTCTAGGGTTTAGAGCAGGGGGCTGGAGCCCGGACTCCTGGTTTCTCTCCCTTGCTCCGGGAGGGAAGTGGGGTCTAGGGGTTAGAGCAGGGGGCTGGAGCCCGGTTTCCTGGGTTCTCTCCCTTGCTCTGGGAGGGAAGTGGGGTCTAGGGGTTAGAGCAGGGGGCTGGGGCCCGGACTCCTGGGTTCTCTCCCTTGCTCCGGGAGGGAGGTGGGGTCTAGGGTTTAGAGCAGGGGGCTGGAGCCCGGACTCCTGGGTTCTCTCCCTTGCTCCGGGAGGGAAGTGGGGTCTATTGGGTAGAGCAGGGGGCTGCAGCCCGGACTCCTGGGTTCTCTCCCTTGCTCCGGGAGGGAGGTGGGGTCTAGGGGTTAGATCAGGGGGCTGGAACCAGGACTCCTGGGTTCTCTCCCTTGCTCCGGGAGGGAGGTGGGGTCTAGGGGTTAGATCAGGGGGCTGGAGCCCGGACTCCTGGGTTCTCTCCCTTGCTCCGGGAGGGAAGTGGGGTCTAGGGGTTAGAGCAGGGGGCTGGAGCCAGGACTCCTGGGTTCTCTCCCTTGCTCTGGGAGGGAGGTGGGGTCTAGGGGTTAGAGCAGGGGGATGGAGCCCGGACTCCTGGGTTCTATCCCTTGCTCCGGAGGGAAGTGGGGTCTAGGGGTTAGAGCAGGGGGCTGGAGCCCGGACTCCTGGGTTCTCTCCCTTGCTCCGGGAGGGAAGTGGGGTCGAGGGGGTAGAGCAGGGGGCTGCAGCCCGGACTCCTGGGTTCTCTCCCTTGCTCCGGGAGGGAAGTGGGGTCTAGCGGTTAGAGCAGGGGGCTGGGGCCCGGACTCCTGGGTTCTCTCCCTTGCTCCGGGAGGGAAGTGGGGTCTAGGGGGTAGAGCAGGGGGCTGGGGCCCGGACTCCTGGGTTCTCTCCCTTGCTCCCGGAGGGAGGTGGCGTCTAGGGTTTAGAGCAGGGGGCTGGAGCCCGGACTCCTGGGTTCTCTCCCTTGCTCCGGGAGGGAGGTGGGGTCTAGGGTTTAGAGCAGGGGGCTGGAGCCCGGACTCCTGGGTTCTCTCCCTTTCTCCGGGAGGGAAGTGGGGTCGAGGGGGTAGAGCAGGGGGCTGCAGCCCGGACTCCTGGGTTCTCTCCCTTGCTCCGGGAGGGAAGTGGGGTCTAGAGGTCAGAGCAGGGGGCTGCAGCCCGGACTCCTGGGTTCTCTCCCTTGCTCCGGGAGGGAAGTGGGGTCTAGGGTTTAGAGCAGGGGGCTGGAGCCCGGACTCCTGGGTTCTCTCCCTTGCTCCGGGAGGGAAGTGGGGTCTAGGGGTTAGAGCAGAGGGCTGGAGCCCGGTTTCCTGGGTTCTCTCCCTTGCTCTGGGAGGGAAGTGGGGTCTAGGGGTTAGAGCAGGGGGCTGGGGCCCGGACTCCTGGGTTCTCTCCCTTGCTCCGGGAGGGAGGTGGGGTCTAGGGTTTAGAGCAGGGGGCTGGAGCCCGGACTCCTGGGTTCTCTCCCTTGCTCCGGGAGGGAAGTGGGGTCTAGGAGTTAGAGCAGGGGGCTGGAGCCAGGACTCCTGGGTTCTCTCCCTTGCTCCGGGAGGGAGGTGGGGTCTAGGGGTTAGATCAGGGGGCTGGAGCCCGGACTCCTGGGTTCTCTCCCTTGCTCCGGGAGGGAAGTGGGGTCTAGGGGTTAGAGCAGGGGGCTGGAGCCAGGACTCCTGGGTTCTCTCCTTTGCTCTGGGAGGGAGGTGGGGTCTAGGGGTTAGAGCAGGGGGATGGAGCCCGGACTCCTGGGTTCTATCCCTTGCTCCGGGAGGGAAGTGGGGTCTAGGGGTTAGAGCAGGGGGCTGGAGCCCGGACTCCTGGGTTCTCTCCCTTGCTCCGGGAGGGAAGTGGGGTCGAGGGGGTAGAGCAGGGGGCTGCAGCCCGGACTCCTGGGTTCTCTCCCTTGCTCCGGGAGGGAAGTGGGGTCTAGGGGTTAGAGCAGGGGGCTGGGGCCCGGACTCCTGGGTTCTCTCCCTTGCTCCGGGAGGGAAGTGGGGTCTAGGGGGTAGAGCAGGGGGCTGGGGCCCGGACTCCTGGGTTCTCTCCCTTGCTCCCGGAGGGAGGTGGAGTCTAGGGTTTAGAGCAGGGGGCTGGAGCCCGGACTCCTGGGTTCTCTCCCTTGCTCCGGGAGGGAGGTGGGGTCTAGGGGTTAGAGCAGGGGGCTGGAGCCCGGACTCCTGGGTTCTCTCCCTTGCTCCGGGAGGGAGGTGGGGTCTAGGGTTTAGAGCAGGGGGCTGGAGCCCGGACTCCTGGGTTCTCTCCCTTTCTCCGGGAGGGAAGTGGGGTCGAGGGGGTAGAGCAGGGGGCTGGGGCCCGGACTCCTGGGTTCTCTCCCTTGCTCCGGGAGGGAAGTGGGGTCGAGGGGGTAGAGCAGGGGGCTGCAGCCCGGACTCCTGGGTTCTCTCCCTTGCTCCGGGAGGGAGGTGGGGTCTAGGGGTTAGATCAGGGGGCTGGAGCCCGGACTCCTGGGTTCTCTCCCTTGCTCCGGGAGGGAAGTGGGGTCTAGGGGTTAGAGCAGGGGGCTGGGGCCCGGACTCCTGGGTTCTCTCCCTTTCTCCGGGAGGGAAGTGGGGTCTAGGGGGTAGAGCAGGGGGCTGGGGCCCGGACTCCTGGGTTCTCTCCCTTGCTCCGGGAGGGAGGTGGGGTCTAGGGGTTAGAGCAGGGGGCTGGGGCCCGGACTCCTGGGTTCTCTCCCTTGCTCCCGGAGGGAGGTGGGGTCTAGGGTTTAGAGCAGGGGGCTGGAGCCCAAACTCCTGGGTTCTCTCCCTTGCTCCGGGAGGGAGGTGGGGTCTAGGGTTTAGAGCAGGGGGCTGGAGCCCGGACTCCTGGGTTCTCTCCCTTGCTCCGGGAGGGAAGTGGGGTCTAGGGGGTAGAGCAGGGGGCTGCAGCCCGGACTCCTGGGTTCTCTCCCTTGCTCCGGGAGGGAAGTGGGGTCTAGGGGTTAGATCAGGGGGCTGGAGCCCGGACTCCTGGGTTCTCTCCCTTGCTCCGGGAGGGAAGTGGGGTCTAGGGGTTAGAGCAGGGGGCTGGAGCCAGGACTCCTGGGTTCTCTCCCTTGCTCTGGGAGGGAGGTGGGGTCTAGGGGTTAGAGCAGGGGGATGGAGCCCGGACTCCTGGGTTCTCTCCCTTGCTCCGGGAGGGAAGTGGGGTCTAGGGGTTAGAGCAGGGGGCTGGAGCCCAGACTCCTGGGTTCTCTCCCTTGCTCCGGGAGGGAAGTGGGGTCGAGGGGGTAGAGCAGGGGGCTGCAGCCCGGACTCCTGGGTTCTCTCCCTTGCTCTGGGAGGGAAGTGGGGTCTAGGGGTTAGAGCAGGGGGCTGGGGCCCGGACTCCTGGGTTCTCTCCCTTGCTCCGGGAGGGAAGTGGGGTCTAGGGGTTAGAACAGGGGGCTGGGGCCCGGACTCCTGGGTTCTCTCCCTTGCTCTGGGAGGGAAGTGGGGTCTAGGGGGTAGAGCAGGGGGCTGGAGCCCGGACTCCTGGGTTCTCTCCCTTGCTCCGGGAGGGAGGTGGGGTCTAGGGGTTAGAGCAGGGGGCTGGGGCCCGGACTCCTGGGTTCTCTCCCTTGCTCCCGGACGGAGGTGGGGTCTAGGGTTTAGAGCAGGGGGCTGGAGCCCGGACTCCTGGGTTCTCTCCCTTGCTCCGGGAGGGAGGTGGGGTCTAGGGTTTAGAGCAGGGGGCTGGAGCCCGGACTCCTGGGTTCTCTCCCTTGCTCCGGGAGGGAAGTGGGGTCTAGGGCGTAGAGCAGGGGGCTGCAGCCCGGACTCCTGGGTTCTCTCCCTTGCTCCGGGAGGGAAGTGGGGTCTAGGGGTTAGAGCAGGGGGCTGGAACCAGGACTCCTGGGTTCTCTCCCTTGCTCTGGGAGGGAGGTGGGGTCTAGGGTTTAGAGCAGGGGGCTGGAGCCCGGACTCCTGGGTTCTCTCCCTTGCTCCGGGAGGGAGGTGGGGTCTAGTGGTTAGATCAGGGGGCTGCAGCCCGGACTCCTGGGTTCTCTCCCTTGCTCCGGTAGGGAAGTGGGGTCTAGGGGTTAGAGCAGGGGGCTGCAGCCCGGACTCCTGGGTTCTCTCCCTTGCTCCGGGAGGGAAGTGGGGTCTAGGGGTTAGAGCAGGGGGCTGCAGCCCGGACTCCTGGGTTCTCTCCCTTGCTCAGGGAGGGAAGTGGGGTCTAGGGGTTAGAGCAGGGGGCTGGAGCCAGGACTCCTGGGTTCTCTCCCTTGCTCCGGGAGGGAGGTGGGTCTCGGGGTTAGATCAGGGGGCTGGAGCCCGGACTCCTGGGTTCTCTCCCTTGCTCCGGGAGGGAAGTGGGGTCGAGGGGGTAGAGCAGGGGGCTGGGGCCCGGACTCCTGGGTTCTCTCCCTTGCTCCGGGAGGGAAGTGGGGTCTAGGGGGTAGAGCAGGGGGCTGGGGCCCGGACTCCTGGGTTCTCTCCCTTGCTCCCGGAGGGAGGTGGAGTCTAGGGTTTAGAGCAGGGGGCTGGAGCCCGGACTCCTGGGTTCTCTCCCTTGCTCCGGGAGGGAGGTGGGGTCTAGGGGTTAGAGCAGGGGGCTGGAGCCCGGACTCCTGGGTTCTCTCCCTTGCTCCGGGAGGGAGGTGGGGTCTAGGGTTTAGAGCAGGGGGCTGGAGCCCGGACTCCTGGGTTCTCTCCCTTTCTCCGGGAGGGAAGTGGGGTCGAGGGGGTAGAGCAGGGGGCTGCAGCCCGGACTCCTGGGTTCTCTCCCTTGCTCTGGGAGGGAAGTGGGGTCGAGGGGGTAGAGCAGGGGGCTGGGGCCCGGACTCCTGGGTTCTCTCCCTTGCTCCGGGAAGGAAGTGGGGTCTAGGGGGTAGAGCAGGGGGCTGGGGCCCGGACTCCTGGGTTCTCTCCCTTGCTCCAGGAGGGAAGTGGGGTCTAGGGGGTAGAGCAGGGGGCTGGGGCCCGGACTCCTGGGTTCTCTCCCTTGCTCCGGGAGGGAAGTGGGGTCTAGGGGTTAGAGCAGGGGGCTGGGGCCCGGACTCCTGGGTTCTCTCCCTTGCTCCGGGAGGGAATTGGGGTCTAGGGGGTAGAGCAGGGGGCTGGGGCCCGGACTCCTGGGTTCTCTCCCTTGCTCCGGGAGGGAAGTGGGGTCTAGGTGGTATAGCAGGGGGCTGGGGCCCGGACTCCTGGGTTCTCTCCCTTGCTCCGGGAGGGAAGTGGGGTCGAGGGGGTAGAGCAGGGGGCTGCAGCCCGGACTCCTGGGTTCTCTCCCTTGCTCCGGGAGGGAGGGGGGTCTAGGGGTTAGAGCAGGGGGCTGCAGCCCGGACTCCTGGGTTCTCTCCCTTGCTCCGGGAGGGAGGGGGGTCTAGGGGTTAGAGCAGGGGGCTGGGGCCCGGACTCCTGGGTTCTCTCCCTTGCTCCGGGAGGGAGGTGGGGTCTAGGGGGGTAGAGCAGGGGGCTGCAGCCCGGACTCCTGGGTTCTATCCCTTGCTCCGGGAGGGAGGTGGGGTCTAGGGGGTAGAGCAGGGGGCTGCAGCCCGGACTCCTGGGTTCTCTCCCTTGCTGCGGGAGGGAAGTGGGGTCTAGGGGGTAGAGCAGGGGGCTGGGGCCCGGACTCCTGGGTTCTCTCCCTTGCTCCGGGAGGGAAGTGGGGTCTAGGGGGTAGAGCAGGGGGCTGGGGCCCGGACTCCTGGGTTCTCTCCCTTGCTCCGGGAGGGAAGTGGGGTCTAGGGGTTAGAGCAGGGGGCTGGGGCCCGGACTCCTGGGTTCTCTCCCTTGCTCCGGGAGGGAAGTGGGGTCTAGGGGGTAGAGCAGGGGGCTGGGGCCCGGACTCCTGGGTTCTCTCCCTTGCTCCGGGAGGGAAGTGGGGTCTAGGGGGTAGAGCAGGGGGCTGGGGCCCGGACTCCTGGGTTCTCTCCCTTGCTCCGGGAGGGAAGTGGGGTCTAGGGGTTAGAGCAGGGGGCTGGAGCCCGGACTCCTGGGTTCTCTCCCTTGCTCTGGGAGGGAAGTGCGGTCTAGGGGGTAGAGCAGGGGGCTGGAGCCCGGACTCCTGGGTTCTCTCCCTTGCTCCGGGAGGGAGAGGGGTCTAGGGGTTAGAGCAGGGGGCTGCAGCCCGGACTCCTGGGTTCTCTCCCTTGCTCCGGGAGGGAGGTGGGGTCGAGGGGTTAGAGCAGGGGGCTGCAGCCCGGACTCCTGGGTTCTCTCCCTTGCTCCGGGAGGGAAGTGGGGTCGAGGGGGTAGAGCAGGGGGCTGCAGCCCGGACTCCTGGGTTCTCTCCCTTGCTCCGGGAGGGAAGTGGGGTCTAGGGGTTAGAGCAGGGGGCTGCAGCCCGGACTCCTGGGTTCTCTCCCTTGCTCCGGGAGGGAAGTGGGGTCTAGGGGTTAGAGCAGGGGGCTGCAGCCCGGACTCCTGGGTTCTCTCCCTTGCTCCGGGAGGGAGGTGGGGTCTAGGGGGGTAGAGCAGGGGGCTGCAGCACGGACTCCTGGGTTCTCTCCCTTGCTCCGGGAGGGAGGTGGGGTCTAGGGGTTAGAGCAGGGGGCTGGGGCCCGGACTCCTGGGTTCTCTCCCTTGCTCCCGGACGGAGGTGGGGTCTAGGGTTTAGAGCAGGGGGCTGGAGCCCGGACTCCTGGGTTCTCTCCCTTGCTCCGGGAGGGAGGTGGGGTCTAGGGTTTAGAGCAGGGGGCTGGAGCCAGGACTCCTGGGTTCTCTCCCTTGCTCCGGGAGGGAAGTGGGGTCTAGGGCGTAGAGCAGGGGGCTGCAGCCCGGACTCCTGGGTTCTCTCCCTTGCTCCGGGAGGGAAGTGGGGTCTAGGGGTTAGAGCAGGGGGCTGGAACCAGGACTCCTGGGTTCTCTCCCTTGCTCTGGGAGGGAGGTGGGGTCTAGGGTTTAGAGCAGGGGGCTGGAGCCCGGACTCCTGGGTTCTCTCCCTTGCTCCGGGAGGGAGGTGGGGTCTAGGGGTTAGATCAGGGGGCTGCAGCCCGGACTCCTGGGTTCTCTCCCTTGCTCCGGGAGGGAAGTGGGGTCTAGGGGTTAGAGCAGGGGGCTGCAGCCCGGACTCCTGGGTTCTCTCCCTTGCTCCGGGAGGGAAGTGGGGTCTAGGGGTTAGAGCAGGGGGCTGCAGCCCGGACTCCTGGGTTCTCTCCCTTGCTCAGGGAGGGAAGTGGGGTCTAGGGGTTAGAGCAGGGGGCTGGAGCCAGGACTCCTGGGTTCACTCCCTTGCTCCGGGAGGGAGGTGGGTCTCGGGGTTAGATCAGGGGGCTGGAGCCCGGACTCCTGGGTTCTCTCCCTTGCTCCGGGAGGGAAGTGGGGTCGAGGGGGTAGAGCAGGGGGCTGGGGCCCGGACTCCTGGGTTCTCTCCCTTGCTCCGGGAGGGAAGTGGGGTCTAGGGGGTAGAGCAGGGGGCTGGGGCCCGGACTCCTGGGTTCTCTCCCTTGCTCCCGGAGGGAGGTGGAGTCTAGGGTTTAGAGCAGGGGGCTGGAGCCCGGACTCCTGGGTTCTCTCCCTTGCTCCGGGAGGGAGGTGGGGTCTAGGGGTTAGAGCAGGGGGCTGTAGCCCGGACTCCTGGGTTCTCTCCCTTGCTCCGGGAGGGAGGTGGGGTCTAGGGTTTAGAGCAGGGGGCTGGAGCCCGGACTCCTGGGTTCTCTCCCTTTCTCCGGGAGGGAAGTGGGGTCGAGGGGGTAGAGCAGGGGGCTGCAGCCCGGACTCCTGGGTTCTCTCCCTTGCTCCGGGAGGGAAGTGGGGTCGAGGGGGTAGAGCAGGGGGCTGCAGCCCGGACTCCTGGGTTCTCTCCCTTGCTCCGGGAGGGAGGTGGGGTCTAGGGGTTAGATCAGGGGGCTGGAGCCCGGACTCCTGGGTTCTCTCCCTTGCTCTGGGAGGGAAGTGGGGTCTAGGGGTTAGAGCAGGGGGCTGGGGCCCGGACTCCTGGGTTCTCTCCCTTGCTCCGGGAAGGAAGTGGGGTCTAGGGGGTAGAGCAGGGGGCTGGGGCCCGGACTCCTGGGTTCTCTCCCTTGCTCCGGGAGGGAAGTGGGGTCTAGGGGTTAGAGCAGGGGGCTGGGGCCCGGACTCCTGGGTTCTCTCCCTTGCTCTGGGAGGGAAGTGGGGTCTAGGGGGTAGAGCAGGGGGCTGGAGCCCGGACTCCTGGGTTCTCTCCCTTGCTCCGGGAGGGAGGTGGGGTCTAGGGGTTAGAGCAGGGGGCTGGGGCCCGGACTCCTGGGTTCTCTCCCTTGCTCCCGGAGGGAGGTGGGGTCTAGGGTTTAGAGCAGGGGGCTGGAGCCCGGACTCCTGGGTTCTCTCCATTGCTCCGGGAGGGAGGTGGGGTCTAGGGTTTAGAGCAGGGGGCTGGAGCCCGGACTCCTGGGTTCTCTCCCTTGCTCCGGGAGGGAAGTGGGGTCTAGGGGGTAGAGCAGGGGGCTGCAGCCCGGACTCCTGGGTTCTCTCCCTTGCTCCGGGAGGGAAGTGGGGTCTAGGGGTTAGAGCAGGGGGCTGGAGCCAGGACTCCTGGGTTCTCTCCCTTGCTCTGGGAGGGAGGTGGGGTCTAGGGGTTAGAGCAGGGGGATGGAGCCCGGACTCCTGGGTTCTCTCCCTTGCTCCGGGAGGGAAGTGGGGTCTAGGGGTTAGAGCAGGGGGCTGGAGCCCAGACTCCTGGGTTCTCTCCCTTGCTCCGGGAGGGAAGTGGGGTCGAGGGGGTAGAGCAGGGGGCTGCAGCCCGGACTCCTGGGTTCTCTCCCTTGCTCTGGGAGGGAAGTGGGGTCTAGGGGTTAGAGCAGGGGGCTGCAGCCCGGACTCCTGGGTTCTCTCCCTTGCTCCGGGAGGGAAGTGGGGTCTAGGGGTTAGAGCAGGGGGCTGCAGCCCGGACTCCTGGGTTCTGTCCCTTGCTCCGGGAGGGAAGTGGGGTCGAGGGGGTAGAGCAGGGGGCTGCAGCCCGGACTCCTGGGTTCTCTCCCTTGCTCCGGGAGGGAGGGGGGTCTAGGGGTTAGAGCAGGGGGCTGCAGCCCGGACTCCTGGGTTCTCTCCCTTGCTCCGGGAGGGAGGGGGGTCTAGGGGTTAGAGCAGGGGGCTGCAGCCCGGACTCCTGGGTTCTCTCCATTGCTCCGGGATGGAGGTGGGGTCTAGGGGGGTAGAGCAGGGGGCTGCAGCCCGGACTCCTGGGTTCTATCCCTTGCTCCGGGAGGGAGGTGGGGTCTAGGGGGTAGAGCAGGGGGCTGGAGCCCGGACTCCTGGGTTCTCTCTCTCGCTCCGGGAGGGAGGTGGGGTCTAGGGGGTAGAGCAGGGGGCTGCAGCCCGGACTCCTGGGTTCTCTCCCTTGCTGCGGGAGGGAAGTGGGTTCGAGGGGGTATAGCAGGGGGCTGCAGCCCGGACTCCTGGGTTCTCTCCCTTGCTCCGGGAGGGAGGGGGGTCTAGGGGTTAGAGCAGGGGGCTGCAGCCCGGACTCCTGGGTTCTCTCCCTTGCTCCGGGAGGGAAGGGAGTTTAGGGGTTAGAGCAGGGGGCTGCAGCCCGGACTCCTGGGTTCTCTCCCTTGCTCCGGGAGGGAGGTGGGGTCTAGGGGGGTAGAGCAGGGGGCTGCAGCCCGGACTCCTGGGTTCTATCCCTTGCTCCGGGAGGGAGGTGGGGTCTAGGGGGTAGAGCAGGGGGCTGGAGCCCGGACTCCTGGGTTCTCTCCCTTGCTCCGGGAGGGAGGTGGGGTCTAGGGGGTAGAGCAGGGGGCTGCAGCCCGGACTCCTGGGTTCTCTCCCTTGCTGCGGGAGGGAAGTGGGGTCTAGGGGGTAGAGCAGGGTGCTGGGGCCCGGACTCCTGGGTTCTCTCCCTTGCTCCGGGAGGGAAGTGGGGTCTAGGGGGTAGAGCAGGGGGCTGGGGCCCGGACCCCTGGGTTCTCTCCCTTGCTCCGGGAGGGAAGTGGGGTCTAGGGGTTAGAGCAGGGGGCTGGGGCCCGGACTCCTGGGTTCTCTCCCTTGCTCCGGGAGGGAAGTGGGGTCTAGGGGGTAGAGCAGGGGGCTGGGGCCCGGACTCCTGGGTTCTCTCCCTTGCTCCGGGAGGGAAGTGGGGTCTAGGGGGTAGAGCAGGGGGCTGGGGCCCGGACTCCTGGGTTCTCTCCCTTGCTCCGGGAGGGAAGTGGGGTCTAGGGGTTAGAGCAGGGGGCTGGAGCCCGGACTCCTGGGTTCTCTCCCTTGCTCCGGGAGGGAGGGGGGTCTAGGGGTTAGAGCAGGGGGCTGCAGCCCGGACTCCTGGGTTCTCTCCCTTGCTCCGGGAGGGAAGTGGGGTCTAGGGGGGTAGAGCAGGGGGCTGCAGCCCGGACTCCTGGGTTCTATCCCTTGCTCCGGGAGGGAGGTGGGGTCTAGGGGGTAGAGCAGGGGGCTGGAGCCCGGACTCCTGGGTTCTCTCCCTTGCTCCGGGAGGGAGGTGGGGTCTAGGGGGTAGAGCAGGGGGCTGCAGCTCGGACTCCTGGGTTCTCTCCCTTGCTGCGGGAGGGAAGTGGGTTCGAGGGGGTAGAGCAGGGGGCTGCAGCCCGGACTCCTGGGTTCTCTCCCTTGCTCCGGGAGGGAGGGGGGTTTAGGGGTTAGAGCGGGGGGCTGCAGCCCGGACTCCTGGGTTCTCTCCCTTGCTCCGGGAGGGAGGGGGGTCTAGGGGGTAGAGCAGGGGGCTGGAGCCCGGACTCCTGGGTTCTCTCCCTTGCTCCGGGAGGGAGGTGGTGTCTAGGGGGTAGAGCAGGGGGCTGCAGCCCGGACTCCTGGGTTCTCTCCCTTGCTGCGGGAGGGAAGTGGGGTCTAGGGGGTAGAGCAGGGGGCTGGGGCCCGGACTCCTGGGTTCTCTCCCTTGCTCCGGGAGGGAAGTGGGGTCTAGGGGGTAGAGCAGGGGGCTAGGGCCCGGACTCCTGGGTTCTCTCCCTTGCTCCGGGAGGGAAGTGGGGTCTAGGGGGTAGAGCAGGGGGCTGGGGCCCGGACTCCTGGGTTCTCTCCCTTGCTCCGGGAGGGAAGTGGGGTCAAGGGGGTAGAGCAGGTAGCTGGGGCCCGGACTCCTGGGTTCTCTCCCTTGCTCCGGGAGGGAGGTGGGGTCTAGGGTTTAGAGCAGGGGGCTGGAGCCCGGACTCCTGGGTTCTCTCCCTTGCTCCGGGAGGGAAGTGGGGTCTAGGGGGTAGAGCAGGGGGCTGCAGCCCGGACTCCTGGGTTCTCTCCCTTGCTCTGGGAGGGAAGTGGGGTCGAGGGGGTAGAGCAGGGGGCTGCAGCCCGGACTCCTGGGTTCCCTCCCTTGCTCCGGGAGGGAGGTGGGGTCTAGGGGTTAGATCAGGGGGCTGGAGCCCGGACTCCTGGGTTCTCTCCCTTGCTCCGGGAGGGAAGTGGGGTCTAGGGGTTAGAGCAGGGGGCTGGGGCCCGGACTCCTGGGTTCTCTCCCTTGCTCCGGGAGGGAAGTGGGGTCTAGGGGGTAGAGCAGGGGGCTGGGGCCCGGACTCCTGGGTTCTCTCCCTTGCTCCGGGAGGGAAGTGGGGTCTAGGGGTTAGAGCAGGGGGCTGGGGCCCGGACTCCTGGGTTCTCTCCCTTGCTCTGGGAGGGAAGTGGGGTCTAGGGGGTAGAGCAGGGGGCTGGAGCCCGGACTCCTGGGTTCTCTCCCTTGCTCCGGGAGGGAGGTGGGGTCTAGGGGTTAGAGCAGGGGGCTGGGGCCCGGACTCCTGGGTTCTCTCCCTTGCTCCCGGAGGGAGGTGGGGTCTAGGGTTTAGAGCAGGGGGCTGGAGCCCGGACTCCTGGGTTCTCTCCCTTGCTCCGGGAGGGAGGTGGGGTCTAGGGTTTAGAGCAGGCGGCTGGAGCCCGGACTCCTGGGTTCTCTCCCTTGCTCCGGGAGGGAAGTGGGGTATAAGGGGTAGAGCAGGGGGCTGCAGCCCGGACTCCTGGGTTCTCTCCCTTGCTCCGGGAGGGAGGTGGGGTCTAGGGGGTAGAGCAGGGGGCTGGAGCCCGGACTCCTGGGTTCTCTCCCTTGCTCCGGGAGGGAGGTGGGGTCTAGGGGGTAGAGCAGGGGGCTGCAGCCCGGACTCCTGGGTTCTCTCCCTTGCTGCGGGAGGGAAGTGGGGTCTAGGGGGTAGAGCAGGGGGCTGGGGCCCGGACTCCTGGGTTCTCTCCCTTGCTCCGGGAGGGAAGTGGGGTCTAGGGGGTAGAGCAGGGGGCTGGGGCCCGGACTCCTGGGTTCTCTCCCTTGCTCCGGGAGGGAAGTGGGGTCTAGGGGTTAGAGCAGGGGGCTGGGGCCCGGACTCCTGGGTTCTCTCCCTTGCTCCGGGAGGGAATTGGCGTCTAGGGGGTAGAGCAGGGGGCTGGGGCCCGGATTCCTGGGTTCTCTCCCTTGCTCCGGGAGGGAAGTGGGGTCTAGGGGGTAGAGCAGGGGGCTGGGGCCCGGACTCCTGGGTTCTCTCCCTTGCTCCGGGAGGGAAGTGGGGTCTAGGGGTTAGAGCAGGGGGCTGGAGCCCGGACTCCTGGGTTCTCTCCCTTGCTCTCGGAGGGAAGTGGGGTCTAGGGGGTAGAGCAGGGGGCTGGAGCCCGGACTCCTGGGTTCTCTCCCTTGCTCCGGGAGGGAGGTGGGGTCTAGCGGTTAGAGCAGGGGGCTGGGGCCCGGACTCCTGGGTTCTCTCCCTTGCTCCCGGAGGGAGGTGGGGTCTAGGGTTTAGAGCAGGGGGCTGGAGCCCGGACTCCTGGGTTCTCTCCCTTGCTCCGGGAGGGAAGTGGGGTCTAGGGGGTAGAGCAGGGGGCTGCAGCCCGGACTCCTGGGTTCTCTCCCTTGCTCCGGGAGGGAAGTGGGGTCGAGGGGGTAGAGCAGGGGGCTGCAGCCCGGACTCCTGGGTTCTCTCCCTTGCTCCGGGAGGGAGGTGGGGTCTAGGGGTTAGATCAGGGGGCTGGAGCCCGGACTCCTGGGTTCTCTCCCTTGCTCCGGGAGGGAAGTGGGGTCTAGGGGTTAGAGCAGGGGGCTGGGGCCCGGACTCCTGGGTTCTCTCCCTTGCTCCGGGAGGGAGGTGGGGTCTAGGGGTTAGATCAGGGGGCTGGAGCCCGGACTCCTGGGTTCTCTCCCTTGCTCCGGGAGGGAAGTGGGGTCTAGGGGTTAGAGCAGGGGGCTGGGGCCCGGACTCCTGGGTTCTCTCCCTTGCTCCGGGAGGGAAGTGGGGTCTAGGGGGTAGAGCAGGGGGCTGGGGCCCGGACTCCTGGGTTCTCTCCCTTGCTCCGGGAGGGAAGTGGGGTCTAGGGGTTAGAGCAGGGGGCTGGGGCCCGGACTCCTGGGTTCTCTCCCTTGCTCTGGGAGGGAAGTGGGGTCTAGGGGGTAGAGCAGGGGGCTGGAGCCCGGACTCCTGGGTTCTCTCCCTTGCTCCGGGAGGGAGGTGGGGTCTAGGGGTTAGAGCAGGGGGCTGGGGCCCGGACTCCTGGGTTCTCTCCCTTGCTCCCGGAGGGAGGTGGGGTCTAGGGTTTAGAGCAGGGGGCTGGAGCCCGGACTCCTGGGTTCTCTCCCTTGCTCCGGGAGGGAGGTGGGGTCTAGGGTTTAGAGCAGGCGGCTGGAGCACGGACTCCTGGGTTCTCTCCCTTGCTCCGGGAGGGAAGTGGGGTATAAGGGGTAGAGCAGGGGGCTGCAGCCCGGACTCCTGGGTTCTCTCCCTTGCTCCGGGAGGGAAGTGGGGTCTAGGGGTTAGAGCAGGGGGCTGGAACCAGGACTCCTGGGTTCTCTCCCTTGCTCCGGGAGGGAAGTGGGGTCTAGGGGGTAGAGCAGGGGGCTGCAGCCCGGACTCCTGGGTTCTCTCCCTTGCTGCGGGAGGGAAGTGGGGTCTAGGGGGTAGAGCAGGGGGCTGGGGCCCGGACTCCTGGGTTCTCTCCCTTGCTCCGGGAGGGAAGTGGGGTCTAGGGGGTAGAGCAGGGGGCTGGGGCCCGGACTCCTGGGTTCTCTCCCTTGCTCCGGGAGGGAAGTGGGGTCTAGGGGTTAGAGCAGGGGGCTGGGGCCCGGACTCCTGGGTTCTCTCCCTTGCTCCGGGAGGGAATTGGCGTCTAGGGGGTAGAGCAGGGGGCTGGGGCCCGGATTCCTGGGTTCTCTCCCTTGCTCCGGGAGGGAAGTGGGGTCTAGGGGGTAGAGCAGGGGGCTGGGGCCCGGACTCCTGGGTTCTCTCCCTTGCTCCGGGAGGGAAGTGGGGTCTAGGGGTTAGAGCAGGGGGCTGGAGCCCGGACTCCTGGGTTCTCTCCCTTGCTCTGGGAGGGAAGTGGGGTCTAGGGGGTAGAGCAGGGGGCTGGAGCCCGGACTCCTGGGTTCTCTCCCTTGCTCCGGGAGGGAGGTGGGGTCTAGCGGTTAGAGCAGGGGGCTGGGGCCCGGACTCCTGGGTTCTCTCCCTTGCTCCCGGAGGGAGGTGGGATCTAGGGTTTAGAGCAGGGGCCTGGAGCCCGGACTCCTGGGTTCTCTCCCTTGCTCCGGGAGGGAGGTGGGGTCTAGGGTTTAGAGCAGGGGGCTGGAGCCCGGACTCCTGGGTTCTCTCCCTTGCTCCGGGAGGGAAGTGGGGTCTAGGGGGTAGAGCAGGGGGCTGCAGCCCGGACTCCTGGGTTCTCTCCCTTGCTCCGGGAGGGAAGTGGGGTCGAGGGGGTAGAGCAGGGGGCTGCAGCCCGGACTCCTGGGTTCTCTCCCTTGCTCCGGGAGGGAGGTGGGGTCTAGGGGTTAGATCAGGGGGCTGGAGCCCGGACTCCTGGGTTCTCTCCCTTGCTCCGGGAGGGAAGTGGGGTCTAGGGGTTAGAGCAGGGGGCTGGGGCCCGGACTCCTGGGTTCTCTCCCTTGCTCCGAGAGGGAAGTGGGGTCTAGGGGGTAGAGCAGGGGGCTGGGGCCCGGACTCCTGGGTTCTCTCCCTTGCTCTGGGAGGGAAGTGGGGTCTAGGGGGTAGAGCAGGGGGCTGGAGCCCGGACTCCTGGGTTCTCTCCCTTGCTCCGGGAGGGAGGTGGGGTCTAGGGGTTAGAGCAGGGGGCTGGGGCCCGGACTCCTGGGTTCTCTCCCTTGCTCCCGGAGGGAGGTGGGGTCTAGGGGGTAGAGCAGGGGGCTGCAGCTCGGACTCCTGGGTTCTCTCCCTTGCTGCGGGAGGGAAGTGGGTTCGAGGGGGTAGAGCAGGGGGCTGCAGCCCGGACTCCTGGGTTCTCTCCCTTGCTCCGGGAGGGAGGGGGGTTTAGGGGTTAGAGCGGGGGGCTGCAGCCCGGACTCCTGGGTTCTCTCCCTTGCTCCGGGAGGGAGGGGGGTCTAGGGGGTAGAGCAGGGGGCTGGAGCCCGGACTCCTGGGTTCTCTCCCTTGCTCCGGGAGGGAGGTGGTGTCTAGGGGGTAGAGCAGGGGGCTGCAGCCCGGACTCCTGGGTTCTCTCCCTTGCTGCGGGAGGGAAGTGGGGTCTAGGGGGTAGAGCAGGGGGCTGGGGCCCGGACTCCTGGGTTCTCTCCCTTGCTCCGGGAGGGAAGTGGGGTCTAGGGGGTAGAGCAGGGGGCTAGGGCCCGGACTCCTGGGTTCTCTCCCTTGCTCCGGGAGGGAAGTGGGGTCTAGGGGGTAGAGCAGGGGGCTGGGGCCCGGACTCCTGGGTTCTCTCCCTTGCTCCGGGAGGGAAGTGGGGTCAAGGGGGTAGAGCAGGTAGCTGGGGCCCGGACTCCTGGGTTCTCTCCCTTGCTCCGGGAGGGAGGTGGGGTCTAGGGTTTAGAGCAGGGGGCTGGAGCCCGGACTCCTGGGTTCTCTCCCTTGCTCCGGGAGGGAAGTGGGGTCTAGGGGGTAGAGCAGGGGGCTGCAGCCCGGACTCCTGGGTTCTCTCCCTTGCTCTGGGAGGGAAGTGGGGTCGAGGGGGTAGAGCAGGGGGCTGCAGCCCGGACTCCTGGGTTCCCTCCCTTGCTCCGGGAGGGAGGTGGGGTCTAGGGGTTAGATCAGGGGGCTGGAGCCCGGACTCCTGGGTTCTCTCCCTTGCTCCGGGAGGGAAGTGGGGTCTAGGGGTTAGAGCAGGGGGCTGGGGCCCGGACTCCTGGGTTCTCTCCCTTGCTCCGGGAGGGAAGTGGGGTCTAGGGGGTAGAGCAGGGGGCTGGGGCCCGGACTCCTGGGTTCTCTCCCTTGCTCCGGGAGGGAAGTGGGGTCTAGGGGTTAGAGCAGGGGGCTGGGGCCCGGACTCCTGGGTTCTCTCCCTTGCTCTGGGAGGGAAGTGGGGTCTAGGGGGTAGAGCAGGGGGCTGGAGCCCGGACTCCTGGGTTCTCTCCCTTGCTCCGGGAGGGAGGTGGGGTCTAGGGGTTAGAGCAGGGGGCTGGGGCCCGGACTCCTGGGTTCTCTCCCTTGCTCCCGGAGGGAGGTGGGGTCTAGGGTTTAGAGCAGGGGGCTGGAGCCCGGACTCCTGGGTTCTCTCCCTTGCTCCGGGAGGGAGGTGGGGTCTAGGGTTTAGAGCAGGCGGCTGGAGCCCGGACTCCTGGGTTCTCTCCCTTGCTCCGGGAGGGAAGTGGGGTATAAGGGGTAGAGCAGGGGGCTGCAGCCCGGACTCCTGGGTTCTCTCCCTTGCTCCGGGAGGGAGGTGGGGTCTAGGGGGTAGAGCAGGGGGCTGGAGCCCGGACTCCTGGGTTCTCTCCCTTGCTCCGGGAGGGAGGTGGGGTCTAGGGGGTAGAGCAGGGGGCTGCAGCCCGGACTCCTGGGTTCTCTCCCTTGCTGCGGGAGGGAAGTGGGGTCTAGGGGGTAGAGCAGGGGGCTGGGGCCCGGACTCCTGGGTTCTCTCCCTTGCTCCGGGAGGGAAGTGGGGTCTAGGGGGTAGAGCAGGGGGCTGGGGCCCGGACTCCTGGGTTCTCTCCCTTGCTCCGGGAGGGAAGTGGGGTCTAGGGGTTAGAGCAGGGGGCTGGGGCCCGGACTCCTGGGTTCTCTCCCTTGCTCCGGGAGGGAATTGGCGTCTAGGGGGTAGAGCAGGGGGCTGGGGCCCGGATTCCTGGGTTCTCTCCCTTGCTCCGGGAGGGAAGTGGGGTCTAGGGGGTAGAGCAGGGGGCTGGGGCCCGGACTCCTGGGTTCTCTCCCTTGCTCCGGGAGGGAAGTGGGGTCTAGGGGTTAGAGCAGGGGGCTGGAGCCCGGACTCCTGGGTTCTCTCCCTTGCTCTCGGAGGGAAGTGGGGTCTAGGGGGTAGAGCAGGGGGCTGGAGCCCGGACTCCTGGGTTCTCTCCCTTGCTCCGGGAGGGAGGTGGGGTCTAGCGGTTAGAGCAGGGGGCTGGGGCCCGGACTCCTGGGTTCTCTCCCTTGCTCCCGGAGGGAGGTGGGGTCTAGGGTTTAGAGCAGGGGGCTGGAGCCCGGACTCCTGGGTTCTCTCCCTTGCTCCGGGAGGGAAGTGGGGTCTAGGGGGTAGAGCAGGGGGCTGCAGCCCGGACTCCTGGGTTCTCTCCCTTGCTCCGGGAGGGAAGTGGGGTCGAGGGGGTAGAGCAGGGGGCTGCAGCCCGGACTCCTGGGTTCTCTCCCTTGCTCCGGGAGGGAGGTGGGGTCTAGGGGTTAGATCAGGGGGCTGGAGCCCGGACTCCTGGGTTCTCTCCCTTGCTCCGGGAGGGAAGTGGGGTCTAGGGGTTAGAGCAGGGGGCTGGGGCCCGGACTCCTGGGTTCTCTCCCTTGCTCCGGGAGGGAGGTGGGGTCTAGGGGTTAGATCAGGGGGCTGGAGCCCGGACTCCTGGGTTCTCTCCCTTGCTCCGGGAGGGAAGTGGGGTCTAGGGGTTAGAGCAGGGGGCTGGGGCCCGGACTCCTGGGTTCTCTCCCTTGCTCCGGGAGGGAAGTGGGGTCTAGGGGGTAGAGCAGGGGGCTGGGGCCCGGACTCCTGGGTTCTCTCCCTTGCTCCGGGAGGGAAGTGGGGTCTAGGGGTTAGAGCAGGGGGCTGGGGCCCGGACTCCTGGGTTCTCTCCCTTGCTCTGGGAGGGAAGTGGGGTCTAGGGGGTAGAGCAGGGGGCTGGAGCCCGGACTCCTGGGTTCTCTCCCTTGCTCCGGGAGGGAGGTGGGGTCTAGGGGTTAGAGCAGGGGGCTGGGGCCCGGACTCCTGGGTTCTCTCCCTTGCTCCCGGAGGGAGGTGGGGTCTAGGGTTTAGAGCAGGGGGCTGGAGCCCGGACTCCTGGGTTCTCTCCCTTGCTCCGGGAGGGAGGTGGGGTCTAGGGTTTAGAGCAGGCGGCTGGAGCACGGACTCCTGGGTTCTCTCCCTTGCTCCGGGAGGGAAGTGGGGTATAAGGGGTAGAGCAGGGGGCTGCAGCCCGGACTCCTGGGTTCTCTCCCTTGCTCCGGGAGGGAAGTGGGGTCTAGGGGTTAGAGCAGGGGGCTGGAACCAGGACTCCTGGGTTCTCTCCCTTGCTCCGGGAGGGAAGTGGGGTCTAGGGGGTAGAGCAGGGGGCTGCAGCCCGGACTCCTGGGTTCTCTCCCTTGCTGCGGGAGGGAAGTGGGGTCTAGGGGGTAGAGCAGGGGGCTGGGGCCCGGACTCCTGGGTTCTCTCCCTTGCTCCGGGAGGGAAGTGGGGTCTAGGGGGTAGAGCAGGGGGCTGGGGCCCGGACTCCTGGGTTCTCTCCCTTGCTCCGGGAGGGAAGTGGGGTCTAGGGGTTAGAGCAGGGGGCTGGGGCCCGGACTCCTGGGTTCTCTCCCTTGCTCCGGGAGGGAATTGGCGTCTAGGGGGTAGAGCAGGGGGCTGGGGCCCGGATTCCTGGGTTCTCTCCCTTGCTCCGGGAGGGAAGTGGGGTCTAGGGGGTAGAGCAGGGGGCTGGGGCCCGGACTCCTGGGTTCTCTCCCTTGCTCCGGGAGGGAAGTGGGGTCTAGGGGTTAGAGCAGGGGGCTGGAGCCCGGACTCCTGGGTTCTCTCCCTTGCTCTGGGAGGGAAGTGGGGTCTAGGGGGTAGAGCAGGGGGCTGGAGCCCGGACTCCTGGGTTCTCTCCCTTGCTCCGGGAGGGAGGTGGGGTCTAGCGGTTAGAGCAGGGGGCTGGGGCCCGGACTCCTGGGTTCTCTCCCTTGCTCCCGGAGGGAGGTGGGATCTAGGGTTTAGAGCAGGGGCCTGGAGCCCGGACTCCTGGGTTCTCTCCCTTGCTCCGGGAGGGAGGTGGGGTCTAGGGTTTAGAGCAGGGGGCTGGAGCCCGGACTCCTGGGTTCTCTCCCTTGCTCCGGGAGGGAAGTGGGGTCTAGGGGGTAGAGCAGGGGGCTGCAGCCCGGACTCCTGGGTTCTCTCCCTTGCTCCGGGAGGGAAGTGGGGTCGAGGGGGTAGAGCAGGGGGCTGCAGCCCGGACTCCTGGGTTCTCTCCCTTGCTCCGGGAGGGAGGTGGGGTCTAGGGGTTAGATCAGGGGGCTGGAGCCCGGACTCCTGGGTTCTCTCCCTTGCTCCGGGAGGGAAGTGGGGTCTAGGGGTTAGAGCAGGGGGCTGGGGCCCGGACTCCTGGGTTCTCTCCCTTGCTCCGAGAGGGAAGTGGGGTCTAGGGGGTAGAGCAGGGGGCTGGGGCCCGGACTCCTGGGTTCTCTCCCTTGCTCTGGGAGGGAAGTGGGGTCTAGGGGGTAGAGCAGGGGGCTGGAGCCCGGACTCCTGGGTTCTCTCCCTTGCTCCGGGAGGGAGGTGGGGTCTAGGGGTTAGAGCAGGGGGCTGGGGCCCGGACTCCTGGGTTCTCTCCCTTGCTCCCGGAGGGAGGTGGGGTCTAGGGTTTAGAGCAGGGGGCTGGAGCCCGGACTCCTGGGTTCTCTCCCTTGCTCCGGGAGGGAGGTGGGGTCTAGGGTTTAGAGCAGGCGGCTGGAGCCCGGACTCCTGGGTTCTCTCCCTTGCTCCGGGAGGGAAGTGGGGTATAAGGGGTAGAGCAGGGGGCTGCAGCCCGGACTCCTGGGTTCTCTCCCTTGCTCCGGGAGGGAAGTGGGGTCTAGGGGTTAGAGCAGGGGGCTGGAACCAGGACTCCTGGGTTCTCTCCCTTGCTCCGGGAGGGAAGTGGGGTCTAGGGGGTAGAGCAGGGGGCTGCAGCCCGGACTCCTGGGTTCTCTCCCTTGCTGCGGGAGGGAAGTGGGGTCTAGGGGGTAGAGCAGGGGGCTGGGGCCCGGACTCCTGGGTTCTCTCCCTTGCTCCGGGAGGGAAGTGGGGTCTAGGGGGTAGAGCAGGGGGCTGGGGCCCGGACTCCTGGGTTCTCTCCCTTGCTCCGGGAGGGAAGTGGGGTCTAGGGGTTAGAGCAGGGGGCTGGGGCCCGGACTCCTGGGTTCTCTCCCTTGCTCCGGGAGGGAATTGGCGTCTAGGGGGTAGAGCAGGGGGCTGGGGCCCGGATTCCTGGGTTCTCTCCCTTGCTCCGGGAGGGAAGTGGGGTCTAGGGGGTAGAGCAGGGGGCTGGGGCCCGGACTCCTGGGTTCTCTCCCTTGCTCCGGGAGGGAAGTGGGGTCTAGGGGTTAGAGCAGGGGCTGGAGCCCGGACTCCTGGGTTCTCTCCCTTGCTCTGGGAGGGAAGTGGGGTCTAGGGGGTAGAGCAGGGGGCTGGAGCCCGGACTCCTGGGTTCTCTCCCTTGCTCCGGGAGGGAGGTGGGGTCTAGCGGTTAGAGCAGGGGGCTGGGGCCCGGACTCCTGGGTTCTCTCCCTTGCTCCCGGAGGGAGGTGGGATCTAGGGTTTAGAGCAGGGGCCTGGAGCCCGGACTCCTGGGTTCTCTCCCTTGCTCCGGGAGGGAGGTGGGGTCTAGGGTTTAGAGCAGGGGGCTGGAGCCCGGACTCCTGGGTTCTCTCCCTTGCTCCGGGAGGGAAGTGGGGTCTAGGGGGTAGAGCAGGGGGCTGCAGCCCGGACTCCTGGGTTCTCTCCCTTGCTCCGGGAGGGAAGTGGGGTCGAGGGGGTAGAGCAGGGGGCTGCAGCCCGGACTCCTGGGTTCTCTCCCTTGCTCCGGGAGGGAGGTGGGGTCTAGGGGTTAGATCAGGGGGCTGGAGCCCGGACTCCTGGGTTCTCTCCCTTGCTCCGGGAGGGAAGTGGGGTCTAGGGGTTAGAGCAGGGGGCTGGGGCCCGGACTCCTGGGTTCTCTCCCTTGCTCCGAGAGGGAAGTGGGGTCTAGGGGTTAGAGCAGGTTGCTGGGGCCCGGACTCCTGGGTTCTCTCCCTTGCTCTGGGAGGGAAGTGGGGTCTAGGGGGTAGAGCAGGGGGCTGGAGCCCGGACTCCTGGGTTCTCTCCCTTGCTCCGGGAGGGAGGTGGGGTCTAGGGGTTAGAGCAGGGGGCTGGGGCCCGGACTCCTGGGTTCTCTCCCTTGCTCCCGGAGGGAGGTGGGGTCTAGGGTTTAGAGCAGGGGGCTGGAGCCCGGACTCCTGGGTTCTCTCCCTTGCTCCGGGAGGGAGGTGGGGTCTAGGGTTTAGAGCAGGGGGCTGGAGCCCGGACTCCTGGGTTCTCTCCCTTGCTCCGGGAGGGAAGTGGCGTCTAGGGGGTAGAGCAGGGGGCTGCAGCCCGGACTCCTGGGTTCTCTCCCTTGCTCCGGGAGGGAAGTGGGGTCTAGGGGTTAGAGCAGGGGGCTGGAGCCAGGACTCCTGGGTTCTCTCCCTTGCTCTGGGAGGGAGGTGGGGTCTAGGGGTTAGAGCAGGGGGATGGAGCCCGGACTCCTGGGTTCTATCCCTTGCTCCGGGAGGGAAGTGGGGTCTAGGGGTTAGAGCAGGGGGCTGGAGCCCGGACTCCTGGGTTCTCTCCCTTGCTCCGGGAGGGAAGTGGGGTCGAGGGGGTAGAGCAGGGGGCTGCAGCCCGGACTCCTGGGTTCTCTCCCTTGCTCCGGGAGGGAAGTGGGGTCTAGGGGTTAGAGCAGGGGGCTGGGGCCCGGACTCCTGGGTTCTCTCCCTTGCTCCGTGAGGGAAGTGGGGTCTAGGGGGTAGAGCAGGGGGCTGGGGCCCGGACTCCTGGGTTCTCTCCCTTGCTCCCGGAGGGAGGTGGAGTCTAGGGTTTAGAGCAGGGGGCTGGAGCCCGGACTCCTGGGTTCTCTCCCTTGCTCCGGGAGGGAGGTGGGGTCTAGGGGTTAGAGCAGGGGGCTGGAGCCCGGACTCCTGGGTTCTCTCCCTTGCTCCGGGAGGGAGGTGGGGTCTAGGGTTTAGAGCAGGGGGCTGGAGCCCGGACTCCTGGGTTCTCTCCCTTTCTCCGGGAGGGAAGTGGGGTCGAGGGGGTAGAGCAGGGGGCTGAAGCCCGGACTCCTGGGTTCTCTCCCTTGCTCCGGGAGGGAAGTGGGGTCGAGGGGGTAGAGCAGGGGGCTGCAGCCCGGACTCCTGGGTTCTCTCCCTTGCTCCGGGAGGGAGGTGGGGTCTAGGGGTTAGATCAGGGGGCTGGAGCCCGGACTCCTGGGTTCTCTCCCTTGCTCCGGGAGGGAAGTGGGGTCTAGGGGTTAGAGCAGGGGGCTGGGGCCCGGACTCCTGGGTTCTCTCCCTTGCTCTGGGAGGGAAGTGGGGTCTAGGGGGTAGAGCAGGGGGCTGGAGCCCGGACTCCTGGGTTCTCTCCCTTGCTCCGGGAGGGAGGTGGGGTCTAGGGGTTAGAGCAGGGGGCTGGGGCCCGGACTCCTGGGTTCTCTCCCTTGCTCCCGGAGGGAGGTGGGGTCTAGGGTTTAGAGCAGGGGGCTGGAGCCCGGACTCCTGGGTTCTCTCCCTTGCTCCGGGAGGGAGGTGGGGTCTAGGGGTTAGAGCAGGGGGCTGGGGCCCGGACTCCTGGGTTCTCTCCCTTGCTCCCGGAGGGAGGTGGGGTCTAGGGTTTAGAGCAGGGGGCTGGAGCCCGGACTCCTGGGTTCTCTCCCTTGCTCCGGGAGGGAAGTGGGGTCTAGGGGGTAGAGCAGGGGGCTGCAGCCCGGACTCCTGGGTTCTCTCCCTTGCTCCGGGAGGGAAGTGGGGTCGAGGGGGTAGAGCAGGGGGCTGGAGCCCGGACTCCTGGGTTCTCTCCCTTGCTCTGGGAGGGAAGTGGGGTCTAGGGGTTAGAGCAGGGGGCTGCAGCCCGGACTCCTGGGTTCTCTCCCTTGCTCCGGGAGGGAAGTGGTGTCTAGGGGTTAGAGCAGGGGGCTGCAGCCCGGACTCCTGGGTTCTGTCCCTTGCTCCGGGAGGGAAGTGGGGTCGAGGGGGAAGAGCAGGGGGCTGCAGCCCGGACTCCTGGGTTCTCTCCCTTGCTCCGGGAGGGAGGGGGGTCTAGGGGTTAGAGCAGGGGGCTGCAGCCCGGACTCCTGGGTTCTCTCCCTTGCTCCGGGAGGGAGGGGGGTCTAGGGGTTAGAGCAGGGGGCTGCAGCCCGGACTCCTGGGTTCTCTCCATTGCTCCGGGAGGGAGGTGGGGTCTAGGGGGGTAGAGCAGGGGGCTGCAGCCCGGACTCCTGGGTTCTATCCCTTGCTCCGGGAGGGAGGTGGGGTCTAGGGGGTAGAGCAGGGGGCTGGAGCCCGGACTCCTGGGTTCTCTCCCTTGCTCCGGGAGGGAGGTGGGGTCTAGGGGGTAGAGCAGGGGGCTGCAGCCCGGACTCCTGGGTTCTCTCCCCTGCTCCGGGAGGGAGGTGGGGTCTAGGGGTTAGATCAGGGGGCTGGAGCCCGGACTCCTGGGTTCTCTCCCTTGCTCCGGGAGGGAAGTGGGGTCTAGGGGTTAGAGCAGGGGGCTGGGGCCCGGACTCCTGGGTTCTCTCCCTTGCTCCGGGAGGGAAGTGGGGTCTAGGGGGTAGAGCAGGGGGCTGGGGCCCGGACTCCTGGGTTCTCTCCCTTGCTCCGGGAGGGAAGTGGGGTCTAGGGGTTAGAGCAGGGGGCTGGGGCCCGGACTCCTGGGTTCTCTCCCTTGCTCTGGGAGGGAAGTGGGGTCTAGGGGGTAGAGCAGGGGGCTGGAGCCCGGACTCCTGGGTTCTCTCCCTTGCTCCGGGAGGGAGGTGGGGTCTAGGGGTTAGAGCAGGGGGCTGGGGCCCGGACTCCTGGGTTCTCTCCCTTGCTCCCGGAGGGAGGTGGGGTCTAGGGTTTAGAGCAGGGGGCTGGAGCCCGGACTCCTGGGTTCTCTCCCTTGCTCCGGGAGGGAGGTGGGGTCTAGGGTTTAGAGCAGGCGGCTGGAGCCCGGACTCCTGGGTTCTCTCCCTTGCTCCGGGAGGGAAGTGGGGTATAAGGGGTAGAGCAGGGGGCTGCAGCCCGGACTCCTGGGTTCTCTCCCTTGCTCCGGGAGGGAAGTGGGGTCTAGGGGTTAGAGCAGGGGGCTGGAACCAGGACTCCTGGGTTCTCTCCCTTGCTCCGGGAGGGAAGTGGGGTCTAGGGGGTAGAGCAGGGGGCTGCAGCCCGGACTCCTGGGTTCTCTCCCTTGCTGCGGGAGGGAAGTGGGGTCTAGGGGGTAGAGCAGGGGGCTGGGGCCCGGACTCCTGGGTTCTCTCCCTTGCTCCGGGAGGGAAGTGGGGTCTAGGGGGTAGAGCAGGGGGCTGGGGCCCGGACTCCTGGGTTCTCTCCCTTGCTCCGGGAGGGAAGTGGGGTCTAGGGGTTAGAGCAGGGGGCTGGGGCCCGGACTCCTGGGTTCTCTACCTTGCTCTGGGAGGGAAGTGTGGTCTAGGGGGTAGAGCAGGGGGCTGGAGCCCGGACTCCTGGGTTCTCTCCCTTGCTCCGGGAGGGAGGTGGGGTCTAGGGGTTAGAGCAGGGGGCTGGGGCCCGGACTCCTGGGTTCTCTCCCTTGCTCCCGGAGGGAGGTGGGGTCTAGGGTTTAGAGCAGGGGGCTGGAGCCCGGACTCCTGGGTTCTCTCCCTTGCTCCGGGAGGGAGGTGGGGTCTAGGGGTTAGAGCAGGGGGCTGGGGCCCGGACTCCTGGGTTCTCTCCCTTGCTCCCGGAGGGAGGTGGGGTCTAGGGTTTAGAGCAGGGGGCTGGAGCCCGGACTCCTGGGTTCTCTCCCTTGCTCCGGGAGGGAAGTGGGGTCTAGGGGGTAGAGCAGGGGGCTGCAGCCCGGACTCCTGGGTTCTCTCCCTTGCTCCGGGAGGGAAGTGGGGTCGAGGGGGTAGAGCAGGGGGCTGGAGCCCGGACTCCTGGGTTCTCTCCCTTGCTCTGGGAGGGAAGTGGGGTCTAGGGGTTAGAGCAGGGGGCTGCAGCCCGGACTCCTGGGTTCTCTCCCTTGCTCCGGGAGGGAAGTGGGGTCTAGGGGTTAGAGCAGGGGGCTGCAGCCCGGACTCCTGGGTTCTGTCCCTTGCTCCGGGAGGGAAGTGGGGTCGAGGGGGAAGAGCAGGGGGCTGCAGCCCGGACTCCTGGGTTCTCTCCCTTGCTCCGGGAGGGAGCGGGGTCTAGGGGTTAGAGCAGGGGGCTGCAGCCCGGACTCCTGGGTTCTCTCCCTTGCTCCGGGAGGGAGGGGGGTCTAGGGGTTAGAGCAGGGGGCTGCAGCCCGGACTCCTGGGTTCTCTCCATTGCTCCGGGAGGGAGGTGGGGTCTAGGGGGGTAGAGCAGGGGGCTGCAGCCCGGACTCCTGGGTTCTATCCCTTGCTCCGGGAGGGAGGTGGGGTCTAGGGGGTAGAGCAGGGGGCTGGAGCCCGGACTCCTGGGTTCTCTCCCTTGCTCCGGGAGGGAGGTGGGGTCTAGGGGGTAGAGCAGGGGGCTGCAGCCCGGACTCCTGGGTTCTCTCCCTTGCTCCGGGAGGGAGGTGGGGTCTAGGGGTTAGATCAGGGGGCTAGAGCCCGGACTCCTGGGTTCTCTCCCTTGCTCCGGGAGGGAAGTGGGGTCTAGGGGTTAGAGCAGGGGGCTGGGGCCCGGACTCCTGGGTTCTCTCCCTTGCTCCGGGAGGGAAGTGGGGTCTAGGGGGTAGAGCAGGGGGCTGGGGCCCGGACTCCTGGGTTCTCTCCCTTGCTCCGGGAGGGAAGTGGGGTCTAGGGGTTAGAGCAGGGGGCTGGGGCCCGGACTCCTGGGTTCTCTCCCTTGCTCTGGGAGGGAAGTGGGGTCTAGGGGGTAGAGCAGGGGGCTGGAGCCCGGACTCCTGGGTTCTCTCCCTTGCTCCGGGAGGGAAGTGGGGTCTAGGGGTTAGAGCAGGGGGCTGGAGCCCGGACTCCTGGGTTCTCTCCCTTGCTCTGGGAGGGAAGTGGGGTCTAGGGGGTAGAGCAGGGGGCTGCAGCCCGGACTCCTGGGTTCTCTCCCTTGCTCCGGGAGGGAAGTGGGGTCGAGGGGGTAGAGCAGGGGGCTGCAGCCCGGACTCCTCGGTTCTCTCCCTTGCTCCGGGAGGGAGGTGGGGTCTAGGGGTTAGATCAGGGGGCTGGAGCCCGGACTCCTGGGTTCTCTCCCTTGCTCCGGGAGGGAAGTGGGGTCTAGGGGGTAGAGCAGGGGGCTGGAGCCCGGACTCCTGGGTTCTCTCCCTTGCTCCGGGAGGGAGGTGGGGTCTAGGGGTTAGAGCAGGGGGCTGGGGCCCGGACTCCTGGGTTCTCTCCCTTGCTCCCGGAGGGAGGTGGGGTCTAGGGTTTAGAGCAGGCGGCTGGAGCCCGGACTCCTGGGTTCTCTCCCTTGCTCCGGGAGGGAAGTGGGGTATAAGGCGTAGAGCAGGGGGCTGCAGCCCGGACTCCTGGGTTCTCTCCCTTGCTCCGGGAGGGAAGTGGGGTCTAGGGGTTAGAGCAGGGGGCTGGAACCAGGACTCCTGGGTTCTCTCCCTTGCTCCGGGAGGGAAGTGGGGTCTAGGGGGTAGAGCAGGGGGCTGCAGCCCGGACTCCTGGGTTCTCTCCCTTGCTGCGGGAGGGAAGTGGGGTCTAGGGGGTAGAGCAGGGGGCTGGGGCCCGGACTCCTGGGTTCTCTCCCTTGCTCCGGGAGGGAAGTGGGGTCTAGGGGGTAGAGCAGGGGGCTGGGGCCCGGACTCCTGGGTTCTCTCCCTTGCTCCGGGAGGGAAGTGGGGTCTAGGGGTTAGAGCAGGGGGCTGGGGCCCGGACTCCTGGGTTCTCTCCCTTGCTCCGGGAGGGAATTGGGGTCTAGGGGGTAGAGCAGGGGGCTGGGGCCCGGACTCCTGGGTTCTCTCCCTTGCTCCGGGAGGGAGGTGGGGTCTAGGGGTTAGAGCAGGGGGCTGCAGCCCGGACTCCTGGGTTCTCTCCCTTGCTGCGGGAGGGAAGTGGGTTCGAGGGGGTATAGCAGGGGGCTGCAGCCCGGACTCCTGGGTTCTCTCCCTTGCTCCGGGAGGGAGGGGGGTCTAGGGGTTAGAGCAGGGGGCTGCAGCCCGGACTCCTGGGTTCTCTCCCTTGCTCCGGGAGGGAAGGGAGTTTAGGGGTTAGAGCAGGGGGCTGCAGCCCGGACTCCTGGGTTCTCTCCCTTGCTCCGGGAGGGAGGTGGGGTCTAGGGGGGTAGAGCAGGGGGCTGCAGCCCGGACTCCTGGGTTCTATCCCCTGCTCCGGGAGGGAGGTGGGGTCTAGGGGGTAGAGCAGGGGGCTGGAGCCCGGACTCCTCGGTTCTCTCCCTTGCTCCGGGAGGGAGGTGGGGTCTAGGGGGTAGAGCAGGGGGCTGCAGCCCGGACTCCTGGGTTCTCTCCCTTGCTGCGGGAGGGAAGTGGGGTCTAGGGGGTAGAGCAGGGTGCTGGGGCCCGGACTCCTGGGTTCTCTCCCTTGCTCCGGGAGGGAAGTGGGGTCTAGGGGGTAGAGCAGGGGGCTGGGGCCCGGACCCCTGGGTTCTCTCCCTTGCTCCGGGAGGGAAGTGGGGTCTAGGGGTTAGAGCAGGGGGCTGGGGCCCGGACTCCTGGGTTCTCTCCCTTGCTCCGAGAGGGAAGTGGGGTCTAGGGGGTAGAGCAGGGGGCTGGGGCCCGGACTCCTGGGTTCTCTCCCTTGCTCTGGGAGGGAAGTGGGGTCTAGGGGGTAGAGCAGGGGGCTGGAGCCCGGACTCCTGGGTTCTCTCCCTTGCTCCGGGAGGGAGGTGGGGTCTAGGGGTTAGAGCAGGGGGCTGGGGCCCGGACTCCTGGGTTCTCTCCCTTGCTCCCGGAGGGAGGTGGGGTCTAGGGTTTAGAGCAGGGGGCTGGAGCCCGGACTCCTGGGTTCTCTCCCTTGCTCCGGGAGGGAGGTGGGGTCTAGGGTTTTGAGCAGGGGGCTGGAGCCCGGACTCCTGGGTTCTCTCCCTTGCTCCGGGAGGGAAGTGGGGTCTAGGGGGTAGAGCAGGGGGCTGCAGCCCGGACTCCTGGGTTCTCTCCCTTGCTCCGGGAGGGAAGTGGGGTCTAGGGGGTAGAGCAGGGGGTTGGGGCCCGGACTCCTGGGTTCTCTCCCTTGCTCCGGGAGGGAAGTGGGGTCTAGGGGGTAGAGCAGGGGGCTGGGGCCCGGACTCCTGGGTTCTCTCCCTTGCTCCGGGAGGGAAGTGGGGTCTAGGGGTTAGAGCAGGGGGCTGGAGCCCGGACTCCTGGGTTCTCTCCCTTGCTCCGGGAGGGAGGGGGTTCTAGGGGTTAGAGCAGGGGGCTGCAGCCCGGACTCCTGGGTTCTCTCCCTTGCTCCGGGAGGGAAGTGGGGTCTAGGGGGGTAGAGCAGGGGGCTGGAGCCCGGACTCCTGGGTTCTCTCCCTTGCTCCGGGAGGGAGGTGGGGTCTAGGGGGTAGAGCAGGGGGCTGCAGCCCGGACTCCTGGGTTCTCTCCCTTGCTGCGGGAGGGAAGTGGGTTCGAGGGGGTAGAGCAGGGGGCTGCAGCCCGGACTCCTGGGTTCTCTCCCTTGCTCCGGGAGGGAGGGGGGTTTAGGGGTTAGAGCAGGGGGCTGCAGCCCGGACTCCTGGGTTCTCTCCCTTGCTCCGGGAGGGAGGGGAGTCTAGGGGGTAGAGCAGGGGGCTGGAGCCCGGACTCCTGGGTTCTCTCCCTTGCTCCGGGAGGGAGGTGGTGTCTAGGGGTAGAGCAGGGGGCTGCAGCCCGGACTCCTGGGTTCTCTCCCTTGCTGCGGGAGGGAAGTGGGGTCTAGGGGGTAGAGCAGGGGGCTGGGGCCCGGACTCCTGGGTTCTCTCCCTTGCTCCGGGAGGGAAGTGGGGTCTAGGGGGTAGAGCAGGGGGCTAGGGCCCGGACTCCTGGGTTCTCTCCCTTGCTCCGGGAGGGAAGTGGGGTCTAGGGGGTAGAGCAGGGGGCTGGGGCCCGGACTCCTGGGTTCTCTCCCTTGCTCCGGGAGGGAAGTGGGGTCAAGGGGGTAGAGCAGGGAGCTGGGGCCCGGACTCCTGGGTTCTCTCCCTTGCTCCGGGAGGGAGGTGGGGTCTAGGGTTTAGAGCAGGGGGCTGGAGCCCGGACTCCTGGGTTCTCTCCCTTGCTCCGGGAGGGAAGTGGGGTCTAGGGGGTAGAGCAGGGGGCTGCAGCCCGGACTCCTGGGTTCTCTCCCTTGCTCCGGGAGGGAAGTGGGGTCGAGGGGGTAGAGCAGGGGGCTGCAGCCCGGACTCCTGGGTTCTCTCCCTTGCTCCGGGAGGGAGGTGGGGTCTAGGGGTTAGATCAGGGGGCTGGAGCCCGGACTCCTGGGTTCTCTCCCTTGCTTCGGGAGGGAAGTGGGGTCTAGGGGTTAGAGCAGGGGGCTGGTGCCCGGACTCCTGGGTTCTCTCCCTTGCTCCGGGAGGGAAGTGGGGTCTAGGGGGTAGAGCAGGGGGCTGGGGCCCGGACTCCTGGGTTCTCTCCCTTGCTCCGGGAGGGAAGTGTGGTCTAGGGGTTAGAGCAGGGGGCTGGGGCCCGGACTCCTGGGTTCTCTCCCTTGCTCTGGGAGGGAAGTGGGGTCTAGGGGGTAGAGCAGGGGGCTGGAGCCCGGACTCCTGGGTTCTCTCCCTTGCTCCGGGAGGGAGGTGGGGTCTAGGGGTTAGAGCAGGGGGCTGGAGCCCGGACTCCTGGGTTCTCTCCCTTGCTCCGGGAGGGAAGTGGGGTCTAGGGGTTAGAGCAGGGGGCTGGGGCCCGGACTCCTGGGTTCTCTCCCTTGCTCCGGGAGGGAAGTGGGGTCTAGGGGGTAGAGCAGGGGGCTGGGGCCCGGACTCCTGGGTTCTCTCCCTTGCTCCGGGAGGGAAGTGGGGTCTAGGGGTTAGAGCAGGGGGCTGGGGCCCGGACTCCTGGGTTCTCTCCCTTGCTCCGGGAGGGAAGTGGGGTCTAGGGGGTAGAGCAGGGGGCTGGAGCCCGGACTCCTGGGTTCTCTCCCTTGCTCCGGGAGGGAGGTGGGGTCTAGGGGTTAGAGCAGGGGGCTGGGGCCCGGACTCCTGGGTTCTCTCCCTTGCTCCCGGAGGGAGGTGGGGTCTAGGGTTTAGAGCAGGCGGCTGGAGCCCGGACTCCTGGGTTCTCTCCCTTGCTCCGGGAGGGAAGTGGGGTATAAGGCGTAGAGCAGGGGGCTGCAGCCCGGACTCCTGGGTTCTCTCCCTTGCTCCGGGAGGGAAGTGGGGTCTAGGGGTTAGAGCAGGGGGCTGGAACCAGGACTCCTGGGTTCTCTCCCTTGCTCCGGGAGGGAAGTGGGGTCTAGGGGGTAGAGCAGGGGGCTGCAGCCCGGACTCCTGGGTTCTCTCCCTTGCTGCGGGAGGGAAGTGGGGTCTAGGGGGTAGAGCAGGGGGCTGGGGCCCGGACTCCTGGGTTCTCTCCCTTGCTGCGGGAGGGAAGTGGGGTCTAGGGGGTAGAGCAGGGGGCTGGGGCCCGGACTCCTGGGTTCTCTCCCTTGCTCCGGGAGGGAAGTGGGGTCTAGGGGTTAGAGCAGGGGGCTGGGGCCCGGACTCCTGGGTTCTCTCCCTTGCTCCGGGAGGGAATTGGGGTCTAGGGGGTAGAGCAGGGGGCTGGGGCCCGGACTCCTGGGTTCTCTCCCTTGCTCCGGGAGGGAAGTGGGGTCTAGGGGGTAGAGCAGGGGGCTGGGGCCCGGACTCCTGGGTTCTCTCCCTTGCTCCGGGAGGGAAGTGGGGTCTAGGGGTTAGAGCAGGGGGCTGGAGCCCGGACTCCTGGGTTCTCTCCCTTGCTCTGGGAGGGAAGTGGGGTCTAGGGGGTAGAGCAGGGGGCTGCAGCCCGGACTCCTGGGTTCTCTCCCTTGCTCCGGGAGGGAAGTGGGGTCGAGGGGGTAGAGCAGGGGGCTGCAGCCCGGACTCCTGGGTTCTCTCCCTTGCTCCGGGAGGGAGGTGGGGTCTAGGGGTTAGATCAGGGGGCTGGAGCCCGGACTCCTGGGTTCTCTCCCTTGCTCCGGGAGGGAAGTGGGGTCTAGGGGTTAGAGCAGGGGGCTGGGGCCCGGACTCCTGGGTTCTCTCCCTTGCTCCGAGAGGGAAGTGGGGTCTAGGGGGTAGAGCAGGGGGCTGGGGCCCGGACTCCTGGGTTCTCTCCCTTGCTCTGGGAGGGAAGTGGGGTCTAGGGGGTAGAGCAGGGGGCTGGAGCCCGGACTCCTGGGTTCTCTCCCTTGCTCCGGGAGGGAGGTGGGGTCTAGGGGGTAGAGCAGGGGGCTGGGGCCCGGACTCCTGGGTTCTCTCCCTTGCTCCCGGAGGGAGGTGGGGTCTAGGGTTTAGAGCAGGGGGCTGGAGCCCGGACTCCTGGGTTCTCTCCCTTGCTCCGGGAGGGAGGTGGGGTCTAGGGTTTAGAGCAGGGGGCTGGAGCCCGGACTCCTGGGTTCTCTCCCTTGCTCCGGGAGGGAAGTGGGGTCTAGGGGGTAGAGCAGGGGGCTGCAGCCCGGACTCCTGAGTTCTCTCCCTTGCTCCGGGAGGGAAGTGGGGTCTAGGGGTTAGAGCAGGGGGCTGGAGCCAGGACTCCTGGGTTCTCTCCCTTGCTCTGGGAGGGAGGTGGGGTCTAGGGGTTAGAGCAGGGGGATGGAGCCCGGACTCCTGGGTTCTATCCCTTGCTCCGGGAGGGAAGTGGGGTCTAGGGGTTAGAGCAGGGGGCTGGAGCCCGGACTCCTGGGTTCTCTCCCTTGCTCCGGGAGGGAAGTGGGGTCGAGGGGGTAGAGCAGGGGGCTGCAGCCCGGACTCCTGGGTTCTCTCCCTTGCTCCGGGAGGGAAGTGGGGTCTAGGGGTTAGAGCAGGGGGCTGGGGCCCGGACTCCTGGGTTCTCTCCCTTGCTCCGGGAGGGAAGTGGGGTCTAGGGGGTAGAGCAGGGGGCTGGGGCCCGGACTCCTGGGTTCTCTCCCTTGCTCCCGGAGGGAGGTGGAGTCTAGGGTTTAGAGCAGGGGGCTGGAGCCCGGACTCCTGGGTTCTCTCCCTTGCTCCGGGAGGGAGGTGAGGTCTAGGGGTTAGAGCAGGGGGCTGGAGCCCGGACTCCTGGGTTCTCTCCCTTGCTCCGGGAGGGAGGTGGGGTCTAGGGTTTAGAGCAGGGGGCTGGAGCCCGGACTCCTGGGTTCTCTCCCTTTCTCCGGGAGGGAAGTGGGGTCTAGGGGGTAGAGCAGGGGGCTGAAGCCCGGACTCCTGGGTTCTCTCCCTTGCTCCGGGAGGGAAGTGGGGTCGAGGGGGTAGAGCAGGGGGCTGCAGCCCGGACTCCTGGGTTCTCTCCCTTGCTCCGGGAGGGAGGTGGGGTCTAGGGGTTAGATCAGGGGGCTGGAGCCCGGACTCCTGGGTTCTCTCCCTTGCTCCGGGAGGGAAGTGGGGTCTAGGGGTTAGAGCAGGGGGCTGGGGCCCGGACTCCTGGGTTCTCTCCCTTGCTCCGGGAGGGAAGTGGGGTCTAGGGGGTAGAGCAGGGGGCTGGGGCCCGGACTCCTGGGTTCTCTCCCTTGCTCCGGGAGGGAAGTGGGGTCTAGGGGTTAGAGCAGGGGGCTGGGGCCCGGACTCCTGGGTTCTCTCCCTTGCTCTGGGAGGGAAGTGGGGTCTAGGGGGTAGAGCAGGGGGCTGGAGCCCGGACTCCTGGGTTCTCTCCCTTGCTCCGGGAGGGAGGTGGGGTCTAGGGGTTAGAGCAGGGGGCTGGGGCCCGGACTCCTGGGTTCTCTCCCTTGCTCCCGGAGGGAGGTGGGGTCTAGGGTTTAGAGCAGGGGGCTGGAGCCCGGACTCCTGTGTTCTCTCCCTTGCTCCGTGAGGGAGGTGGTGTCTAGGGGTTAGAGCAGGGGGCTGGGGCCCGGACTCCTGGGTTCTCTCCCTTGCTCCCGGAGGGAGGTGGGGTCTAGGGTTTAGAGCAGGGGGCTGGAGCCCGGACTCCTGGGTTCTCTCCCTTGCTCCGGGAGGGAGGTGGGGTCTAGGGTTTAGAGCAGGGGGATGGAGCCCGGACTCCTGGGTTCTCTCCCTTGCTCCGGGAGGGAAGTGGGGTCTAGGGGGTAGAGCAGGGGGCTGGAGCCCGGACTCCTGGGTTCTCTCCCTTGCTCCGGGAGGGAAGTGGGGTCTAGGGGTTAGAGCAGGGGGCTGCAGCCCGGACTCCTGGGTTCTGTCCCTTGGTCCGGGAGGGAAGTGGGGTCGAGGGGGAAGAGCAGGGGGCTGCAGCCCGGACTCCTGGGTTCTCTCCCTTGCTCCGGGAGGGAGGGGGGTCTAGGGGTCAGAGCAGGGGGCTGCAGCCCGGACTCCTGGGTTCTCTCCCTTGCTCCGGGAGGGAGGGGGGTCTAGGGGTTAGAGCAGGGGGCTGCAGCCCGGACTCCTGGGTTCTCTCCATTGCTCCGGGAGGGAGGTGGGGTCTAGGGGGTAGAGCAGGGGGCTGGAGCCCGGACTCCTGGGTTCTCTCCCTTGCTCCCGGAGGGAGGTGGGGTCTAGGGTTTAGAGCAGGGGGCTGGAGCCCGGACTCCTGGGTTCTCTCCCTTGCTCCGGGAGGGAGGTGGGGTCTAGGGTTTAGAGCAGGGGGATGGAGCCCGGACTCCTGGGTTCTCTCCCTTGCTCCGGGAGGGAAGTGGGGTCTAGGGGGTAGAGCAGGGGGCTGGAGCCCGGACTCCTGGGTTCTCTCCCTTGCTCCGGGAGGGAAGTGGGGTCTAGGGGTTAGAGCAGGGGGCTGGAGCCAGGACTCCTGGGTTCTCTCCCTTGCTCTGGGAGGGAGGTGGGGTCTAGGGGTTAGAGCAGGGGGATGGAGCCCGGACTCCTGGGTTCTATCCCTTGCTCCGGGAGGGAAGTGGGGTCTAGGGGTTAGAGCAGGGGGCTGGAGCCCGGACTCCTGGGTTCTCTCCCTTGCTCCGGGAGGGAAGTGGGGTCGAGGGGGTAGAGCAGGGGGCTGCAGCCCGGACTCCTGGGTTCTCTCCCTTGCTCCGGGAGGGAAGTGGGGTCTAGGGGGTAGAGCAGGGTGCTGGGGCCCGGACTCCTGGGTTCTCTCCCTTGCTCCGGGAGGGAAGTGGGGTCTAGGGGGTAGAGCAGGGGGCTGGGGCCCGGACTCCTGGGTTCTCTCCCTTGCTCCCGGAGGGAGGTGGAGTCTAGGGTTTAGAGCAGGGGGCTGGAGCCCGGACTCCTGGGTTCTCTCCCTTGCTCCGGGAGGGAGGTGGGGTCTAGGGGTTAGAGCAGGGGGCTGCAGCCCGGACTCCTGGGTTCTCTCCCTTGCTGCGGGAGGGAAGTGGGTTCGAGGGGGTATAGCAGGGGGCTGCAGCCCGGACTCCTGGGTTCTCTCCCTTGCTCCGGGAGGGAGGGGGGTCTAGGGGTTAGAGCAGGGGGCTGCAGCCCGGACTCCTGGGTTCTCTCCCTTGCTCCGGGAGGGAAGGGAGTTTAGGGGTTAGAGCAGGGGGCTGCAGCCCGGACTCCTGGGTTCTCTCCCTTGCTCCGGGAGGGAGGTGGGGTCTAGGGGGGTAGAGCAGGGGGCTGCAGCCCGGACTCCTGGGTTCTATCCCTTGCTCCGGGAGGGAGGTGGGGTCTAGGGGGTAGAGCAGGGGGCTGGAGCCCGGACTCCTGGGTTCTCTCCCTTGCTCCGGGAGGGAGGTGGGGTCTAGGGGGTAGAGCAGGGGGCTGCAGCCCGGACTCCTGGGTTCTCTCCCTTGCTGCGGGAGGGAAGTGGGGTCTAGGGGGTAGAGCAGGGTGCTGGGGCCCGGACTCCTGGGTTCTCTCCCTTGCTCCGGGAGGGAAGTGGGGTCTAGGGGGTAGAGCAGGGGGCTGGGGCCCGGACCCCTGGGTTCTCTCCCTTGCTCCGGGAGGGAAGTGGGGTCTAGGGGTTAGAGCAGGGGGCTGGGGCCCGGACTCCTGGGTTCTCTCCCTTGCTCCGGGAGGGAAGTGGGGTCTAGGGGGTAGAGCAGGGGGCTGGGGCCCGGACTCCTGGGTTCTCTCCCTTGCTCCGGGAGGGAAGTGGGGTCTAGGGGGTAGAGCAGGGGGCTGGGGCCCGGACTCCTGGGTTCTCTCCCTTGCTCCGGGAGGGAAGTGGGGTCTAGGGGTTAGAGCAGGGGGCTGGAGCCCGGACTCCTGGGTTCTCTCCCTTGCTCCGGGAGGGAGGGGGGTCTAGGGGTTAGAGCAGGGGGCTGCAGCCCGGACTCCTGGGTTCTCTCCCTTGCTCCGGGAGGGAAGTGGGGTCTAGGGGGGTAGAGCAGGGGGCTGCAGCCCGGACACCTGGGTTCTATCCCTTGCTCCTGGATGGAGGTGGGGTCTAGGGGGTAGAGCAGGGGGCTGGAGCCCGGACTCCTGGGTTCTCTCCCTTGCTCCGGGAGGGAGGTGGGGTCTAGGGGGTAGAGCAGGGGGCTGCAGCCCGGACTCCTGGGTTCTCTCCCTTGCTGCGGGAGGGAAGTGGGTTCGAGGGGGTAGAGCAGGGGGCTGCAGCCCGGACTCCTGGGTTCTCTCCCTTGCTCCGGGAGGGAGGGGGGTTTAGGGGTTAGAGCAGGGGGCTGCAGCCCGGACTCCTGGGTTCTCTCCCTTGCTCCGGGAGGGAGGGGAGTCTAGGGGGTAGAGCAGGGGGCTGGAGCCCGGACTCCTGGGTTCTCTCCCTTGCTCCGGGAGGGAGGTGGTGTCTAGGGGGTAGAGCAGGGGGCTGCAGCCCGGACTCCTGGGTTCTCTCCCTTGCTCCGGGAGGGAAGTGGGGTCTAGGGGGTAGAGCAGGGGGCTAGGGCCCGGACTCCTGGGTTCTCTCCCTTGCTCCGGGAGGGAAGTGGGGTCTAGGGGGTAGAGCAGGGGGCTGGGGCCCGGACTCCTGGGTTCTCTCCCTTGCTCCGGGAGGGAAGTGGGGTCAAGGGGGTAGAGCAGGGAGCTGGGGCCCGGACTCCTGGGTTCTCTCCCTTGCTCCGGGAGGGAGGTGGGGTCTAGGGTTTAGAGCAGGGGGCTGGAGCCCGGACTCCTGGGTTCTCTCCCTTGCTCCGGGAGGGAAGTGGGGTCTAGGGGGTAGAGCAGGGGGCTGCAGCCCGGACTCCTGGGTTCTCTCCCTTGCTCCGGGAGGGAAGTGGGGTCGAGGGGGTAGAGCAGGGGGCTGCAGCCCGGACTCCTGGGTTCTCTCCCTTGCTCCGGGAGGGAGGTGGGGTCTAGGGGTTAGATCAGGGGGCTGGAGCCCGGACTCCTGGGTTCTCTCCCTTGCTTCGGGAGGGAAGTGGGGTCTAGGGGTTAGAGCAGGGGGCTGGGGCCCGGACTCCTGGGTTCTCTCCCTTGCTCCGGGAGGGAAGTGGGGTCTAGGGGGTAGAGCAGGGGGCTGGGGCCCGGACTCCTGGGTTCTCTCCCTTGCTCCGGGAGGGAAGTGGGGTCTAGGGGTTAGAGCAGGGGGCTGGGGCCCGGACTCCTGGGTTCTCTCCCTTGCTCTGGGAGGGAAGTGGGGTCTAGGGGGTAGAGCAGGGGGCTGGAGCCCGGACTCCTGGGTTCTCTCCCTTGCTCCGGGAGGGAGGTGGGGTCTAGGGGTTAGAGCAGGGGGCTGGAGCCCGGACTCCTGGGTTCTCTCCCTTGCTCCGGGAGGGAAGTGGGGTCTAGGGGTTAGAGCAGGGGGCTGGGGCCCGGACTCCTGGGTTCTCTCCCTTGCTCCGGGAGGGAAGTGGGGTCTAGGGGGTAGAGCAGGGGGCTGGGGCCCGGACTCCTGGGTTCTCTCCCTTGCTCCGGGAGGGAAGTGGGGTCTAGGGGTTAGAGCAGGGGGCTGGGGCCCGGACTCCTGGGTTCTCTCCCTTGCTCTGGGAGGGAAGTGGGGTCTAGGGGGTAGAGCAGGGGGCTGGAGCCCGGACTCCTGGGTTCTCTCCCTTGCTCCGGGAGGGAGGTGGGGTCTAGGGGTTAGAGCAGGGGGCTGGGGCCCGGACTCCTGGGTTCTCTCCCTTGCTCCCGGAGGGAGGTGGGGTCTAGGGTTTAGAGCAGGCGGCCGGAGCCCGGACTCCTGGGTTCTCTCCCTTGCTCCGGGAGGGAAGTGGGGTATAAGGCGTAGAGCAGGGGGCTGCAGCCCGGACTCCTGGGTTCTCTCCCTTGCTCCGGGAGGGAAGTGGGGTCTAGGGGTTAGAGCAGGGGGCTGGAACCAGGACTCCTGGGTTCTCTCCCTTGCTCCGGGAGGGAAGTGGGGTCTAGGGGGTAGAGCAGGGGGCTGCAGCCCGGACTCCTGGGTTCTCTCCCTTGCTGCGGGAGGGAAGTGGGGTCTAGGGGGTAGAGCAGGGGGCTGGGGCCCGGACTCCTGGGTTCTCTCCCTTGCTCCGGGAGGGAAGTGGGGTCTAGGGGTTAGAGCAGGGGGCTGGGGCCCGGACTCCTGGGTTCTCTCCCTTGCTCCGGGAGGGAAGTGGGGTCTAGGGGGTAGAGCAGTGGGCTGGGGCCCGGACTCCTGGGTTCTCTCCCTTGCTCCGGGAGGGTAGTGGGGTCTAGGGGTTAGAGCAGGGGGCTGGAGCCCGGACTCCTGGGTTCTCTCCCTTGCTCTGGGAGGGAAGTGGGGTCTAGGGGGTAGAGCAGGGGGCTGCAGCCCGGACTCCTGGGTTCTCTCCCTTGCTCCGGGAGGGAAGTGGGGTCGAGGGGTTAGAGCAGGGGGCTGCAGCCCGGACTCCTGGGTTCTCTCCCTTGCTCCGGGAGGGAGGTGGGGTCTAGGGGTTAGATCAGGGGGCTGGAGCCCGGACTCCTGGGTTCTCTCCCTTGCTCCGGGAGGGAAGTGGGGTCTAGGGGTTAGAGCAGGGGGCTGGGGCCCGGACTCCTGGGTTCTCTCCCTTGCTCCGAGAGGGAAGTGGGGTCTAGGGGGTAGAGCAGGGGGCTGGGGCCCGGACTCCTGGGTTCTCTCCCTTGCTCTGGGAGGGAAGTGGGGTCTAGGGGGTAGAGCAGGGGGCTGGAGCCCGGACTCCTGGGTTCTCTCCCTTGCTCCGGGAGGGAGGTGGGGTCTAGGGGGTAGAGCAGGGGGCTGGGGCCCGGACTCCTGGGTTCTCTCCCTTGCTCCCGGAGGGAGGTGGGGTCTAGGGTTTAGAGCAGGGGGCTGGAGCCCGGACTCCTGGGTTCTCTCCCTTGCTCCGGGAGGGAGGTGGGGTCTAGGGTTTAGAGCAGGGGGCTGGAGCCCGGACTCCTGGGTTCTCTCCCTTCCTCCGGGAGGGAAGTGGGGTCTAGGGGGTAGAGCAGGGGGCTGCAGCCCGGACTCCTGGGTTCTCTCCCTTGCTCCGGGAGGGAAGTGGGGTCTAGGGGTTAGAGCAGGGGGCTGGAGCCAGGACTCCTGGGTTCTCTCCCTTGCTCTGGGAGGGAGGTGGGGTCTAGGGGTTAGAGCAGGGGGATGGAGCCCGGACTCCTGGGTTCTATCCCTTGCTCCGGGAGGGAAGTGGGGTCTAGGGGTTAGAGCAGGGGGCTGGAGCCCGGACTCCTGGGTTCTCTCCCTTGCTCCGGGAGGGAAGTGGGGTCGAGGGGGTAGAGCAGGGGGCTGCAGCCCGGACTCCTGGGTTCTCTCCCTTGCTCCGGGAGGGAAGTGGGGTCTAGGGGTTAGAGCAGGGGGCTGGGGCCCGGACTCCTGGGTTCTCTCCCTTGCTCCGGGAGGGAAGTGGGGTCTAGGGGGTAGAGCAGGGGGCTGGGGCCCGGACTCCTGGGTTCTCTCCCTTGCTCCCGGAGGGAGGTGGAGTCTAGGGTTTAGAGCAGGGGGCTGGAGCCCGGACTCCTGGGTTCTCTCCCTTGCTCCGGGAGGGAGGTGGGGTCTAGGGGTTAGAGCAGGGGGCTGGAGCCCGGACTCCTGGGTTCTCTCCCTTGCTCCGGGAGGGAGGTGGGGTCTAGGGTTTAGAGCAGGGGGCTGGAGCCCGGACTCCTGGGTTCTCTCCCTTTCTCCGGGAGGGAAGTGGGGTCTAGGGGGTAGAGCAGGGGGCTGAAGCCCGGACTCCTGGGTTCTCTCCCTTGCTCCGGGAGGGAAGTGGGGTCGAGGGGGTAGAGCAGGGGGCTGCAGCCCGGACTCCTGGGTTCTCTCCCTTGCTCCGGGAGGGAGGTGGGGTCTAGGGGTTAGATCAGGGGGCTGGAGCCCGGACTCCTGGGTTCTCTCCCTTGCTCCGGGAGGGAGGTGGGGTCTAGGGTTTAGAGCAGGCGGCTGGAGCCCGGACTCCTGGGTTCTCTCCCTTGCTCCGGGAGGGAAGTGGGGTATAAGGGGTAGAGCAGGGGGCTGCAGCCCGGACTCCTGGGTTCTCTCCCTTGCTCCGGGAGGGAAGTGGGGTCTAGGGGTTAGAGCAGGGGGCTGGAACCAGGACTCCTGGGTTCTCTCCCTTGCTCCGGGAGGGAAGTGGGGTCTAGGGGGTAGAGCAGGGGGCTGCAGCCCGGACTCCTGGGTTCTCTCCCTTGCTGCGGGAGGGAAGTGGGGTCTAGGGGGTAGAGCAGGGGGCTGGGGCCCGGACTCCTGGGTTCTCTCCCTTGCTCCGGGAGGGAAGTGGGGTCTAGGGGGTAGAGCAGGGGGCTGGGGCCCGGACTCCTGGGTTCTCTCCCTTGCTCCGGGAGGGAAGTGGGGTCTAGGGGTTAGAGCAGGGGGCTGGGGCCCGGACTCCTGGGTTCTCTCCCTTGCTCCGGGAGGGAATTGGGGTCTAGGGGGTAGAGCAGGGGGCTGGGGCCCGGACTCCTGGGTTCTCTCCCTTGCTCCGGGAGGGAAGTGGGGTCTAGGGGGTAGAGCAGGGGGCTGGGGCCCGGACTCCTGGGTTCTCTCCCTTGCTCCGGGAGGGAAGTGGGGTCTAGGGGTTAGAGCAGGGGGCTGGAGCCCGGACTCCTGGGTTCTCTCCCTTGCTCTGGGAGGGAAGTGGGGTCTAGGGGGTAGAGCAGGGGGCTGCAGCCCGGACTCCTGGGTTCTCTCCCTTGCTCCGGGAGGGAAGTGGGGTCGAGGGGGTAGAGCAGGGGGCTGCAGCCCGGACTCCTCGGTTCTCTCCCTTGCTCCGGGAGGGAGGTGGGGTCTAGGGGTTAGATCAGGGGGCTGGAGCCCGGACTCCTGGGTTCTCTCCCTTGCTCCGGGAGGGAAGTGGGGTCTAGGGGGTAGAGCAGGGGGCTGGAGCCCGGACTCCTGGGTTCTCTCCCTTGCTCCGGGAGGGAGGTGGGGTCTAGGGGTTAGAGCAGGGGGCTGGGGCCCGGACTCCTGGGTTCTCTCCCTTGCTCCCGGAGGGAGGTGGGGTCTAGGGTTTAGAGCAGGCGGCTGGAGCCCGGACTCCTGGGTTCTCTCCCTTGCTCCGGGAGGGAAGTGGGGTATAAGGCGTAGAGCAGGGGGCTGCAGCCCGGACTCCTGGGTTCTCTCCCTTGCTGCGGGAGGGAAGTGGGGTCTAGGGGGTAGAGCAGGGGGCTGGGGCCCGGACTCCTGGGTTCTCTCCCTTGCTACGGGAGGGAAGTGGGGTCTAGGGGGTAGAGCAGGGGGCTGGGGCCCGGACTCCTGGGTTCTCTCCCTTGCTCCGGGAGGGAAGTGGGGTCTAGGGGTTAGAGCAGGGGGCTGGGGCCCGGACTCCTGGGTTCTCTCCCTTGCTCCGGGAGGGAATTGGGGTCTAGGGGGTAGAGCAGGGGGCTGGGGCCCGGACTCCTGGGTTCTCTCCCTTGCTCCGGGAGGGAGGTGGGGTCTAGGGGTTAGAGCAGGGGGCTGCAGCCCGGACTCCTGGGTTCTCTCCCTTGCTGCGGGAGGGAAGTGGGTTCGAGGGGGTATAGCAGGGGGCTGCAGCCCGGACTCCTGGGTTCTCTCCCTTGCTCCGGGAGGGAGGGGGGTCTAGGGGTTAGAGCAGGGGGCTGCAGCCCGGACTCCTGGGTTCTCTCCCTTGCTCCGGGAGGGAAGGGAGTTTAGGGGTTAGAGCAGGGGGCTGCAGCCCGGACTCCTGGGTTCTCTCCCTTGCTCCGGGAGGGAGGTGGGGTCTAGGGGGGTAGAGCAGGGGGCTGCAGCCCGGACTCCTGGGTTCTATCCCTTGCTCCGGGAGGGAGGTGGGGTCTAGGGGGTAGAGCAGGGGGCTGGAGCCCGGACTCCTGGGTTCTCTCCCTTGCTCCGGGAGGGAGGTGGGGTCTAGGGGGTAGAGCAGGGGGCTGCAGCCCGGACTCCTGGGTTCTCTCCCTTGCTGCGGGAGGGAAGTGGGGTCTAGGGGGTAGAGCAGGGTGCTGGGGCCCGGACTCCTGGGTTCTCTCCCTTGCTCCGGGAGGGAAGTGGGGTCTAGGGGGTAGAGCAGGGGGCTGGGGCCCGGACCCCTGGGTTCTCTCCCTTGCTCCGGGAGGGAAGTGGGGTCTAGGGGTTAGAGCAGGGGGCTGGGGCCCGGACTCCTGGGTTCTCTCCCTTGCTCCGAGAGGGAAGTGGGGTCTAGGGGGTAGAGCAGGGGGCTGGGGCCCGGACTCCTGGGTTCTCTCCCTTGCTCTGGGAGGGAAGTGGGGTCTAGGGGGTAGAGCAGGGGGCTGGAACCCGGACTCCTGGGTTCTCTCCCTTGCTCCGGGAGGGAGGTGGGGTCTAGGGGTTAGAGCAGGGGGCTGGGGCCCGGACTCCTGGGTTCTCTCCCTTGCTCCCGGAGGGAGGTGGGGTCTAGGGTTTAGAGCAGGGGGCTGGAGCCCGGACTCCTGGGTTCTCTCCCTTGCTCCGGGAGGGAGGTGGGGTCTAGGGTTTTGAGCAGGGGGCTGGAGCCCGGACTCCTGGGTTCTCTCCCTTGCTCCGGGAGGGAAGTGGGGTCTAGGGGGTAGAGCAGGGGGCTGCAGCCCGGACTCCTGGGTTCTCTCCCTTGCTCCGGGAGGGAAGTGGGGTCTAGGGGTTAGAGCAGGGGGCTGGAGCCAGGACTCGTGGGTTCTCTCCCTTGCTCTGGGAGGGAGGTGGGGTCTAGGGGTTAGAGCAGGGGGATGGAGCCCGGACTCCTGGGTTCTATCCCTTGCTCCGGGAGGGAAGTGGGGTCTAGCGGTTAGAGCAGGGGGCTGGAGCCCGGACTCCTGGGTTCTCTCCCTTGCTCCGGGAGGGAAGTGGGGTCGAGGGGGTAGAGCAGGGGGCTGCAGCCCGGACTCCTGGGTTCTCTCCCTTGCTCCGGGAGGGAAGTGGGGTCTAGGGGTTAGAGCAGGGGGCTGGGGCCCGGACTCCTGGGTTCTCTCCCTTGCTCCGGGAGGGAAGTGGGGTCGAGGGGGTAGAGCAGGGGGCTGCAGCCCGGACTCCTGGGTTCTCTCCCTTGCTCCGGGAGGGAAGTGGGGTCTAGGGGTTAGAGCAGGGGGCTGGGGCCCGGACTCCTGGGTTCTCTCCCTTGCTCCGGGAGGGAAGTGGGGTCTAGGGGGTAGAGCAGGGGGCTGGGGCCCGGACTCCTGGGTTCTCTCCCTTGCTCCCGGAGGGAGGTGGAGTCTAGGGTTTAGAGCAGGGGGCTGGAGCCCGGACTCCTGGGTTCTCTCCCTTGCTCCGGGAGGGAGGTGGGGTCTAGGGGTTAGAGCAGGGGGCTGCAGCCCGGACTCCTGGGTTCTCTCCCTTGCTGCGGGAGGGAAGTGGGTTCGAGGGGGTATAGCAGGGGGCTGCAGCCCGGACTCCTGGGTTCTCTCCCTTGCTCCGGGAGGGAGGGGGGTCTAGGGGTTAGAGCAGGGGGCTGCAGCCCGGACTCCTGGGTTCTCTCCCTTGCTCCGGGAGGGAAGGGAGTTTAGGGGTTAGAGCAGGGGGCTGCAGCCCGGACTCCTGGGTTCTCTCCCTTGCTCCGGGAGGGAGGTGGGGTCTAGGGGGGTAGAGCAGGGGGCTGCAGCCCGGACTCCTGGGTTCTATCCCTTGCTCCGGGAGGGAGGTGGGGTCTAGGGGGTAGAGCAGGGGGCTGGAGCCCGGACTCCTGGGTTCTCTCCCTTGCTCCGGGAGGGAGGTGGGGTCTAGGGGGTAGAGCAGGGGGCTGCAGCCCGGACTCCTGGGTTCTCTCCCTTGCTGCGGGAGGGAAGTGGGGTCTAGGGGGTAGAGCAGGGTGCTGGGGCCCGGACTCCTGGGTTCTCTCCCTTGCTCCGGGAGGGAAGTGGGGTCTAGGGGGTAGAGCAGGGGGCTGGGGCCCGGACCCCTGGGTTCTCTCCCTTGCTCCGGGAGGGAAGTGGGGTCTAGGGGTTAGAGCAGGGGGCTGGGGCCCGGACTCCTGGGTTCTCTCCCTTGCTCCGGGAGGGAAGTGGGGTCTAGGGGGTAGAGCAGGGGGCTGGGGCCCGGACTCCTGGGTTCTCTCCCTTGCTCCGGGAGGGAAGTGGGGTCTAGGGGGTAGAGCAGGGGGCTGGGGCCCGGACTCCTGGGTTCTCTCCCTTGCTCCGGGAGGGAAGTGGGGTCTAGGGGTTAGAGCAGGGGGCTGGAGCCCGGACTCCTGGGTTCTCTCCCTTGCTCCGGGAGGGAGGGGGTTCTAGGGGTTAGAGCAGGGGGCTGCAGCCCGGACTCCTGGGTTCTCTCCCTTGCTCCGGGAGGGAAGTGGGGTCTAGGGGGGTAGAGCAGGGGGCTGCAGCCCGGACACCTGGGTTCTATCCCTTGCTCCTGGAGGGAGGTGGGGTCTAGGGGGTAGAGCAGGGGGCTGGAGCCCGGACTCCTGGGTTCTCTCCCTTGCTCCGGGAGGGAGGTGGGGTCTAGGGGGTAGAGCAGGGGGCTGCAGCCCGGACTCCTGGGTTCTCTCCCTTGCTGCGGGAGGGAAGTGGGTTCGAGGGGGTAGAGCAGGGGGCTGCAGCCCGGACTCCTGGGTTCTCTCCCTTGCTCCGGGAGGGAGGGGGGTTTAGGGGTTAGAGCAGGGGGCTGCAGCCCGGACTCCTGGGTTCTCTCCCTTGCTCCGGGAGGGAGGGGAGTCTAGGGGGTAGAGCAGGGGGCTGGAGCCCGGACTCCTGGGTTCTCTCCCTTGCTCCGGGAGGGAGGTGGTGTCTAGGGGTAGAGCAGGGGGCTGCAGCCCGGACTCCTGGGTTCTCTCCCTTGCTGCGGGAGGGAAGTGGGGTCTAGGGGGTAGAGCAGGGGGCTGGGGCCCGGACTCCTGGGTTCTCTCCCTTGCTCCGGGAGGGAAGTGGGGTCTAGGGGGTAGAGCAGGGGGCTAGGGCCCGGACTCCTGGGTTCTCTCCCTTGCTCCGGGAGGGAAGTGGGGTCTAGGGGGTAGAGCAGGGGGCTGGGGCCCGGACTCCTGGGTTCTCTCCCTTGCTCCGGGAGGGAAGTGGGGTCAAGGGGGTAGAGCAGGGAGCTGGGGCCCGGACTCCTGGGTTCTCTCCCTTGCTCCGGGAGGGAGGTGGGGTCTAGGGTTTAGAGCAGGGGGCTGGAGCCCGGACTCCTGGGTTCTCTCCCTTGCTCCGGGAGGGAAGTGGGGTCTAGGGGGTAGAGCAGGGGGCTGCAGCCCGGACTCCTGGGTTCTCTCCCTTGCTCCGGGAGGGAAGTGGGGTCGAGGGGGTAGAGCAGGGGGCTGCAGCCCGGACTCCTGGGTTCTCTCCCTTGCTCCGGGAGGGAGGTGGGGTCTAGGGGTTAGATCAGGGGGCTGGAGCCCGGACTCCTGGGTTCTCTCCCTTGCTTCGGGAGGGAAGTGGGGTCTAGGGGTTAGAGCAGGGGGCTGGTGCCCGGACTCCTGGGTTCTCTCCCTTGCTCCGGGAGGGAAGTGGGGTCTAGGGGGTAGAGCAGGGGGCTGGGGCCCGGACTCCTGGGTTCTCTCCCTTGCTCCGGGAGGGAAGTGTGGTCTAGGGGTTAGAGCAGGGGGCTGGGGCCCGGACTCCTGGGTTCTCTCCCTTGCTCTGGGAGGGAAGTGGGGTCTAGGGGGTAGAGCAGGGGGCTGGAGCCCGGACTCCTGGGTTCTCTCCCTTGCTCCGGGAGGGAGGTGGGGTCTAGGGGTTAGAGCAGGGGGCTGGAGCCCGGACTCCTGGGTTCTCTCCCTTGCTCCGGGAGGGAAGTGGGGTCTAGGGGTTAGAGCAGGGGGCTGGGGCCCGGACTCCTGGGTTCTCTCCCTTGCTCCGGGAGGGAAGTGGGGTCTAGGGGGTAGAGCAGGGGGCTCGGGCCCGGACTCCTGGGTTCTCTCCCTTGCTCCGGGAGGGAAGTGGGGTCTAGGGGTTAGAGCAGGGGGCTGGGGCCCGGACTCCTGGGTTCTCTCCCTTGCTCTGGGAGGGAAGTGGGGTCTAGGGGGTAGAGCAGGGGGCTGGAGCCCGGACTCCTGGGTTCTCTCCCTTGCTCCGGGAGGGAGGTGGGGTCTAGGGGTTAGAGCAGGGGGCTGGGGCCCGGACTCCTGGGTTCTCTCCCTTGCTCCCGGAGGGAGGTGGGGTCTAGGGTTTAGAGCAGGCGGCTGGAGCCCGGACTCCTGGGTTCTCTCCCTTGCTCCGGGAGGGAAGTGGGGTATAAGGCGTAGAGCAGGGGGCTGCAGCCCGGACTCCTGGGTTCTCTCCCTTGCTCCGGGAGGGAAGTGGGGTCTAGGGGTTAGAGCAGGGGGCTGGAACCAGGACTCCTGGGTTCTCTCCCTTGCTCCGGGAGGGAAGTGGGGTCTAGGGGGTAGAGCAGGGGGCTGCAGCCCGGACTCCTGGGTTCTCTCCCTTGCTGCGGGAGGGAAGTGGGGTCTAGGGGGTAGAGCAGGGGGCTGGGGCCCGGACTCCTGGGTTCTCTCCCTTGCTCCGGGAGGGAAGTGGGGTCTAGGGGGTAGAGCAGGGGGCTGGGGCCCGGACTCCTGGGTTCTCTCCCTTGCTCCGGGAGGGAAGTGGGGTCTAGGGGTTAGAGCAGGGGGCTGGGGCCCGGACTCCTGGGTTCTCTCCCTTGCTCCGGGAGGGAATTGGGGTCTAGGGGGTAGAGCAGGGGGCTGGGGCCCGGACTCCTGGGTTCTCTCCCTTGCTCCGGGAGGGAAGTGGGGTCTAGGGGGTAGAGCAGGGGGCTGGGGCCCGGACTCCTGGGTTCTCTCCCTTGCTCCGGGAGGGAAGTGGGGTCTAGGGGTTAGAGCAGGGGGCTGGAGCCCGGACTCCTGGGTTCTCTCCCTTGCTCTGGGAGGGAAGTGGGGTCTAGGGGGTAGAGCAGGGGGCTGCAGCCCGGACTCCTGGGTTCTCTCCCTTGCTCCGGGAGGGAAGTGGGGTCGAGGGGGTAGAGCAGGGGGCTGCAGCCCGGACTCCTGGGTTCTCTCCCTTGCTCCGGGAGGGAGGTGGGGTCTAGGGGTTAGATCAGGGGGCTGGAGCCCGGACTCCTGGGTTCTCTCCCTTGCTCCGGGAGGGAAGTGGGGTCTAGGGGTTAGAGCAGGGGGCTGGGGCCCGGACTCCTGGGTTCTCTCCCTTGCTCCGAGAGGGAAGTGGGGTCTAGGGGGTAGAGCAGGGGGCTGGGGCCCGGACTCCTGGGTTCTCTCCCTTGCTCTGGGAGGGAAGTGGGGTCTAGGGGGTAGAGCAGGGGGCTGGAGCCCGGACTCCTGGGTTCTCTCCCTTGCTCCGGGAGGGAGGTGGGGTCTAGGGGGTAGAGCAGGGGGCTGGGGCCCGGACTCCTGGGTTCTCTCCCTTGCTCCCGGAGGGAGGTGGGGTCTAGGGTTTAGAGCAGGGGGCTGGAGCCCGGACTCCTGGGTTCTCTCCCTTGCTCCGGGAGGGAGGTGGGGTCTAGGGTTTAGAGCAGGGGGCTGGAGCCCGGACTCCTGGGTTCTCTCCCTTGCTCCGGGAGGGAAGTGGGGTCTAGGGGGTAGAGCAGGGGGCTGCAGCCCGGACTCCTGAGTTCTCTCCCTTGCTCCGGGAGGGAAGTGGGGTCTAGGGGTTAGAGCAGGGGGCTGGAGCCAGGACTCCTGGGTTCTATCCCTTGCTCCGGGAGGGAAGTGGGGTCTAGGGGTTAGAGCAGGGGGCTGGAGCCCGGACTCCTGGGTTCTCTCCCTTGCTCCGGGAGGGAAGTGGGGTCGAGGGGGTAGAGCAGGGGGCTGCAGCCCGGACTCCTGGGTTCTCTCCCTTGCTCCGGGAGGGAAGTGGGGTCTAGGGGTTAGAGCAGGGGGCTGGGGCCCGGACTCCTGGGTTCTCTCCCTTGCTCCGGGAGGGAAGTGGGGTCTAGGGGGTAGAGCAGGGGGCTGGGGCCCGGACTCCTGGGTTCTCTCCCTTGCTCCCGGAGGGAGGTGGAGTCTAGGGTTTAGAGCAGGGGGCTGGAGCCCGGACTCCTGGGTTCTCTCCCTTGCTCCGGGAGGGAGGTGGGGTCTAGGGGTTAGAGCAGGGGGCTGGAGCCCGGACTCCTGGGTTCTCTCCCTTGCTCCGGGAGGGAGGTGGGGTCTAGGGTTTAGAGCAGGGGGCTGGAGCCCGGACTCCTGGGTTCTCTCCCTTTCTCCGGGAGGGAAGTGGGGTCTAGGGGGTAGAGCAGGGGGCTGAAGCCCGGACTCCTGGGTTCTCTCCCTTGCTCCGGGAGGGAAGTGGGGTCGAGGGGGTAGAGCAGGGGGCTGCAGCCCGGACTCCTGGGTTCTCTCCCTTGCTCCGGGAGGGAGGTGGGGTCTAGGGGTTAGATCAGGGGGCTGGAGCCCGGACTCCTGGGTTCTCTCCCTTGCTCCGGGAGGGAAGTGGGGTCTAGGGGTTAGAGCAGGGGGCTGGGGCCCGGACTCCTGGGTTCTCTCCCTTGCTCCGGGAGGGAAGTGGGGTCTAGGGGGTAGAGCAGGGGGCTGGGGCCCGGACTCCTGGGTTCTCTCCCTTGCTCCGGGAGGGAAGTGGGGTCTAGGGGTTAGAGCAGGGGGCTGGGGCCCGGACTCCTGGGTTCTCTCCCTTGCTCTGGGAGGGAAGTGGGGTCTAGGGGGTAGAGCAGGGGGCTGGAGCCCGGACTCCTGGGTTCTCTCCCTTGCTCCGGGAGGGAGGTGGGGTCTAGGGGTTAGAGCAGGGGGCTGGGGCCCGGACTCCTGGGTTCTCTCCCTTGCTCCCGGAGGGAGGTGGGGTCTAGGGTTTAGAGCAGGGGGCTGGAGCCCGGACTCCTGTGTTCTCTCCCTTGCTCCGTGAGGGAGGTGGTGTCTAGGGGTTAGAGCAGGGGGCTGGGGCCCGGACTCCTGGGTTCTCTCCCTTGCTCCCGGAGGGAGGTGGGGTCTAGGGTTTAGAGCAGGGGGCTGGAGCCCGGACTCCTGGGTTCTCTCCCTTGCTCCGGGAGGGAAGTGGGGTCTAGGGGGTAGAGCAGGGGGCTGCAGCCCGGACTCCTGGGTTCTCTCCCTTGCTCCGGGAGGGAAGTGGGGTCGAGGGGGTAGAGCAGGGGGCTGGAGCCCGGACTCCTGGGTTCTCTCCCTTGCTCTGAGAGGGAAGTGGGGTCTAGGGGTTAGAGCAGGGGGCTGCAGCCCGGACTCCTGGGTTCTCTCCCTTGCTCCGGGAGGGAAGTGGGGTCTAGGGGTTAGAGCAGGGGGCTGCAGCCCGGACTCCTGGGTTCTGTCCCTTGCTCCGGGAGGGAAGTGGGGTCGAGGGGGAAGAGCAGGGGGCTGCAGCCCGGACTCCTGGGTTCTCTCCCTTGCTCCGGGAGGGAGGGGGGTCTAGGGGTCAGAGCAGGGGGCTGCAGCCCGGACTCCTGGGTTCTCTCCCTTGCTCCGGGAGGGAGGGGGGTCTAGGGGTTAGAGCAGGGGGCTGCAGCCCGGACTCCTGGGTTCTCTCCATTGCTCCGGGAGGGAGGTGGGGTCTAGGGGGGTAGAGCAGGGGGCTGCAGCCCGGACTCCTGGGTTCTATCCCTTGCTCCGGGAGGGAGGTGGGGTCTAGGGGGTAGAGCAGGGGGCTGGAGCCCGGACTCCTGGGTTCTCTCCCTTGCTCCCGGAGGGAGGTGGGGTCTAGGGTTTAGAGCAGGGGGCTGGAGCCCGGACTCCTGGGTTCTCTCCCTTGCTCCGGGAGGGAAGTGGGGTCTAGGGGGTAGAGCAGGGGGCTGCAGCCCGGACTCCTGGGTTCTCTCCCTTGCTCCGGGAGGGAAGTGGGGTCTAGGGGTTAGAGCAGGGGGCTGGAGCCAGGACTCCTGGGTTCTCTCCCTTGCTCTGGGAGGGAGGTGGGGTCTAGGGGTTAGAGCAGGGGGATGGAGCCCGGACTCCTGGGTTCTATCCCTTGCTCCGGGAGGGAAGTGGGGTCTAGGGGTTAGAGCAGGGGGCTGGAGCCCGGACTCCTGGGTTCTCTCCCTTGCTCCGGGAGGGAAGTGGGGTCGAGGGGGTAGAGCAGGGGGCTGCAGCCCGGACTCCTGGGTTCTCTCCCTTGCTCCGGGAGGGAAGTGGGGTCTAGGGGTTAGAGCAGGGGGCTGGGGCCCGGACTCCTGGGTTCTCTCCCTTGCTCCGGGAGGGAAGTGGGGTCTAGGGGGTAGAGCAGGGGGCTGGGGCCCGGACTCCTGGGTTCTCTCCCTTGCTCCCGGAGGGAGGTGGAGTCTAGGGTTTAGAGCAGGGGGCTGGAGCCCGGACTCCTGGGTTCTCTCCCTTGCTCCGGGAGGGAGGTGGGGTCTAGGGGTTAGAGCAGGGGGCTGCAGCCCGGACTCCTGGGTTCTCTCCCTTGCTGCGGGAGGGAAGTGGGTTCGAGGGGGTATAGCAGGGGGCTGCAGCCCGGACTCCTGGGTTCTCTCCCTTGCTCCGGGAGGGAGGGGGGTCTAGGGGTTAGAGCAGGGGGCTGCAGCCCGGACTCCTGGGTTCTCTCCCTTGCTCCGGGAGGGAAGGGAGTTTAGGGGTTAGAGCAGGGGGCTGCAGCCCGGACTCCTGGGTTCTCTCCCTTGCTCCGGGAGGGAGGTGGGGTCTAGGGGGGTAGAGCAGGGGGCTGCAGCCCGGACTCCTGGGTTCTATCCCTTGCTCCGGGAGGGAGGTGGGGTCTAGGGGGTAGAGCAGGGGGCTGGAGCCCGGACTCCTGGGTTCTCTCCCTTGCTCCGGGAGGGAGGTGGGGTCTAGGGGGTAGAGCAGGGGGCTGCAGCCCGGACTCCTGGGTTCTCTCCCTTGCTGCGGGAGGGAAGTGGGGTCTAGGGGGTAGAGCAGGGTGCTGGGGCCCGGACTCCTGGGTTCTCTCCCTTGCTCCGGGAGGGAAGTGGGGTCTAGGGGGTAGAGCAGGGGGCTGGGGCCCGGACCCCTGGGTTCTCTCCCTTGCTCCGGGAGGGAAGTGGGGTCTAGGGGTTAGAGCAGGGGGCTGGGGCCCGGACTCCTGGGTTCTCTCCCTTGCTCCGGGAGGGAAGTGGGGTCTAGGGGGTAGAGCAGGGGGCTGGGGCCCGGACTCCTGGGTTCTCTCCCTTGCTCCGGGAGGGAAGTGGGGTCTAGGGGGTAGAGCAGGGGGCTGGGGCCCGGACTCCTGGGTTCTCTCCCTTGCTCCGGGAGGGAAGTGGGGTCTAGGGGTTAGAGCAGGGGGCTGGAGCCCGGACTCCTGGGTTCTCTCCCTTGCTCCGGGAGGGAGGGGGGTCTAGGGGTTAGAGCAGGGGGCTGCAGCCCGGACTCCTGGGTTCTCTCCCTTGCTCCGGGAGGGAAGTGGGGTCTAGGGGGGTAGAGCAGGGGGCTGCAGCCCGGACACCTGGGTTCTATCCCTTGCTCCTGGATGGAGGTGGGGTCTAGGGGGTAGAGCAGGGGGCTGGAGCCCGGACTCCTGGGTTCTCTCCCTTGCTCCGGGAGGGAGGTGGGGTCTAGGGGGTAGAGCAGGGGGCTGCAGCCCGGACTCCTGGGTTCTCTCCCTTGCTGCGGGAGGGAAGTGGGTTCGAGGGGGTAGAGCAGGGGGCTGCAGCCCGGACTCCTGGGTTCTCTCCCTTGCTCCGGGAGGGAGGGGGGTTTAGGGGTTAGAGCAGGGGGCTGCAGCCCGGACTCCTGGGTTCTCTCCCTTGCTCCGGGAGGGAGGGGAGTCTAAGGGGTAGAGCAGGGGGCTGGAGCCCGGACTCCTGGGTTCTCTCCCTTGCTCCGGGAGGGAGGTGGTGTCTAGGGGGTAGAGCAGGGGGCTGCAGCCCGGACTCCTGGGTTCTCTCCCTTGCTCCGGGAGGGAAGTGGGGTCTAGGGGGTAGAGCAGGGGGCTAGGGCCCGGACTCCTGGGTTCTCTCCCTTGCTCCGGGAGGGAAGTGGGGTCTAGGGGGTAGAGCAGGGGGCTGGGGCCCGGACTCCTGGGTTCTCTCCCTTGCTCCGGGAGGGAAGTGGGGTCAAGGGGGTAGAGCAGGGAGCTGGGGCCCGGACTCCTGGGTTCTCTCCCTTGCTCCGGGAGGGAGGTGGGGTCTAGGGTTTAGAGCAGGGGGCTGGAGCCCGGACTCCTGGGTTCTCTCCCTTGCTCCGGGAGGGAAGTGGGGTCTAGGGGGTAGAGCAGGGGGCTGCAGCCCGGACTCCTGGGTTCTCTCCCTTGCTCCGGGAGGGAAGTGGGGTCGAGGGGGTAGAGCAGGGGGCTGCAGCCCGGACTCCTGGGTTCTCTCCCTTGCTCCGGGAGGGAGGTGGGGTCTAGGGGTTAGATCAGGGGGCTGGAGCCCGGACTCCTGGGTTCTCTCCCTTGCTTCGGGAGGGAAGTGGGGTCTAGGGGTTAGAGCAGGGGGCTGGGGCCCGGACTCCTGGGTTCTCTCCCTTGCTCCGGGAGGGAAGTGGGGTCTAGGGGGTAGAGCAGGGGGCTGGGGCCCGGACTCCTGGGTTCTCTCCCTTGCTCCGGGAGGGAAGTGGGGTCTAGGGGTTAGAGCAGGGGGCTGGGGCCCGGACTCCTGGGTTCTCTCCCTTGCTCTGGGAGGGAAGTGGGGTCTAGGGGGTAGAGCAGGGGGCTGGAGCCCGGACTCCTGGGTTCTCTCCCTTGCTCCGGGAGGGAGGTGGGGTCTAGGGGTTAGAGCAGGGGGCTGGAGCCCGGACTCCTGGGTTCTCTCCCTTGCTCCGGGAGGGAAGTGGGGTCTAGGGGTTAGAGCAGGGAGCTGGGGCCCGGACTCCTGGGTTCTCTCCCTTGCTCCGGGAGGGAAGTGGGGTCTAGGGGGTAGAGCAGGGGGCTGGGGCCCGGACTCCTGGGTTCTCTCCCTTGCTCCGGGAGGGAAGTGGGGTCTAGGGGTTAGAGCAGGGGGCTGGGGCCCGGACTCCTGGGTTCTCTCCCTTGCTCTGGGAGGGAAGTGGGGTCTAGGGGGTAGAGCAGGGGGCTGGAGCCCGGACTCCTGGGTTCTCTCCCTTGCTCCGGGAGGGAGGTGGGGTCTAGGGGTTAGAGCAGGGGGCTGGGGCCCGGACTCCTGGGTTCTCTCCCTTGCTCCCGGAGGGAGGTGGGGTCTAGGGTTTAGAGCAGGCGGCCGGAGCCCGGACTCCTGGGTTCTCTCCCTTGCTCCGGGAGGGAAGTGGGGTATAAGGCGTAGAGCAGGGGGCTGCAGCCCGGACTCCTGGGTTCTCTCCCTTGCTCCGGGAGGGAAGTGGGGTCTAGGGGTTAGAGCAGGGGGCTGGAACCAGGACTCCTGGGTTCTCTCCCTTGCTCCGGGAGGGAAGTGGGGTCTAGGGGGTAGAGCAGGGGGCTGCAGCCCGGACTCCTGGGTTCTCTCCCTTGCTGCGGGAGGGAAGTGGGGTCTAGGGGGTAGAGCAGGGGGCTGGGGCCCGGACTCCTGGGTTCTCTCCCTTGCTCCGGGAGGGAAGTGGGGTCTAGGGGGTAGAGCAGGGAGCTGGGGCCCGGACTCCTGGGTTCTCTCCCTTGCTCCGGGAGGGAAGTGGGGTCTAGGGGTTAGAGCAGGGGGCTGGGGCCCGGACTCCTGGGTTCTCTCCCTTGCTCCGGGAGGGAATTGGGGTCTAGGGGGTAGAGCAGGGGGCTGGGGCCCGGACTCCTGGGTTCTCTCCCTTGCTCCGGGAGGGAAGTGGGGTCTAGGGGGTAGAGCAGTGGGCTGGGGCCCGGACTCCTGGGTTCTCTCCCTTGCTCCGGGAGGGTAGTGGGGTCTAGGGGTTAGAGCAGGGGGCTGGAGCCCGGACTCCTGGGTTCTCTCCCTTGCTCTGGGAGGGAAGTGGGGTCTAGGGGGTAGAGCAGGGGGCTGCAGCCCGGACTCCTGGGTTCTCTCCCTTGCTCCGGGAGGGAAGTGGGGTCGAGGGGGTAGAGCAGGGGGCTGCAGCCCGGACTCCTGGGTTCTCTCCCTTGCTCCGGGAGGGAGGTGGGGTCTAGGGGTTAGATCAGGGGGCTGGAGCCCGGACTCCTGGGTTCTCTCCCTTGCTCCGGGAGGGAAGTGGGGTCTAGGGGTTAGAGCAGGGGGCTGGGGCCCGGACTCCTGGGTTCTCTCCCTTGCTCCGAGAGGGAAGTGGGGTCTAGGGGGTAGAGCAGGGGGCTGGGGCCCGGACTCCTGGGTTCTCTCCCTTGCTCTGGGAGGGAAGTGGGGTCTAGGGGGTAGAGCAGGGGGCTGGAGCCCGGACTCCTGGGTTCTCTCCCTTGCTCCGGGAGGGAGGTGGGGTCTAGGGGGTAGAGCAGGGGGCTGGGGCCCGGACTCCTGGGTTCTCTCCCTTGCTCCCGGAGGGAGGTGGGGTCTAGGGTTTAGAGCAGGGGGCTGGAGCCCGGACTCCTGGGTTCTCTCCCTTGCTCCGGGAGGGAGGTGGGGTCTAGGGTTTAGAGCAGGGGGCTGGAGCCCGGACTCCTGGGTTCTCTCCCTTCCTCCGGGAGGGAAGTGGGGTTTAGGGGGTAGAGCAGGGGGCTGCAGCCCGGACTCCTGGGTTCTCTCCCTTGCTCCGGGAGGGAAGTGGGGTCTAGGGGTTAGAGCAGGGGGCTGGAGCCAGGACTCCTGGGTTCTCTCCCTTGCTCTGGGAGGGAGGTGGGGTCTAGGGGTTAGAGCAGGGGGATGGAGCCCGGACTCCTGGGTTCTATCCCTTGCTCCGGGAGGGAAGTGGGGTCTAGGGGTTAGAGCAGGGGGCTGGAGCCCGGACTCCTGGGTTCTCTCCCTTGCTCCGGGAGGGAAGTGGGGTCGAGGGGGTAGAGCAGGGGGCTGCAGCCCGGACTCCTGGGTTCTCTCCCTTGCTCCGGGAGGGAAGTGGGGTCTAGGGGTTAGAGCAGGGGGCTGGGGCCCGGACTCCTGGGTTCTCTCCCTTGCTCCGGGAGGGAAGTGGGGTCTAGGGGGTAGAGCAGGGGGCTGGGGCCCGGACTCCTGGGTTCTCTCCCTTGCTCCCGGAGGGAGGTGGAGTCTAGGGTTTAGAGCAGGGGGCTGGAGCCCGGACTCCTGGGTTCTCTCCCTTGCTCCGGGAGGGAGGTGGGGTCTAGGGGTTAGAGCAGGGGGCTGGAGCCCGGACTCCTGGGTTCTCTCCCTTGCTCCGGGAGGGAGGTGGGGTCTAGGGTTTAGAGCAGGGGGCTGGAGCCCGGACTCCTGGGTTCTCTCCCTTTCTCCGGGAGGGAAGTGGGGTCTAGGGGGTAGAGCAGGGGGCTGAAGCCCGGACTCCTGGGTTCTCTCCCTTGCTCCGGGAGGGAAGTGGGGTCGAGGGGGTAGAGCAGGGGGCTGCAGCCCGGACTCCTGGGTTCTCTCCCTTGCTCCGGGAGGGAGGTGGGGTCTAGGGGTTAGATCAGGGGGCTGGAGCCCGGACTCCTGGGTTCTCTCCCTTGCTCCGGGAGGGAAGTGGGGTCTAGGGGTTAGAGCAGGGGGCTGGGGCCCGGACTCCTGGGTTCTCTCCCTTGCTCCGGGAGGGAAGTGGGGTCTAGGGGGTAGAGCAGGGGGCTGGGGCCCGGACTCCTGGGTTCTCTCCCTTGCTCCGGGAGGGAAGTGGGGTCTAGGGGTTAGAGCAGGGGGCTGGGGCCCGGACTCCTGGGTTCTCTCCCTTGCTCTGGGAGGGAAGTGGGGTCTAGGGGGTAGAGCAGGGGGCTGGAGCCCGGACTCCTGGGTTCTCTCCCTTGCTCCGGGAGGGAGGTGGGGTCTAGGGGTTAGAGCAGGGGGCTGGGGCCCGGACTCCTGGGTTCTCTCCCTTGCTCCCGGAGGGAGGTGGGGTCTAGGGTTTAGAGCAGGGGGCTGGAGCCCGGACTCCTGTGTTCTCTCCCTTGCTCCGTGAGGGAGGTGGTGTCTAGGGGTTAGAGCAGGGGGCTGGGGCCCGGACTCCTGGGTTCTCTCCCTTGCTCCCGGAGGGAGGTGGGGTCTAGGGTTTAGAGCAGGGGGCTGGAGCTCGGACTCCTGGGTTCTCTCCCTTGCTCCGGGAGGGAAGTGGGGTCTAGGGGGTAGAGCAGGGGGCTGCAGCCCGGACTCCTGGGTTCTCTCCCTTGCTCCGGGAGGGAAGTGGGGTCGAGGGGGTAGAGCAGGGGGCTGGAGCCCGGACTCCTGGGTTCTCTCCCTTGCTCTGAGAGGGAAGTGGGGTCTAGGGGTTAGAGCAGGGGGCTGCAGCCCGGACTCCTGGGTTCTCTCCCTTGCTCCGGGAGGGAAGTGGGGTCTAGGGGTTAGAGCAGGGGGCTGCAGCCCGGACTCCTGGGTTCTGTCCCTTGCTCCGGGAGGGAAGTGGGGTCGAGGGGGAAGAGCAGGGGGCTGCAGCCCGGACTCCTGGGTTCTCTCCCTTGCTCCGGGAGGGAGGGGGGTCTAGGGGTTAGAGCAGGGGGCTGCAGCCCGGACTCCTGGGTTCTCTCCCTTGCTCCGGGAGGGAGGGGGGTCTAGGGGTTAGAGCAGGGGGCTGCAGCCCGGACTCCTGGGTTCTCTCCATTGCTCCGGGAGGGAGGTGGGGTCTAGGGGGGTAGAGCAGGGGGCTGCAGCCCGGACTCCTGGGTTCTATCCCTTGCTCCGGGAGGGAGGTGGGGTCTAGGGGGTAGAGCAGGGGGCTGGAGCCCGGACTCCTGGGTTCTCTCCCTTGCTCCGGGAGGGAGGTGGGGTCTAGGGGGTAGAGCAGGGGGCTGCAGCCCGGACTCCTGGGTTCTCTCCCTTGCTGCGGGAGGGAAGTGGGTTCGAGGGGGTAGAGCAGGGGGCTGGGGCCCGGACTCCTGGGTTCTCTCCCTTGCTCCGGGAGGGAAGTGGGGTCTAGGGGGTAGAGCAGGGGGTTGGGGCCCGGACTCCTGGGTTCTCTCCCTTGCTCCGGGAGGGAAGTGGGGTCTAGGGGTTAGAGCAGGGGGCTGGAGCCCGGACTCCTGGGTTCTCTCCCTTGCTCCGGGAGGGAGGGGGGTCTAGGGGTTAGAGCAGGGGGCTGCAGCCCGGACTCCTGGGTTCTCTCCCTTGCTCCGGGAGGGAGGTGGGGTCTAGGGGGGTAGAGCAGGGGGCTGCAGCCCGGACTCCTGGGTTCTATCCCTAGCTCCGGGAGGGAGGTGGGGTCTAGGGGGTAGAGCAGGGGACTGGAGCCCGGACTCCTGGGTTCTCTCCCTTGCTCCGGGAGGGAGGTGGGGTCTAGGGGGTAGAGCAGGGGGCTGCAGCCCGGACTCCTGGGTTCTCTCCCTTGCTGCGGGAGGGAAGTGGGTTCGAGGGGGTAGAGCAGGGGGCTGCAGCCCGGACTCCTGGGTTCTCTCCCTTGCTCCGGGAGGGAGGGGGGTCTAGGGGTTAGAGCAGGGGGCTGCAGCCCGGACTCCTGGGTTCTCTCCCTTGCTCCGGGAGGGAGGGGGGTCTAGGGGGTAGAGCAGGGGGCTGGAGCCCGGACTCCTGGGTTCTTTCCCTTGCTCCGGGAGGGAGGTGGGGTCTAGGGGGTAGAGCAGGGGGCTGCAGCCCGGACTCCTGGGTTCTCTCCCTTGCTGCGGGAGGGAAGTGGGGTCTAGGGGGTAGAGCAGGGGGCTGGGGCCCGGACTCCTGGGTTCTCTCCCTTGCTCCGGGAGGGAAGTGGGGTCTAGGGGGTAGAGCAGGGGGCTGGGGCCCGGACTCCTGGGTTCTCTCCCTTGCTCCGGGAGGGAAGTGGGGTCTAGGGGTTAGAGCAGGGGGCTGGGGCCCGGACTCCTGGGTTCTCTCCCTTGCTCCGGGAGGGAATTGGGGTCTAGGGGGTAGAGCAGGGGGCTGGGGCCCGGACTCCTGGGTTCTCTCCCTTGCTCCTGGAGGGAAGTGGGGTCTAGGGGGTAGAGCAGGGGGCTGGGGCCCGGACTCCTGGCTTCTCTCCCTTGCTCCGGGAGGGAGGTGGGGTCTAGGGTTTAGAGAAGGGGGCTGGAGCCCGGACTCCTGGGTTCTCTCCCTTGCTCCGGGAGGGAAGTGGGGTCTAGGGGGTAGAGCAGGGGGCTGCAGCCCGGACTCCTGGGTTCTCTCCCTTGCTCCGGGAGGGAAGTGGGGTCGAGGGGGTAGAGCAGGGGGCTGCAGCCCGGACTCCTGGGTTCTCTCCCTTGCTCCGGGAGGGAGGTGGGGTCTAGGGGTTAGATCAGGGGGCTGGAGCCCGGACTCCTGGGTTCTCTCCCTTGCTCCGGGAGGGAAGTGGGGTCTAGGGGTTAGAGCAGGGGGCTGGGGCCCGGACTCCTGGGTTCTCTCCCTTGCTCCGGGAGGGAAGTGGGGTCTAGGGGGTAGAGCAGGGGGCTGGGGCCCGGACTCCTGGGTTCTCTCCCTTGCTCCGGGAGGGAAGTGGGGTCTAGGGGGTAGAGCAGGGGGCTGGGGCCCGGACTCCTGGGTTCTCTCCCTTGCTCCGGGAGGGAAGTGGGGTCTAGGGGGTAGAGCAGGGGGCTGCAGCCCGGACTCCTGGGTTCTCTCCCTTGCTGCGGGAGGGAAGTGGGGTCTAGGGGGTAGAGCAGGGGGCTGGGGCCCGGACTCCTGGGTTCTCTCCCTTGCTCCGGGAGGGAAGTGGGGTCTAGGGGGTAGAGCAGGGGGCTGGGGCCCGGACTCCTGGGTTCTCTCCCTTGCTCCGGGAGGGAAGTGGGGTCTAGGGGTTAGAGCAGGGGGCTGGGGCCCGGACTCCTGGGTTCTCTCCCTTGCTCCGGGAGGGAAGTGGGGTCTAGGGGGTAGAGCAGGGGGCTGGGGCCCGGACTCCTGGGTTCTCTCCCTTGCTCCGGGAGGGAAGTGGGGTCTAGGGGTTAGAGCAGGGGGCTGGAGCCCGGACTCCTGGGTTCTCTCCCTTGCTCTGGGAGGGAAGTGGGGTCTAGGGGGTAGAGCAGGGGGCTGGAGCCCGGACTCCTGGGTTCTCTCCCTTGCTCCGGGAGGGAGGTGGGGTCTAGCGGTTAGAGCAGGGGGCTGGGGCCCGGACTCCTGGGTTCTCTCCCTTGCTCCCGGAAGGAGGTGAGGTCTAGGGTTTAGAGCAGGGGGCTGGAGCCCGGACTCCTGGGTTCTCTCCCTTGCTCCGGGAGGGAGGTGGGGTCTAGGGTTTAGAGCAGGGGGCTGGAGCCCGGACTCCTGGGTTCTCTCCCTTGCTCCGGGAGGGAAGTGGGGTCTAGGGGGTAGAGCAGGGGGCTGCAGCCCGGACTCCTGGGTTCTCTCCCTTGCTCCGGGAGGGAAGTGGGGTCGAGGGGGTAGAGCAGGGGGCTGCAGCCCGGACTCCTGGGTTCTCTCCCTTGCTCCGGGAGGGAGGTGGGGTCTAGGGGTTAGATCAGGGGGCTGGAGCCCGGACTCCTGGGTTCTCTCCCTTGCTCCGGGAGGGAAGTGGGGTCTAGGGGTTAGAGCAGGGGGCTGGGGCCCGGACTCCTGGGTTCTCTCCCTTGCTCCGGGAGGGAAGTGGGGTCTAGGGGGTAGAGCAGGGGGCTGGGGCCCGGACTCCTGGGTTCTCTCCCTTGCTCCGGGAGGGAAGTGGGGTCTAGGGGTTAGAACAGGGGGCTGGGGCCCGGACTCCTGGGTTCTCTCCCTTGCTCTGGGAGGGAAGTGGGGTCTAGGGGGTAGAGCAGGGGGCTGGAGCCCGGACTCCTGGGTTCTCTCCCTTGCTCCGGGAGGGAGGTGAGGTCTAGGGGTTAGAGCAGGGGGCTGGGGCCCGGACTCCTGGGTTCTCTCCCTTGCTCCCGGAGGGAGGTGGGGTCTAGGGTTTAGAGCAGGGGGCTGGAGCCCGGACTCCTGGGTTCTCTCCCTTGCTCCGGGAGGGAAGTGGGGTCTAGGGGTTAGAGGAGTGGGCTGCAGCCCGGACTCCTGGGTTCTCTCCCTTGCTCCGGGAGGGAAGTGGGGTCTAGGGGTTAGAGCAGGGGGCTGGAACCAGGACTCCTGGGTTCTATCCCTTGCTCTGGGAGGGAGGTGGGGTCTAGGGTTTAGAGCAGGGGGCTGGAGCCCGGACTCCTGGGTTCTCTCCCTTGCTCCGGGAGGGAAGTGGGGTCTAGGGGTTAGATCAGGGGGCTGCTGCCCGGACTCCTGGGTTCTCTCCCTTGCTCCGGGAGGGAAGTGGGGTCTAGGGGTTAGAGCAGGGGGCTGGAGCCCGGACTCCTGGGTTCTCTCCCTTGCTCCGGGAGGGAAGTGGGGTCTAGGGGTTAGATCAGGGGGCTGCAGCCCGGACTCCTGGGTTCTCTCCCTTGCTCTGGGAGGGAGGTGGGGTCTAGAGGTTAGATCAGGGGGCTGGAGCCCGGACTCCTGGGTTCTCTCCCTTGCTCCGGGAGGGAAGTGGGGTCTAGGGGTTAGAGCAGGGGGCTGGAACCCGGACTCCTGGGTTCTCTCCCTTGCTCTGGGAGGGAAGTGGGGTCTAGGGGGTAGAGCAGGGGGCTGGAGCCCGGACTCCTGGGTTCTCTCCCTTGCTCCGGGAGGTTGGTGGGGTCTAGGGGTTAGAGCAGGGGGCTGGGGCCCGGACTCCTGGGTTCTCTCCCTTGCTCCGGGAGGGAAGTGGGGTCGAGGGGGTAGAGCAGGGGGCTGGAGCCCGGACTCCTGGGTTCTCTCCCTTGCTCCGGGAGGGAAGTGGGGTCTAGGGGGTAGAGCAGGGGGCTGGAGCCCGGACTCCTGGGTTCTCTCCCTTGCTCCGGGAGGGAGGTGGGGTCGAGGGGGTAGAGCAGGGGGCTGGAGCCCGGACTCCTGGGTTCTCTCCCTTGCTCCGGGAGGGAAGTGGGGTCTAGGGGGTAGAGCAGGGGGCTGGGGCCCGGACTCCTGGGTTCTCTCCCTTGCTCCGGGAGGGAAGTGGGGTCTAGGGGGTAGAGCAGGGGGCTGCAGCCCGGACTCCTGGGTTCTCTCCCTTGCTGCGGGAGGGAAGTGGGGTCTAGGGGGTAGAGCAGGGGGCTGGGGCCCGGACTCCTGGGTTCTCTCCCTTGCTCCGGGAGGGAAGTGGGGTCTAGGGGGTAGAGCAGGGGGCTGGGGCCCGGACTCCTGGGTTCTCTCCCTTGCTCCGGGAGGGAAGTGGGGTCTAGGGGTTAGAGCAGGGGGCTGGGGCCCGGACTCCTGGGTTCTCTCCCTTGCTCCGGGAGGGAAGTGGGGTCTAGGGGGTAGAGCAGGGGGCTGGGGCCCGGACTCCTGGGTTCTCTCCCTTGCTCCGGGAGGGAAGTGGGGTCTAGGGGTTAGAGCAGGGGGCTGGAGCCCGGACTCCTGGGTTCTCTCCCTTGCTCTGGGAGGGAAGTGGGGTCTAGGGGGTAGAGCAGGGGGCTGGAGCCCGGACTCCTGGGTTCTCTCCCTTGCTCCGGGAGGGAGGTGGGGTCTAGCGGTTAGAGCAGGGGGCTGGGGCCCGGACTCCTGGGTTCTCTCCCTTGCTCCCGGAGGGAGGTGAGGTCTAGGGTTTAGAGCAGGGGGCTGGAGCCCGGACTCCTGGGTTCTCTCCCTTGCTCCGGGAGGGAGGTGGGGTCTAGGGTTTAGAGCAGGGTGCTGGAGCCCGGACTCCTGGGTTCTCTCCCTTGCTCCGGGAGGGAAGTGGGGTCTAGGGGGTAGAGCAGGGGGCTGCAGCCCGGACTCCTGGGTTCTCTCCCTTGCTCCGGGAGGGAAGTGGGGTCGAGGGGGTAGAGCAGGGGGCTGCAGCCCGGACTCCTGGGTTCTCTCCCTTGCTCCGGGAGGGAGGTGGGGTCTAGGGGTTAGATCAGGGGGCTGGAGCCCGGACTCCTGGGTTCTCTCCCTTGCTCCGGGAGGGAAGTGGGGTCTAGGGGTTAGAGCAGGGGGCTGGGGCCCGGACTCCTGGGTTCTCTCCCTTGCTCCGGGAGGGAAGTGGGGTCTAGGGGGTAGAGCAGGGGGCTGGGGCCCGGACTCCTGGGTTCTCTCCCTTGCTCCGGGAGGGAAGTGGGGTCTAGGGGTTAGAACAGGGGGCTGGGGCCCGGACTCCTGGGTTCTCTCCCTTGCTCTGGGAGGGAAGTGGGGTCTAGGGGGTAGAGCAGGGGGCTGGAGCCCGGACTCCTGGGTTCTCTCCCTTGCTCCGGGAGGGAGGTGAGGTCTAGGGGTTAGAGCAGGGGGCTGGGGCCCGGACTCCTGGGTTCTCTCCCTTGCTCCCGGAGGGAGGTGGGGTCTAGGGTTTAGAGCAGGGGGCTGGAGCCCGGACTCCTGGGTTCTCTCCCTTGCTCCGGGAGGGAAGTGGGGTCTAGGGGTTAGAGGAGGGGGCTGCAGCCCGGACTCCTGGGTTCTCTCCCTTGCTCCGGGAGGGAAGTGGGGTCTAGGCGTTAGAGCAGGGGGCTGGAACCAGGACTCCTGGGTTCTATCCCTTGCTCTGGGAGGGAGGTGGGGTCTAGGGTTTAGAGCAGGGGGCTGGAGCCCGGACTCCTGGGTTCTCTCCCTTGCTCCGGGAGGGAAGTGGGGTCTAGGGGTTAGATCAGGGGGCTGCTGCCCGGACTCCTGGGTTCTCTCCCTTGCTCCGGGAGGGAAGTGGGGTCTAGGGGTTAGAGCAGGGGGCTGGAGCCCGGACTCCTGGGTTCTCTCCCTTGCTCCGGGAGGGAAGTGGGGTCTAGGGGTTAGATCAGGGGGCTGCAGCCCGGACTCCTGGGTTCTCTCCCTTGCTCTGGGAGGGAGGTGGGGTCTAGAGGTTAGATCAGGGGGCTGGAGCCCGGACTCCTGGGTTCTCTCCCTTGCTCCGGGAGGGAAGTGGGGTCTAGGGGTTAGAGCAGGGGGCTGGAACCCGGACTCCTGGGTTCTCTCCCTTGCTCTGGGAGGGAAGTGGGGTCTAGGGGTTAGAGCAGGGGGCTGGAACCCGGACTCCTGGGTTCTCTCCCTTGCTCTGGGAGGGAAGTGGGGTCTAGGGGGTAGAGCAGGGGGCTGGAGCCCGGACTCCTGGGTTCTCTCCCTTGCTCCGGGAGGTTGGTGGGGTCTAGGGGTTAGAGCAGGGGGCTGGGGCCCGGACTCCTGGGTTCTCTCCCTTGCTCCGGGAGGGAAGTGGGGTCGAGGGGGTAGAGCAGGGGGCTGGAGCCCGGACTCCTGGGTTCTCTCCCTTGCTCCGGGAGGGAAGTGGGGTCTAGGGGGTAGAGCAGGGGGCTGGAGCCCGGACTCCTGGGTTCTCTCCCTTGCTCCGGGAGGGAGGTGGGGTCTAGGGGTTAGAGCAGGGGGCTGGGGCCCGGACTCCTGGGTTCTCTCCCTTGCTCCTGGAGGGAGGTGGGGTCTAGGGGGTAGAGCAGGGGGCTGGAGCCCGGACTCCTGGGTTCTCTCCCTTGCTCCGGGAGGGAGGTGGGGTCTAGGGTTTAGAGCAGGGGGCTGCAGCCCGGACTCCTGGGTTCTCTCCCTTGCTCCGGGAGGGAAGTGGGGTCTAGGGGGTAGAGCAGGGGGCTGGGGCCCGGACTCCTGGGTTCTCTCCCTTGCTCCGGGAGGGAAGTGGGGTCTAGGGGTTAGAGCAGGGGGCTGGGGCCCGGACCCCTGGGTTCTCTCCCTTGCTCCGGGAGGGAAGTGGGGTCTAGGGGTTAGAGCAGGGGGCTGGGGCCCGGACTCCTGGGTTCTCTCCCTTGCTCCGGGAGGGAAGTGGGGTCTAGGGGGTAGAGCAGGGGGCTGGGGCCCGGACTCCTGGGTTCTCTCCCTTGCTCCGGGAGGGAAGTGGGGTCTAGGGGGTAGAGCAGGGGGCTGGGGCCCGGACTCCTGGGTTCTCTCCCTTGCTCCGGGAGGGAAGTGGGGTCTAGGGGTTAGAGCAGGGGGCTGGAGCCCGGACTCCTGGGTTCTCTCCCTTGCTCCGGGAGGGAGGGGGGTCTAGGGGTTAGAGCAGGGGGCTGCAGCCCGGACTCCTGGGTTCTCTCCCTTGCTCCGGGAGGGAGGTGGGGTCTAGGGGGGTAGAGCAGGGGGCTGGAGCCCGGACTCCTGGGTTCTATCCCTTGCTCCGGGAGGGAGGTGGGGTCTAGGGGGTAGAGCAGGGGGCTGGAGCCCGGACTCCTGGGTTCTCTCCCTTGCTCCGGGAGGGAGGTGGGGTCTAGGGGGTAGAGCAGGGGGCTGCAGCCCGGACTCCTGGGTTCTCTCCCTTGCTGCGGGAGGGAAGTGGGTTCGAGGGGGTAGAGCAGGGGGCTGCAGCCCGGACTCCTGGGTTCTCTCCCTTGCTCCGGGAGGGAGGGGGGTCTAGGGGTTAGAGCAGGGGGCTGCAGCCCGGACTCCTGGGTTCTCTCCCTTGCTCCGGGAGGGAGGGGGGTCTAGGGGGTAGAGCAGGGGGCTGGAGCCCGGACTCCTGGGTTCTCTCCCTTGCTCCGGGAGGGAGGTGGGGTCTAGGGGTTAGAGCAGGGGGCTGGAGCCCGGACTCCTGGGTTCTCTCCCTTGCTCCGGGAGGGAAGTGGGGTCTAGGGGTTAGATCAGGGGGCTGCTGCCCGGACTCCTGGGTTCTCTCCCTTGCTCCGGGAGGGAAGTGGGGTCTAGGGGTTAGAGCAGGGGGCTGGAGCCCGGACTCCTGGGTTCTCTCCCTTGCTCCGGGAGGGAAGTGGGGTCTAGGGGTTAGATCAGGGGGCTGCAGCCCGGACTCCTGGGTTCTCTCCCTTGCTCTGGGAGGGAGGTGGGGTCTAGAGGTTAGATCAGGGGGCTGGAGCCCGGACTCCTGGGTTCTCTCCCTTGCTCCGGGAGGGAAGTGGGGTCTAGGGGTTAGAGCAGGGGGCTGGAACCCGGACTCCTGGGTTCTCTCCCTTGCTCTGGGAGGGAAGTGGGGTCTAGGGGGTAGAGCAGGGGGCTGGAGCCCGGACTCCTGGGTTCTCTCCCTTGCTCCGGGAGGTTGGTGGGGTCTAGGGGTTAGAGCAGGGGGCTGGGGCCCGGACTCCTGGGTTCTCTCCCTTGCTCCGGGAGGGAAGTGGGGTCGAGGGGGTAGAGCAGGGGGCTGGAGCCCGGACTCCTGGGTTTTCTCCCTTGCTCCGGGAGGGAAGTGGGGTCTAGGGGGTAGAGCAGGGGGCTGGAGCCCGGACTCCTGGGTTCTCTCCCTTGCTCCGGGAGGGAGGTGGGGTCTAGGGGTTAGAGCAGGGGGCTGGGGCCCGGACTCCTGGGTTCTCTCCCTTGCTCCTGGAGGGAGGTGGGGTCTAGGGGGTAGAGCAGGGGGCTGGAGCCCGGACTCCTGGGTTCTCTCCCTTGCTCCGGGAGGGAGGTGGGGTCTAGGGGGTAGAGCAGGGGGCTGCAGCCCGGACTCCTGGGTTCTCTCCCTTGCTGCGGGAGGGAAGTGGGGTCTAGGGGGTAGAGCAGGGGGCTGGGGCCCGGACTCCTGGGTTCTCTCCCTTGCTCCGGGAGGGAAGTGGGGCTAGGGGTTAGAGCAGGGGGCTGGGGCCCGGACCCCTGGGTTCTCTCCCTTGCTCCGGGAGGGAAGTGGGGTCTAGGGGGTAGAGCAGGGGGCTGGGGCCCGGACTCCTGGGTTCTCTCCCTTGCTCCGGGAGGGAAGTGGGGTCTAGGGGGTAGAGCAGGGGGCTGGGGCCCGGACTCCTGGGTTCTCTCCCTTGCTCCGGGAGGGAAGTGGGGTCTAGGGGTTAGAGCAGGGGGCTGGAGCCCGGACTCCTGGGTTCTCTCCCTTGCTCCGGGAGGGAGGGGGGTCTAGGGGTTAGAGCAGGGGGCTGCAGCCCGGACTCCTGGGTTCTCTCCCTTGCTCCGGGAGGGAGGTGGGGTCTAGGGGGGTAGAGCAGGGGGCTGCAGCCCGGACTCCTGGGTTCTATCCCTTGCTCCGGGAGGGAGGTGGGGTCTAGGGGGTAGAGCAGGGGGCTGGAGCCCGGACTCCTGGGTTCTCTCCCTTGCTCCGGGAGGGAGGTGGGGTCTAGGGGGTAGAGCAGGGGGCTGCAGCACGGACTCCTGGGTTCTCTCCCTTGCTGCGGGAGGGAAGTGGGTTCGAGGGGGTAGAGCAGGGGGCTGCAGCCCGGACTCCTGGGTTCTCTCCCTTGCTCCGGGAGGGAGGGGGGTCTAGGGGTTAGAGCAGGGGGCTGCAGCCCGGACTCCTGGGTTCTCTCCCTTGCTCCGGGAGGGAGGGGGGTCTAGGGGGTAGAGCAGGGGGCTGGAGCCCGGACTCCTGGGTTCTCTCCCTTGCTCCGGGAGGGAGGTGGGGTCTAGGGGGTAGAGCAGGGGGCTGCAGCCCGGACTCCTGGGTTCTCTCCCTTGCTGCGGGAGGGAAGTGGGGTCTAGGGGGTAGAGCAGGGGGCTGGGGCCCGGACTCCTGGGTTCTCTCCCTTGCTCCGGGAGGGAAGTGGGGTCTAGGGGGTAGAGCAGGGGGCTGGGGCCCGGACTCCTGGGTTCTCTCCCTTGCTCCGGGAGGGAAGTAGGGTCTAGGGGTTAGAGCAGGGGGCTTGGGCCCGGACTCCTGGGTTCTCTCCCTTGCTCCGGGAGGGAATTGGGGTCTAGGGTTTAGAGCAGGGGGCTGCAGCCCGGACTCCTGGGTTCTCTCCCTTGCTCCGGGAGGGAGGTGGGGTCTAGGGGTTAGATCAGGGGGCTGGAGCCCGGACTCCTGGGTTCTCTCCCTTGCTCCGGGAGGGAGGTGGGGTCTAGGGGTTAGAGCAGGGGGTTGGGGCCCGGACTACTGGGTTCTCTCCCTTGCTCCCGGAGGGAGGTGGGGTCTAGGGTTTAGAGCAGGGGGCTGGAGCCCGGACTCCTGGGTTCTCTCCCTTGCTCCGGGAGGGAGGTGGGGTCTAGGGTTTAGAGCAGGCGGCTGGAGCCCGGACTCCTGGGTTCTCTCCCTTGCTCCGGGAGGGAAGTGGGGTATAGGGGGTAGAGCAGGGGGCTGCAGCCCGGACTCCTGGGTTCTCTCCCTTGCTCCGGTAGGGAAGTGGGGTCTAGGGGTTAGAGCAGGGGGCTGGAACCAGGACTCCTGGGTTCTCTCCCTTGCTCCGGGAGGGAAGTGGGGTCTAGGGGGTAGAGCAGGGGGCTGCAGCCCGGACTCCTGGGTTCTCTCCCTTGCTGCGGGAGGGAAGTGGGGTCTAGGGGGTAGAGCAGGGGGCTGGGGCCCGGACTCCTGGGTTCTCTCCCTTGCTCCGGGAGGGAAGTGGGGTCTAGGGGGTAGAGCAGGGGGCTGGGGCCCGGACTCCTGGGTTCTCTCCCTTGCTCCGGGAGGGAGGTGGGGTCTAGGGGGTAGAGCAGGGGGCTGCAGCCCGGACTCCTGGGTTCTCTCCCTTGCTGCGGGAGGGAAGTGGGGTCTAGGGGGTAGAGCAGGGGGCTGGGGCCCGGACTCCTGGGTTCTCTCCCTTGCTCCGGGAGGGAAGTGGGGTCTAGGGGTTAGAGCAGGGGGCTGGGGCCCGGACCCCTGGGTTCTCTCCCTTGCTCCGGGAGGGAAGTGGGGTCTAGGGGTTAGAGCAGGGGGCTGGGGCCCGGACTCCTGGGTTCTCTCCCTTGCTCCGGGAGGGAAGTGGGGTCTAGGGGGTAGAGCAGGGGGCTGGGGCCCGGACTCCTGGGTTCTCTCCCTTGCTCCGGGAGGGAAGTGGGGTCTAGGGGGTAGAGCAGGGGGCTGGGGCCCGGACTCCTGGGTTCTCTCCCTTGCTCCGGGAGGGAAGTGGGGTCTAGGGGTTAGAGCAGGGGGCTGGAGCCCGGACTCCTGGGTTCTCTCCCTTGCTCCGGGAGGGAGGGGGGTCTAGGGGTTAGAGCAGGGGGCTGCAGCCCGGACTCCTGGGTTCTCTCCCTTGCTCCGGGAGGGAGGTGGGGTCTAGGGGGGTAGAGCAGGGGGCTGCAGCCCGGACTCCTGGGTTCTATCCCTTGCTCCGGGAGGGAGGTGGGGTCTAGGGGGTAGAGCAGGGGGCTGGAGCCCGGACTCCTGGGTTCTCTCCCTTGCTCCGGGAGGGAGGTGGGGTCTAGGGGGTAGAGCAGGGGGCTGCAGCCCGGACTCCTGGGTTCTCTCCCTTGCTGCGGGAGGGAAGTGGGTTCGAGGGGGTAGAGCAGGGGGCTGCAGCCCGGACTCCTGGGTTCTCTCCCTTGCTGCGGGAGGGAGGGGGGTCTAGGGGTTAGAGCAGGGGGCTGCAGCCCGGACTCCTGGGTTCTCTCCCTTGCTCCGGGAGGGAGGGGGGTCTAGGGGGTAGAGCAGGGGGCTGGAGCCCGGACTCCTGGGTTCTCTCCCTTGCTCCGGGAGGGAGGTGGGGTCTAGGGGGTAGAGCAGGGGGCTGCAGCCCGGACTCCTGGGTTCTCTCCCTTGCTGCGGGAGGGAAGTGGGGTCTAGGGGGTAGAGCAGGGGGCTGGGGCCCGGACTCCTGGGTTCTCTCCCTTGCTCCGGGAGGGAAGTGGGGTCTAGGGGGTAGAGCAGGGGGCTGGGGCCCGGACTCCTGGGTTCTCTGCCTTGCTCCGGGAGGGAAGTGGGGTCTAGGGGTTAGAGCAGGGGGCTGGGGCCCGGACTCCTGGGTTCTCTCCCTTGCTCCGGGAGGGAATTGGGGTCTAGGGTTTAGAGCAGGGGGCTGCAGCCCGGACTCCTGGGTTCTCTCCCTTGCTCCGGGAGGGAGGTGGGGTCTAGGGGTTAGATCAGGGGGCTGGAGCCCGGACTCCTGGGTTCTCTCCCTTGCTCCGGGAGGGAGGTGGGGTCTAGGGTTTAGAGCAGGGGGTTGGGGCCCGGACTACTGGGTTCTCTCCCTTGCTCCCGGAGGGAGGTGGGGTCTAGGGTTTAGAGCAGGGGGCTGGAGCCCGGACTCCTAGGTTCTCTCCCTTGCTCCGGGAGGGAGGTGGGGTCTAGGGTTTAGAGCAGGCGGCTGGAGCCCGGACTCCTGGGTTCTCTCCCTTGCTCCGGGAGGGAAGTGGGGTATAGGGGGTAGAGCAGGGGGCTGCAGCCCGGACTCCTGGGTTCTCTCCCTTGCTCCGGGAGGGAGTGGGGTCTAGGGGTTAGAGCAGGGGGCTGGAACCAGGACTCCTGGGTTCTCTCCCTTGCTCCGGGAGGGAAGTGGGGTCTAGGGGGTAGAGCAGGGGGCTGCAGCCCGGACTCCTGGGTTCTCTCCCTTGCTGCGGAAGGGAAGTGGGGTCTAGGGGGTAGAGCAGGGGGCTGGGGCCCGGACTCCTGGGTTCTCTCCCTTGCTCCGGGAGGGAAGTGGGGTCTAGGGGGTAGAGCAGGGGGCTGGGGCCCGGACTCCTGGGTTCTCTCCCTTGCTCCGGGAGGGAAGTGGGGTCTAGGGGTTAGAGCAGGGGGCTGGGGCCCGGACTCCTGGGTTCTCTCCCTTGCTCCGGGAGGGAAGTGGGGTCTAGGGGGTAGAGCAGGGGGCTGGGGCCCGGACTCCTGGGTTCTCTCCCTTGCTCCGGGAGGGAAGTGGGGTCTAGGGGTTAGAGCAGGGGGCTGGAGCCCGGACTCCTGGGTTCTCTCCCTTGCTCTGGGAGGGAAGTGGGTTCTAGGGGGTAGAGCAGGGGGCTGGAGCCCGGACTCCTGGGTTCTCTCCCTTGCTCCGGGAGGGAGGTGGGGTCTAGCGGTTAGAGCAGGGGGCTGGGGCCCGGACTCCTGGGTTCTCTCCCTTGCTCCCGGAGGGAGGTGGGGTCTAGGGTTTAGAGCAGGGGGCTGGAGCCCGGACTCCTGGGTTCTCTCCCTTGCTCCGGGAGGGAGGTGGGGTCTAGGGTTTAGAGCAGGGGGCTGGAGCCCGGACTCCTGGGTTCTCTCCCTTGCTCTGGGAGGGAAGTGGGGTCTAGGGGGTAGAGCAGGGGGCTGCAGCCCGGACTCCTGGGTTCTCTCCCTTGCTCCGGGAGGGAAGTGGGGTCGAGCGGGTAGAGCAGGGGGCTGCAGCCCGGACTCCTGGGTTCTCTCCCTTGCTCCGGGAGGGAGGTGGGGTCTAGGGGTTAGATCAGGGGGCTGGAGCCCGGACTCCTGGGTTCTCTCCCTTGCTCCGGGAGGGAAGTGGTGTCTAGGGGTTAGAGCAGGGGGCTGGGGCCCGGACTCCTGGGTTCTCTCCCTTGCTCCGGGAGGGAAGTGGGGTCTAGGGGGTAGAGCAGGGGGCTGGGGCCCGGACTCCTGGGTTCTCTCCCTTGCTCCGGGAGGGAAGTGGGGTCTAGGGGTTAGAACAGGGGGCTGGGGCCCGGACTCCTGGGTTCTCTCCCTTGCTCTGGGAGGGAAGTGGGGTCTAGGGGGTAGAGCAGGGGGCTGGAGCCCGGACTCCTGGGTTCTCTCCCTTGCTCCGGGAGGGAGGTGGGGTCTAGGGGTTAGAGCAGGGGGCTGGGGCCCGGACTCCTGGGTTCTCTCCCTTGCTCCCGGAGGGAGGTGGGGTCTAGGGTTTAGAGCAGGGGGCTGGAGCCCGGACTCCTGGGTTCTCTCCCTTGCTCCGGGAGGGAGGTGGGGTCTAGGGTTTAGAGCAGGGGGCTGGAGCCCGGACTCCTGGGTTCTCTCCCTTGCTCCGGGAGGGAAGTGGGGTCTAGGGGGTAGAGCAGGGGGCTGGAGCCCGGACTCCTGGGTTCTCTCCCTTGCTCCGGGAGGGAAGTGGGGTCTAGGGGTTAGAGCAGGGGGCTGGAACCAGGACTCCTGGGTTCTCTCCCTTGCTCCGGGAGGGAAGTGGGGCCTAGGGGGTAGAGCAGGGGGCTGCAGCCCGGACTCCTGGGTTCTCTCCCTTGCTCCGGGAGGGAAGTGGGGTCTAGGGGTTAGAGCAGGGGGCTGGAACCAGGACTCCTGGGTTCTCTCCCTTGCTCTGGGAGGGAGGTGGGGTCTAGGGTTTAGAGCAGGGGGCTGGAGCCCGTACTCCTGGGTTCTCTCCCTTGCTCCGGGAGGGAAGTGGGGTCTAGGGGTTAGATCAGGGGCTGCAGCCCGGACTCCTGGGTTCTCTCCCTTGCTCCGGGAGGGAAGTGGGGTCTAGGGGTTAGAGCAGGGGGCTGCAGCTCGGACTCCTGGGTTCTCTCCCTTGCTCCGGGAGGGAAGTGGGGTCTAGGGGTTAGAGCAGGGGGCTGGAGTCAGGACTCCTGGGTTCTCTCCCTTGCTCTGGGAGGGAGGTGGGGTCTAGAGGTTAGATCAGGGGGCTGGAGCCCGGACTCCTGGGTTCTCTCCCTTGCTCCGGGAGGGAAGTGGGGTCTAGGGGTTAGAGCAGGGGGCTGGAGCCCGGACTCCTGGGTTCTCTCCCTTGCTCTGGGAGGGAAGTGGGGTCTAGGGGGTAAAGCAGGGGGCTGGAGCCCGGACTCCTGGGTTCTCTCCCTTGCTCCGGGAGGGAGGTGGGGTCTAGGGGTTAGAGCAGGGGGCTGGGGCCCGGACTCCTGGGTTCTCTCCCTTGCTCCGGGAGGGAAGTGGGGTCGGGGGGGTAGAGCAGGGGGCTGGAGCCCGGACTCCTGGGTTCTCTCCCTTGCTCCGGGAGGGAAGTGGGGTCTAGGGGGTAGAGCAGGGGGCTGGAGCCCGGACTCCTGGGTTCTCTCCCTTGCTCCGGGAGGGAGGTGGGGTCTAGGGGTTAGAGCAGGGGGCTGGGGCCCGGACTCCTGGGTTCTCTCCCTTGCTCCTGGAGGCGGTGGGGTCTAGGGGGTAGAGCAGGGGGCTGGAGCCCGGACTCCTGGGTTCTCTCCCTTGCTCCGGGAGGGAGGTGGGGTCTAGGGGGTAGAGCAGGGGGCTGCAGCCCGGACTCCTGGGTTCTCTCCCTTGCTGCGGGAGGGAAGTGGGGTCTAGGGGGTAGAGCAGGGGGCTGGGGCCCGGACTCCTGGGTTCTCTCCCTTGCTCCGGGAGGGAAGTGGGGTCTAGGGGTTAGAGCAGGGGGCTGGGGCCCGGACCCCTGGGTTCTCTCCCTTGCTCCGGGAGGGAAGTGGGGTCTAGGGGTTAGAGCAGGGGGCTGGGGCCCGGACTCCTGGGTTCTCTCCCTTGCTCCGGGAGGGAAGTGGGGTCTAGGGGGTAGAGCAGGGGGCTGGGGCCCGGACTCCTGGGTTCTCTTCCTTGCTCCGGGAGGGAAGTGGGGTCTAGGGGGTAGAGCAGGGGGCTGGGGCCCGGACTCCTGGGTTCTCTCCCTTGCTCCGGGAGGGAAGTGGGGTCTAGGGGTTAGAGCAGGGGGCTGGAGCCCGGACTCCTGGGTTCTCTCCCTTGCTCCGGGAGGGAGGGGGGTCTAGGGGTTAGAGCAGGGGGCTGGAGCCCGGACTCCTGGGTTCTCTCCCTTGCTCCGGGAGGGAGGTGGGGTCTAGGGGGTAGAGCAGGGGGCTGCAGCCCGGACTCCTGGGTTCTCTCCCTTGCTGCGGGAGGGAAGTGGGTTCGAGGGGGTAGAGCAGGGGGCTGCAGCCCGGAGTCCTGGGTTCTCTCCCTTGCTCCGGGAGGGAGGGGGGTCTAGGGGTTAGAGCAGGGGGCTGCAGCCCGGACTCCTGGGTTCTCTCCCTTGCTCCGGGAGGGAGGGGGGTCTAGGGGGTAGAGCAGGGGGCTGGAGCCCGGACTCCTGGGTTCTCTCCCTTGCTCCGGGAGGGAGGTGGGGTCTAGGGGGTAGAGCAGGGGGCTGCAGCCCGGACTCCTGGGTTCTCTCCCTTGCTGCGGGAGGGAAGTGGGGTCTAGGGGGTAGAGCAGGGGGCTGGGGCCCGGACTCCTGGGTTCTCTCCCTTGCTCCGGGAGGGAAGTGGGGTCTAGGGGGTAGAGCAGGGGGCTGGGGCCCGGACTACTGGGTTCTCTCCCTTGCTCCGGGAGGGAAGTGGGGTCTAGGGGTTAGAGCAGGGGGCTGGGGCCCGGACTCCTGGGTTCTCTCCCTTGCTCCGGGAGGGAATTGGGGTCTAGGGGGTAGAGCAGGGGGCTGGGGCCCGGACTCCTGGGTTCTCTCCCTTGCTCCGGGAGGGAAGTGGGGTCTAGGGGGTAGAGCAGGGGGCTGGGGCCCGGACTCCTGGGTTCTCTCCCTTGCTCCGGGAGGGAGGTGGGGTCTAGGGTTTAGAGCAGGGGGCTGGAGCCCGGACTCCTGGGTTCTCTCCCTTGCTCCGGGAGGGAAGTGGGGTCTAGGGGGTAGAGCAGGGGGCTGCAGCCCGGACTCCTGGGTTCTCTCCCTTGCTCCGGGAGGGAAGTGGGGTCGAGGGGGTAGAGCAGGGGGCTGCAGCCCGGACTCCTGGGTTCTCTCCCTTGCTCCGGGAGGGAGGTGGGGTCTAGGGTTTAGAGCAGGGGGCTGGAGCCCGGACTCCTGGGTTCTCTCCCTTGCTCCGGGAGGGAGGTGGGGTCTAGGGTTTAGAGCAGGGGGCTGGAGCCCGGACTCCTGGGTTCTCTCCCTTGCTCCGGGAGGGAAGTGGGGTCTAGGGGGTAGAGCAGGGGGCTGCAGCCCGGACTCCTGGGTTCTCTCCCTTGCTCCGGGAGGGAAGTGGGGTCTAGGGGTTAGAGCAGGGGGCTGGAACCAGGACTCCTGGGTTCTCTCCCTTGCTCTGGGAGGGAGGTGGGGTCTAGGGTTTAGAGCAGGGGGCTGGAGCCCGGACTCCTGGGTTCTCTCCCTTGCTCCGGGAGGGAAGTGGGGTCTAGGGGTTAGATCAGGGGGCTGCTGCCCGGACTCCTGGGTTCTCTCCCTTGCTCCGGGAGGGAAGTGGGGTCTAGGGGTTAGAGCAGGGGGCTGGAGCCCGGACTCCTGGGTTCTCTCCCTTGCTCCGGGAGGGAAGTGGGGTCTAGGGGTTAGATCAGGGGGCTGCAGCCCGGACTCCTGGGTTCTCTCCCTTGCTCTGGGAGGGAGGTGGGGTCTAGAGGTTAGATCAGGGGGCTGGAGCCCGGACTCCTGGGTTCTCTCCCTTGCTCCGGGAGGGAAGTGGGGTCTAGGGGTTAGAGCAGGGGGCTGGAACCCGGACTCCTGGGTTCTCTCCCTTGCTCTGGGAGGGAAGTGGGGTCTAGGGGGTAGAGCAGGGGGCTGGAGCCCGGACTCCTGGGTTCTCTCCCTTGCTCCGGGAGGGAGGTGGGGTCTAGGGGTTAGAGCAGGGGGCTGGGGCCCGGACTCCTGGGTTCTCTCCCTTGCTCCGGGAGGGAAGTGGGGTCGAGGGGGTAGAGCAGGGGGCTGGAGCCCGGACTCCTGGGTTCTCTCCCTTGCTCCGGGAGGGAAGTGGGGTCTAGGGGGTAGAGCAGGGGGCTGGAGCCCGGACTCCTGGGTTCTCTCCCTTGCTCCGGGAGGGAGGTGGGGTCTAGGGGTTAGAGCAGGGGGCTGGGGCCCGGACTCCTGGGTTCTCTCCCTTGCTCCTGGAGGGAGGTGGGGTCTAGGGGGTAGAGCAGGGGGCTGGAGCCCGGACTCCTGGGTTCTCTCCCTTGCTCCGGGAGGGAGGTGGGGTCTAGGGGGTAGAGCAGGGGGCTGCAGCCCGGACTCCTGGGTTCTCTCCCTTGCTGCGGGAGGGAAGTGGGGTCTAGGGGGTAGAGCAGGTGGCTGGGGCCCGGACTCCTGGGTTCTCTCCCTTGCTCCGGGAGGGAAGTGGGGTCTAGGGGTTAGAGCAGGGGGCTGGGGCCCGGACTCCTGGGTTCTCTCCCTTGCTCCGGGAGGGAAGTGGGGTCTAGGGGTTAGAGCAGGGGGCTGGAGCCCGGACTCCTGGGTTCTCTCCCTTGCTCCGGGAGGGAGGGGGGTCGAGGGGTTAGAGCAGGGGGCTGCAGCCCGGACTCCTGGGTTCTCTCCCTTGCTCCGGGAGGGAGGTGGGGTCTAGGGGGGTAGAGCAGGGGGCTGCAGCCCGGACTCCTGGGTTCTATCCCTTGCTCCGGGAGGGAGGTGGGGTCTAGGGGGTAGAGCAGGGGGCTGGAGCCCGGACTCCTGGGTTCTCTCCCTTGCTCCGGGAGGGAGGTGGGGTCTAGGGGGTAGAGCAGGGGGCTGCAGCCCGGACTCCTGGGTTCTCTCCCTTGCTGCGGGAGGGAAGTGGGTTCGAGGGGGTAGAGCAGGGGGCTGCAGCCCGGACTCCTGGGTTCTCTCCCTTGCTCCGGGAGGGAGGGGGGTCTAGGGGTTAGAGCAGGGGGCTGGGGCCCGGACTCCTGGGTTCTCTCCCTTGCTCCGGGAGGGAAGTGGGGTCTAGGGGGTAGAGCAGGGGGCTGGGGCCCGGACTCCTGGGTTCTCTCCCTTGCTCCGGGAGGGAAGTGGGGTCTAGGGGTTAGAGCAGGGGGCTGGAGCCCGGACTCCTGGGTTCTCTCCCTTGCTCTGGGAGGGAAGTGGGGTCTAGGGGGTAGAGCAGGGGGCTGGAGCCCGGACTCCTGGGTTCTCTCCCTTGCTCCGGGAGGGAGGTGGGGTCTAGCGGTTAGAGCAGGGGGCTGGGGCCCGGACTCCTGGGTTCTCTCCCTTGCTCCCGGAGGGAGGTGGGGTCTAGGGTTTAGAGCAGGGGGCTGGAGCCCGGACTCCTGGGTTCTCTCCCTTGCTCCGGGAGGGAGGTGGGGTCTAGGGTTTAGAGCAGGGGGCTGGAGCCCGGACTCCTGGGTTCTCTCCCTTGCTCCGGGAGGGAAGTGGGGTCTAGGGGTTAGAACAGGGGGCTGGGGCCCGGACTCCTGGGTTCTCTCCCTTGCTCTGGGAGGGAAGTGGGGTCTAGGGGGTAGAGCAGGGGGCTGGAGCCCGGACTCCTGGGTTCTCTCCCTTGCTCCGGGAGGGAGGTGGGGTCTAGGGGTTAGAGCAGGGGGCTGGGGCCCGGACTCCTGGGTTCTCTCCCTTGCTCCCGGAGGGAGGTGGGGTCTAGGGTTTAGAGCAGGGGGCTGGAGCCCGGACTCCTGGGTTCTCTCCCTTGCTCCGGGAGGGAGGTGGGGTCTAGGGTTTAGAGCAGGGGGCTGGAGCCCGGACTCCTGGGTTCTCTCCCTTGCTCCGGGAGGGAAGTGGGGTCTAGGGGGTAGAGCAGGGGGCTGGAGCCCGGACTCCTGGGTTCTCTCCCTTGCTCCGGGAGGGAAGTGGGGTCTAGGGGTTAGAGCAGGGGGCTGGAACCAGGACTCCTGGGTTCTCTCCCTTGCTCCGGGAGGGAAGTGGGGCCTAGGGGGTAGAGCAGGGGGCTGCAGCCCGGACTCCTGGGTTCTCTCCCTTGCTCCGGGAGGGAAGTGGGGTCTAGGGGTTAGAGCAGGGGGCTGGAACCAGGACTCCTGGGTTCTCTCCCTTGCTCTGGGAGGGAGGTGGGGTCTAGGGTTTAGAGCAGGGGGCTGGAGCCCGTACTCCTGGGTTCTCTCCCTTGCTCCGGGAGGGAAGTGGGGTCTAGGGGTTAGATCAGGGGCTGCAGCCCGGACTCCTGGGTTCTCTCCCTTGCTCCGGGAGGGAAGTGGGGTCTAGGGGTTAGAGCAGGGGGCTGCAGCTCGGACTCCTGGGTTCTCTCCCTTGCTCCGGGAGGGAAGTGGGGTCTAGGGGTTAGAGCAGGGGGCTGGAGTCAGGACTCCTGGGTTCTCTCCCTTGCTCTGGGAGGGAGGTGGGGTCTAGAGGTTAGATCAGGGGGCTGGAGCCCGGACTCCTGGGTTCTCTCCCTTGCTCCGGGAGGGAAGTGGGGTCTAGGGGTTAGAGCAGGGGGCTGGAGCCCGGACTCCTGGGTTCTCTCCCTTGCTCTGGGAGGGAAGTGGGGTCTAGGGGGTAAAGCAGGGGGCTGGAGCCCGGACTCCTGGGTTCTCTCCCTTGCTCCGGGAGGGAGGTGGGGTCTAGGGGTTAGAGCAGGGGGCTGGGGCCCGGACTCCTGGGTTCTCTCCCTTGCTCCGGGAGGGAAGTGGGGTCGGGGGGGTAGAGCAGGGGGCTGGAGCCCGGACTCCTGGGTTCTCTCCCTTGCTCCGGGAGGGAAGTGGGGTCTAGGGGGTAGAGCAGGGGGCTGGAGCCCGGACTCCTGGGTTCTCTCCCTTGCTCCGGGAGGGAGGTGGGGTCTAGGGGTTAGAGCAGGGGGCTGGGGCCCGGACTCCTGGGTTCTCTCCCTTGCTCCTGGAGGCGGTGGGGTCTAGGGGGTAGAGCAGGGGGCTGGAGCCCGGACTCCTGGGTTCTCTCCCTTGCTCCGGGAGGGAGGTGGGGTCTAGGGGGTAGAGCAGGGGGCTGCAGCCCGGACTCCTGGGTTCTCTCCCTTGCTGCGGGAGGGAAGTGGGGTCTAGGGGGTAGAGCAGGGGGCTGGGGCCCGGACTCCTGGGTTCTCTCCCTTGCTCCGGGAGGGAAGTGGGGTCTAGGGGTTAGAGCAGGGGGCTGGGGCCCGGACCCCTGGGTTCTCTCCCTTGCTCCGGGAGGGAAGTGGGGTCTAGGGGTTAGAGCAGGGGGCTGGGGCCCGGACTCCTGGGTTCTCTCCCTTGCTCCGGGAGGGAAGTGGGGTCTAGGGGGTAGAGCAGGGGGCTGGGGCCCGGACTCCTGGGTTCTCTTCCTTGCTCCGGGAGGGAAGTGGGGTCTAGGGGGTAGAGCAGGGGGCTGGGGCCCGGACTCCTGGGTTCTCTCCCTTGCTCCGGGAGGGAAGTGGGGTCTAGGGGTTAGAGCAGGGGGCTGGAGCCCGGACTCCTGGGTTCTCTCCCTTGCTCCGGGAGGGAGGGGGGTCTAGGGGTTAGAGCAGGGGGCTGGAGCCCGGACTCCTGGGTTCTCTCCCTTGCTCCGGGAGGGAGGTGGGGTCTAGGGGGTAGAGCAGGGGGCTGCAGCCCGGACTCCTGGGTTCTCTCCCTTGCTGCGGGAGGGAAGTGGGTTCGAGGGGGTAGAGCAGGGGGCTGCAGCCCGGAGTCCTGGGTTCTCTCCCTTGCTCCGGGAGGGAGGGGGGTCTAGGGGTTAGAGCAGGGGGCTGCAGCCCGGACTCCTGGGTTCTCTCCCTTGCTCCGGGAGGGAGGGGGGTCTAGGGGGTAGAGCAGGGGGCTGGAGCCCGGACTCCTGGGTTCTCTCCCTTGCTCCGGGAGGGAGGTGGGGTCTAGGGGGTAGAGCAGGGGGCTGCAGCCCGGACTCCTGGGTTCTCTCCCTTGCTGCGGGAGGGAAGTGGGGTCTAGGGGGTAGAGCAGGGGGCTGGGGCCCGGACTCCTGGGTTCTCTCCCTTGCTCCGGGAGGGAAGTGGGGTCTAGGGGGTAGAGCAGGGGGCTGGGGCCCGGACTACTGGGTTCTCTCCCTTGCTCCGGGAGGGAAGTGGGGTCTAGGGGTTAGAGCAGGGGGCTGGGGCCCGGACTCCTGGGTTCTCTCCCTTGCTCCGGGAGGGAATTGGGGTCTAGGGGGTAGAGCAGGGGGCTGGGGCCCGGACTCCTGGGTTCTCTCCCTTGCTCCGGGAGGGAAGTGGGGTCTAGGGGGTAGAGCAGGGGGCTGGGGCCCGGACTCCTGGGTTCTCTCCCTTGCTCCGGGAGGGAGGTGGGGTCTAGGGTTTAGAGCAGGGGGCTGGAGCCCGGACTCCTGGGTTCTCTCCCTTGCTCCGGGAGGGAAGTGGGGTCTAGGGGGTAGAGCAGGGGGCTGCAGCCCGGACTCCTGGGTTCTCTCCCTTGCTCCGGGAGGGAAGTGGGGTCGAGGGGGTAGAGCAGGGGGCTGCAGCCCGGACTCCTGGGTTCTCTCCCTTGCTCCGGGAGGGAGGTGGGGTCTAGGGTTTAGAGCAGGGGGCTGGAGCCCGGACTCCTGGGTTCTCTCCCTTGCTCCGGGAGGGAGGTGGGGTCTAGGGTTTAGAGCAGGGGGCTGGAGCCCGGACTCCTGGGTTCTCTCCCTTGCTCCGGGAGGGAAGTGGGGTCTAGGGGGTAGAGCAGGGGGCTGCAGCCCGGACTCCTGGGTTCTCTCCCTTGCTCCGGGAGGGAAGTGGGGTCTAGGGGTTAGAGCAGGGGGCTGGAACCAGGACTCCTGGGTTCTCTCCCTTGCTCTGGGAGGGAGGTGGGGTCTAGGGTTTAGAGCAGGGGGCTGGAGCCCGGACTCCTGGGTTCTCTCCCTTGCTCCGGGAGGGAAGTGGGGTCTAGGGGTTAGATCAGGGGGCTGCTGCCCGGACTCCTGGGTTCTCTCCCTTGCTCCGGGAGGGAAGTGGGGTCTAGGGGTTAGAGCAGGGGGCTGGAGCCCGGACTCCTGGGTTCTCTCCCTTGCTCCGGGAGGGAAGTGGGGTCTAGGGGTTAGATCAGGGGGCTGCAGCCCGGACTCCTGGGTTCTCTCCCTTGCTCTGGGAGGGAGGTGGGGTCTAGAGGTTAGATCAGGGGGCTGGAGCCCGGACTCCTGGGTTCTCTCCCTTGCTCCGGGAGGGAAGTGGGGTCTAGGGGTTAGAGCAGGGGGCTGGAACCCGGACTCCTGGGTTCTCTCCCTTGCTCTGGGAGGGAAGTGGGGTCTAGGGGGTAGAGCAGGGGGCTGGAGCCCGGACTCCTGGGTTCTCTCCCTTGCTCCGGGAGGGAGGTGGGGTCTAGGGGTTAGAGCAGGGGGCTGGGGCCCGGACTCCTGGGTTCTCTCCCTTGCTCCGGGAGGGAAGTGGGGTCGAGGGGGTAGAGCAGGGGGCTGGAGCCCGGACTCCTGGGTTCTCTCCCTTGCTCCGGGAGGGAAGTGGGGTCTAGGGGGTAGAGCAGGGGGCTGGAGCCCGGACTCCTGGGTTCTCTCCCTTGCTCCGGGAGGGAGGTGGGGTCTAGGGGTTAGAGCAGGGGGCTGGGGCCCGGACTCCTGGGTTCTCTCCCTTGCTCCTGGAGGGAGGTGGGGTCTAGGGGGTAGAGCAGGGGGCTGGAGCCCGGACTCCTGGGTTCTCTCCCTTGCTCCGGGAGGGAGGTGGGGTCTAGGGGGTAGAGCAGGGGGCTGCAGCCCGGACTCCTGGGTTCTCTCCCTTGCTGCGGGAGGGAAGTGGGGTCTAGGGGGTAGAGCAGGTGGCTGGGGCCCGGACTCCTGGGTTCTCTCCCTTGCTCCGGGAGGGAAGTGGGGTCTAGGGGTTAGAGCAGGGGGCTGGGGCCCGGACTCCTGGGTTCTCTCCCTTGCTCCGGGAGGGAAGTGGGGTCTAGGGGTTAGAGCAGGGGGCTGGAGCCCGGACTCCTGGGTTCTCTCCCTTGCTCCGGGAGGGAGGGGGGTCGAGGGGTTAGAGCAGGGGGCTGCAGCCCGGACTCCTGGGTTCTCTCCCTTGCTCCGGGAGGGAGGTGGGGTCTAGGGGGGTAGAGCAGGGGGCTGCAGCCCGGACTCCTGGGTTCTATCCCTTGCTCCGGGAGGGAGGTGGGGTCTAGGGGGTAGAGCAGGGGGCTGGAGCCCGGACTCCTGGGTTCTCTCCCTTGCTCCGGGAGGGAGGTGGGGTCTAGGGGGTAGAGCAGGGGGCTGCAGCCCGGACTCCTGGGTTCTCTCCCTTGCTGCGGGAGGGAAGTGGGTTCGAGGGGGTAGAGCAGGGGGCTGCAGCCCGGACTCCTGGGTTCTCTCCCTTGCTCCGGGAGGGAGGGGGGTCTAGGGGTTAGAGCAGGGGGCTGGGGCCCGGACTCCTGGGTTCTCTCCCTTGCTCCGGGAGGGAAGTGGGGTCTAGGGGGTAGAGCAGGGGGCTGGGGCCCGGACTCCTGGGTTCTCTCCCTTGCTCCGGGAGGGAAGTGGGGTCTAGGGGTTAGAGCAGGGGGCTGGAGCCCGGACTCCTGGGTTCTCTCCCTTGCTCTGGGAGGGAAGTGGGGTCTAGGGGGTAGAGCAGGGGGCTGGAGCCCGGACTCCTGGGTTCTCTCCCTTGCTCCGGGAGGGAGGTGGGGTCTAGCGGTTAGAGCAGGGGGCTGGGGCCCGGACTCCTGGGTTCTCTCCCTTGCTCCCGGAGGGAGGTGGGGTCTAGGGTTTAGAGCAGGGGGCTGGAGCCCGGACTCCTGGGTTCTCTCCCTTGCTCCGGGAGGGAGGTGGGGTCTAGGGTTTAGAGCAGGGGGCTGGAGCCCGGACTCCTGGGTTCTCTCCCTTGCTCCGGGAGGGAAGTGGGGTCTAGGGGGTAGAGCAGGGGGCTGCAGCCCGGACTCCTGGGTTCTCTCCCTTGCTCCGGGAGGGAAGTGGGGTCGAGGGGGTAGAGCAGGGGGCTGGGGCCCGGACTCCTGGGTTCTCTCCCTTGCTCCGGGAGGGAAGTGGGTCTAGGGGGTAGAGCAGGGGGCTGGGGCCCGGACTCCTGGGTTCTCTCCCTTGCTCCGGGAGGGAAGTGGGGTCTAGGGGTTAGAGCAGGGGGCTGGAGCCCGGACTCCTGGGTTCTCTCCCTTGCTCTGGGAGGGAAGTGGGTTCTAGGGGGTAGAGCAGGGGGCTGGAGCCCGGACTCCTGGGTTCTCTCCCTTGCTCCGGGAGGGAGGTGGGGTCTAGCGGTTAGAGCAGGGGGCTGGGGCCCGGACTCCTGGGTTCTCTCCCTTGCTCCCGGAGGGAGGTGGGGTCTAGGGTTTAGAGCAGGGGGCTGGAGCCCGGACTCCTGGGTTCTCTCCCTTGCTCCGGGAGGGAGGTGGGGTCTAGGGTTTAGAGCAGGGGGCTGGAGCCCGGACTCCTGGGTTCTCTCCCTTGCTCTGGGAGGGAAGTGGGGTCTAGGGGGTAGAGCAGGGGGCTGCAGCCCGGACTCCTGGGTTCTCTCCCTTGCTCCGGGAGGGAAGTGGGGTCGAGGGGGTAGAGCAGGGGGCTGCAGCCCGGACTCCTGGGTTCTCTCCCTTGCTCCGGGAGGGAGGTGGGGTCTAGGGGTTAGATCAGGGGGCTGGAGCCCGGACTCCTGGGTTCTCTCCCTTGCTCCGGGAGGGAAGTGGTGTCTAGGGGTTAGAGCAGGGGGCTGGGGCCCGGACTCCTGGGTTCTCTCCCTTGCTCCGGGAGGGAAGTGGGGTCTAGGGGGTAGAGCAGGGGGCTGGGGCCCGGACTCCTGGGTTCTCTCCCTTGCTCCGGGAGGGAAGTGGGGTCTAGGGGTTAGAACAGGGGGCTGGGGCCCGGACTCCTGGGTTCTCTCCCTTGCTCTGGGAGGGAAGTGGGGTCTAGGGGGTAGAGCAGGGGGCTGGAGCCCGGACTCCTGGGTTCTCTCCCTTGCTCCGGGAGGGAGGTGGGGTCTAGGGGTTAGAGCAGGGGGCTGGGGCCCGGACTCCTGGGTTCTCTCCCTTGCTCCCGGAGGGAGGTGGGGTCTAGGGTTTAGAGCAGGGGGCTGGAGCCCGGACTCCTGGGTTCTCTCCCTTGCTCCGGGAGGGAGGTGGGGTCTAGGGTTTAGAGCAGGGGGCTGGAGCCCGGACTCCTGGGTTCTCTCCCTTGCTCCGGGAGGGAAGTGGGGTCTAGGGGGTAGAGCAGGGGGCTGGAGCCCGGACTCCTGGGTTCTCTCCCTTGCTCCGGGAGGGAAGTGGGGTCTAGGGGTTAGAGCAGGGGGCTGGAACCAGGACTCCTGGGTTCTCTCCCTTGCTCCGGGAGGGAAGTGGGGCCTAGGGGGTAGAGCAGGGGGCTGCAGCCCGGACTCCTGGGTTCTCTCCCTTGCTCCGGGAGGGAAGTGGGGTCTAGGGGTTAGAGCAGGGGGCTGGAACCAGGACTCCTGGGTTCTCTCCCTTGCTCTGGGAGGGAGGTGGGGTCTAGGGTTTAGAGCTGGGGGCTGGAGCCCGGACTCCTGGGTTCTCTCCCTTGCTCCGGGAGGGAAGTGGGGTCTAGGGGTTAGATCAGGGGCTGCAGCCCGGACTCCTGGGTTCTCTCCCTTGCTCCGGGAGGGAAGTGGGGTCTAGGGGTTAGAGCAGGGGGCTGCAGCTCGGACTCCTGGGTTCTCTCCCTTGCTCCGGGAGGGAAGTGGGGTCTAGGGGTTAGAGCAGGGGGCTGGAGTCAGGACTCCTGGGTTCTCTCCCTTGCTCTGGGAGGGAGGTGGGGTCTAGAGGTTAGATCAGGGGGCTGGAGCCCGGACTCCTGGGTTCTCTCCCTTGCTCCGGGAGGGAAGTGGGGTCTAGGGGTTAGAGCAGGGGGCTGGAGCCCGGACTCCTGGGTTCTCTCCCTTGCTCTGGGAGGGAAGTGGGGTCTAGGGGGTAGAGCAGGGGGCTGGAGCCCGGACTCCTGGGTTCTCTCCCTTGCTCCGGGAGGGAGGTGGGGTCTAGGGGTTAGAGCAGGGGGCTGGGGCCCGGACTCCTGGGTTCTCTCCCTTGCTCCGGGAGGGAAGTGGGGTCGGGGGGGTAGAGCAGGGGGCTGGAGCCCGGACTCCTGGGTTCTCTCCCTTGCTCCGGGAGGGAAGTGGGGTCTAGGGGGTAGAGCAGGGGGCTGGAGCCCGGACTCCTGGGTTCTCTCCCTTGCTCCGGGAGGGAGGTGGGGTCTAGGGGTTAGAGCAGGGGGCTGGGGCCCGGACTCCTGGGTTCTCTCCCTTGCTCCTGGAGGGAGGTGGGGTCTAGGGGGTAGAGCAGGGGGCTGGAGCCCGGACTCCTGGGTTCTCTCCCTTGCTCCGGGAGGGAGGTGGGGTCTAGGGGGTAGAGCAGGGGGCTGCAGCCCGGACTCCTGGGTTCTCTCCCTTGCTGCGGGAGGGAAGTGGGGTCTAGGGGGTAGAGCAGGGGGCTGGGGCCCGGACTCCTGGGTTCTCTCCCTTGCTCCGGGAGGGAAGTGGGGTCTAGGGGTTAGAGCAGGGGGCTGGGGCCCGGACCCCTGGGTTCTCTCCCTTGCTCCGGGAGGGAAGTGGGGTCTAGGGGTTAGAGCAGGGGGCTGGGGCCCGGACTCCTGGGTTCTCTCCCTTGCTCCGGGAGGGAAGTGGGGTCTAGGGGGTAGAGCAGGGGGCTGGGGCCCGGACTCCTGGGTTCTCTTCCTTGCTCCGGGAGGGAAGTGGGGTCTAGGGGGTAGAGCAGGGGGCTGGGGCCCGGACTCCTGGGTTCTCTCCCTTGCTCCGGGAGGGAAGTGGGGTCTAGGGGTTAGAGCAGGGGGCTGGAGCCCGGACTCCTGGGTTCTCTCCCTTGCTCCGGGAGGGAGGGGGGTCTAGGGGTTAGAGCAGGGGGCTGGAGCCCGGACTCCTGGGTTCTCTCCCTTGCTCCGGGAGGGAGGTGGGGTCTAGGGGGTAGAGCAGGGGGCTGCAGCCCGGACTCCTGGGTTCTCTCCCTTGCTGCGGGAGGGAAGTGGGTTCGAGGGGGTAGAGCAGGGGGCTGCAGCCCGGAGTCCTGGGTTCTCTCCCTTGCTCCGGGAGGGAGGGGGGTCTAGGGGTTAGAGCAGGGGGCTGCAGCCCGGACTCCTGGGTTCTCTCCCTTGCTCCGGGAGGGAGGGGGGTCTAGGGCGTAGAGCAGGGGGCTGGAGCCCGGACTCCTGGGTTCTCTCCCTTGCTCCGGGAGGGAGGTGGGGTCTAGGGGGTAGAGCAGGGGGCTGCAGCCCGGACTCCTGGGTTCTCTCCCTTGCTGCGGGAGGGAAGTGGGGTCTAGGGGGTAGAGCAGGGGGCTGGGGCCCGGACTCCTGGGTTCTCTCCCTTGCTCCGGGAGGGAAGTGGGGTCTAGGGGGTAGAGCAGGGGGCTGGGGCCCGGACTCCTGGGTTCTCTCCCTTGCTCCGGGAGGGAAGTGGGGTCTAGGGGTTAGAGCAGGGGGCTGGAGCCCGGACTCCTGGGTTCTCTCCCTTGCTCCGGGAGGGAAGTGGGGTCTAGGGGGTAGAGCAGGGGGCTGCAGCCCGGACTCCTGGGTTCTCTCCCTTGCTCTGGGAGGGAGGTGGGGTCTAGGGTTTAGAGCAGGGGGCTGGAGCCCGGACTCCTGGGTTCTCTCCCTTGCTCCGGGAGGGAAGTGGGGTCTAGGGGTTAGATCAGGGGGCTGCTGCCCGGACTCCTGGGTTCTCTCCCTTGCTCCGGGAGGGAAGTGGGGTCTAGGGGTTAGAGCAGGGGGCTGGAGCCCGGACTCCTGGGTTCTCTCCCTTGCTCCGGGAGGGAAGTGGGGTCTAGGGGTTAGATCAGGGGGCTGCAGCCCGGACTCCTGGGTTCTCTCCCTTGCTCTGGGAGGGAGGTGGGGTCTAGAGGTTAGATCAGGGGGCTGGAGCCCGGACTCCTGGGTTCTCTCCCTTGCTCCGGGAGGGAAGTGGGGTCTAGGGGTTAGAGCAGGTTGCTGGGGCCCGGACTCCTGGGTTCTCTCCCTTGCTCTGGGAGGGAAGTGGGGTCTAGGGGGTAGAGCAGGGGGCTGGAGCCCGGACTCCTGGGTTCTCTCCCTTGCTCCGGGAGGGAGGTGGGGTCTAGGGGTTAGAGCAGGGGGCTGGGGCCCGGACTCCTCGGTTCTCTCCCTTGCTCCGGGAGGGAAGTGGGGTCGAGGGGGTAGAGCAGGGGGCTGGAGCCCGGACTCCTGGGTTCTCTCCCTTGCTCCGGGAGGGAAGTGGGGTCTAGGGGGTAGAGCAGGGGGCTGGAGCCCGGACTCCTGGGTTCTCTCCCTTGCTCCGGGAGGGAGGTGGGGTCTAGGGGTTAGAGCAGGGGGCTGGGGCCCGGACTCCTGGGTTCTCTCCCTTGCTCCTGGAGGGAGGTGGGGTCTAGGGGGTAGAGCAGGGGGCTGGAGCCCGGACTCCTGGGTTCTCTCCCTTGCTCCGGGAGGGAGGTGGGGTCTAGGGGGTAGAGCAGGGGGCTGCAGCCCGGACTCCTGGGTTCTCTCCCTTGCTGCGGGAGGGAAGTGGGGTCTAGGGGGTAGAGCAGGTGGCTGGGGCCCGGACTCCTGGGTTCTCTCCCTTGCTCCGGGAGGGAAGTGGGGTCTAGGGGTTAGAGCAGGGGGCTGGGGCCCGGACTCCTGGGTTCTCTCCCTTGCTCCGGGAGGGAAGTGGGGTCTAGGGGTTAGAGCAGGGGGCTGGAGCCCGGACTCCTGGGTTCTCTCCCTTGCTCCGGGAGGGAGGGGGGTCGAGGGGTTAGAGCAGGGGGCTGCAGCCCGGACTCCTGGGTTCTCTCCCTTGCTCCGGGAGGGAGGTGGGGTCTAGGGGGGTAGAGCAGGGGGCTGCAGCCCGGACTCCTGGGTTCTATCCCTTGCTCCGGGAGGGAGGTGGGGTCTAGGGGGTAGAGCAGGGGGCTGGAGCCCGGACTCCTGGGTTCTCTCCCTTGCTCCGGGAGGGAGGTGGGGTCTAGGGGGTAGAGCAGGGGGCTGCAGCCCGGACTCCTGGGTTCTCTCCCTTGCTGCGGGAGGGAAGTGGGTTCGAGGGGGTAGAGCAGGGGGCTGCAGCCCGGACTCCTGGGTTCTCTCCCTTGCTCCGGGAGGGAGGGGGGTCTAGGGGTTAGAGCAGGGGGCTGGGGCCCGGACTCCTGGGTTCTCTCCCTTGCTCCGGGAGGGAAGTGGGGTCTAGGGGGTAGAGCAGGGGGCTGGGGCCCGGACTCCTGGGTTCTCTCCCTTGCTCCGGGAGGGAAGTGGGGTCTAGGGGTTAGAGCAGGGGGCTGGAGCCCGGACTCCTGGGTTCTCTCCCTTGCTCTGGGAGGGAAGTGGGGTCTAGGGGGTAGAGCAGGGGGCTGGAGCCCGGACTCCTGGGTTCTCTCCCTTGCTCCGGGAGGGAGGTGGGGTCTAGCGGTTAGAGCAGGGGGCTGGGGCCCGGACTCCTGGGTTCTCTCCCTTGCTCCCGGAGGGAGGTGGGGTCTAGGGTTTAGAGCAGGGGGCTGGAGCCCGGACTCCTGGGTTCTCTCCCTTGCTCCGGGAGGGAGGTGGGGTCTAGGGTTTAGAGCAGGGGGCTGGAGCCCGGACTCCTGGGTTCTCTCCCTTGCTCCGGGAGGGAGGTGGGGTCTAGGGGTTAGAGCAGGGGGCTGGGGCCCGGACTCCTGGGTTCTCTCCCTTGCTCCCGGAGGGAGGTGGGGTCTAGGGTTTAGAGCAGGGGGCTGGAACCAGGACTCCTGGGTTCTCTCCCTTGCTCCGGGAGGGAAGTGGGGTCTTGGGGTTAGAGCAGGGGGCTGGAGTCAGGACTCCTGGGTTCTCTGCCTTGCTCTGGGAGGGAGGTGGGGTCTAGAGGTTAGATCAGGGGGCTGGAGCCCGGACTCCTGGGTTCTCTCCCTTGCTCCGGGAGGGAAGTGGGGTCTAGGGGTTAGAGCAGGGGGCTGGAGCCCGGACTCCTGGGTTCTCTCCCTTGCTCTGGGAGGGAAGTGGGGTCTAGTGGGTAGAGCAGGGGGCTGGAGCCCGGACTCCTGGGTTCTCTCCCTTGCTCCGGGAGGGAGGTGGGGTCTAGGGGTTAGAGCAGGGGGCTGGGGCCCGGACTCCTGGGTTCTCTCCCTTGCTCCGGGAGGGAAGTGGGGTCGAGGGGGTAGAGCAGGGGGCTGGAGCCCGGACTCCTGGGTTCTCTCCCTTGCTCCGGGAGGGAAGTGGGGTCTAGGGGGTAGAGCAGGGGGCTGGAGCCCGGACTCCTGGGTTCTCTCCCTTGCTCCGGGAGGGAGGTGGGGTCTAGGGGTTAGAGCAGGTTGCTGGGGCCCGGACTCCTGGGTTCTCTCCCTTGCTCCTGGAGGGAGGTGGGGTCTAGGGGGTAGAGCAGGGGGCTGGAGCCCGGACTCCTGGGTTCTCTCCCTTGCTCCGGGAGGGAGGTGGGGTCTAGGGGGTAGAGCAGGGGGCTGCAGCCCGGACTCCTGGGTTCTCTCCCTTGCTGCGGGAGGGAAGTGGGGTCTAGGGGGTAGAGCAGGGGGCTGGGGCCCGGACTCCTGGGTTCTCTCCCTTGCTCCGGGAGGGAAGTGGGGTCTAGGGGTTAGAGCAGGGGGCTGGGGCCCGGACCCCTGGGTTCTCTCCCTTGCTCCGGGAGGGAGGGGGGTCTAGGGGTTAGAGCAGGGGGCTGGGGCCCGGACTCCTGGGTTCTCTCCCTTGCTCCTGGAGGGAGGTGGGGTCTAGGGGGTAGAGCAGGGGGCTGGAGCCCGGACTCCTGGGTTCTCTCCCTTGCTCCGGGAGGGAGGTGGGGTCTAGGGGGTAGAGCAGGGGGCTGGGGCCCGGACCCCTGGGTTCTCTCCCTTGCTCCGGGAGGGAAGTGGGGTCTAGGGGTTAGAGCAGGGGGCTGGGGCCCGGACTCCTGGGTTCTCTCCCTTGCTCCGGGAGGGAAGTGGGGTCTAGGGGGTAGAGCAGGGGGCTGGGGCCCGGACTCCTGGGTTCTCTTCCTTGCTCCGGGAGGGAAGTGGGGTCTAGGGGGTAGAGCAGGGGGCTGGGGCCCGGACCCCTGGGTTCTCTCCCTTGCTCCGGGAGGGAAGTGGGGTCTAGGGGTTAGAGCAGGGGGCTGGGGCCCGGACTCCTGGGTTCTCTCCCTTGCTCCGGGAGGGAAGTGGGGTCTAGGGGGTAGAGCAGGGGGCTGGGGCCCGGACTCCTGGGTTCTCTTCCTTGCTCCGGGAGGGAAGTGGGGTCTAGGGGGTAGAGCAGGGGGCTGGGGCCCGGACTCCTGGGTTCTCTGCCTTGCTCCGGGAGGGAAGTGGGGTCTAGGGGTTAGAGCAGGGGGCTGCAGCCCGGACTCCTGGGTTCTCTCCCTTGCTCCGGGAGGGAGGTGGGGTCTAGGGGGGTAGAGCAGGGGGCTGCAGCCCGGACTCCTGGGTTCTCTCCCTTGCTCCGGGAGGGAGGTGGGGTCTAGGGGGTAGAGCAGGGGGCTGCAGCCCGGACTCCTGGGTTCTCTCCCTTGCTGCGGGAGGGAAGTGGGTTCGAGGGGGTAGAGCAGGGGGCTGCAGCCCGGAGTCCTGGGTTCTCTCCCTTGCTCCGGGAGGGAGGGGGGTCTAGGGGTTAGAGCAGGGGGCTGCAGCCCGGACTCCTGGGTTCTCTCCCTTGCTCCGGGAGGGAGGGGGGTCTAGGGGGTAGAGCAGGGGGCTGGAGCCCGGACTCCTGGGTTCTCTCCCTTGCTCCGGGAGGGAGGTGGGGTCTAGGGGGTAGAGCAGGGGGCTGCAGCCCGGACTCCTGGGTTCTCTCCCTTGCTGCGGGAGGGAAGTGGGGTCTAGGGGGTAGAGCAGGGGGCTGGGGCCCGGACTCCTGGGTTCTCTCCCTTGCTCCGGGAGGGAAGTGGGGTCTAGGGGGTAGAGCAGGGGGCTGGGGCCCGGACTCCTGGGTTCTCTCCCTTGCTCCGGGAGGGAAGTGGGGTCTAGGGGTTAGAGCAGGGGGCTGGGGCCCGGACTCCTGGGTTCTCTCCCTTGCTCCGGGAGGGAATTGGGGTCTAGGGGGTAGAGCAGGGGGCTGGGGCCCGGACTCCTGGGTTCTCTCCCTTGCTCCGGGAGGGAAGTGGGGTCTAGGGGGTAGAGCAGGGGGCTGGGGCCCGGACTCCTGGGTTCTCTCCCTTGCTCCGGGAGGGAGGTGGGGTCTAGGGTTTAGAGCAGGGGGCTGGAGCCCGGACTCCTGGGTTCTCTCCCTTGCTCCGGGAGGGAAGTGGGGTCTAGGGGGTAGAGCAGGGGGCTGGGGCCCGGACTCCTGGGTTCTCTCCCTTGCTCCGGGAGGGAAGTGGGGTCGAGGGGGTAGAGCAGGGGGCTGCAGCCCGGACTCCTGGGTTCTCTCCCTTGCTCCGGGAGGGAGGTGGGGTCTAGGGGTTAGATCAGGGGGCTGGAGCCCGGACTCCTGGGTTCTCTCCCTTGCTCCGGGAGGGAAGTGGCGTCTAGGGGTTAGAGCAGGGGGCTGGGGCCCGGACTCCTGGGTTCTCTCCCTTGCTCCGGGAGGGAAGTGGGGTCTAGGGGGTAGAGCAGGGGGCTGGGGCCCGGACTCCTGGGTTCTCTCCCTTGCTCTGGGAGGGAGGTGGGGTCTAGGGGGTAGAGCAGGGGGCTGGAGCCCGGACTCCTGGGTTCTCTCCCTTGCTCCGGGAGGGAGGTGGGGTCTAGGGGTTAGAGCAGGGGGCTGGGGCCCGGACTCCTGGGTTCTCTCCCTTGCTCCCGGAGGGAGGTGGGGTCTAGGGTTTAGAGCAGGGGGCTGGAGCCCGGACTCCTGGGTTCTCTCCCTTGCTCCGGGAGGGAGGTGGGGTCTAGGGTTTAGAGCAGGCGGCTGGAGCCCGGACTCCTGGGTTCTCTCCCTTGCTCCGGGAGGGAAGTGGGGTCTAGGGGGTAGAGCAGGGGGCTGCAGCCCGGACTCCTGGGTTCTCTCCCTTGCTCCGGGAGGGAAGTGGGGTCTAGGGGTTAGAGCAGGGGGCTGGAACCAGGACTCCTGGGTTCTCTCCCTTGCTCTGGGAGGGAGGTGGGGTCTAGGGGTTAGATCAGGGGGCTGCAGCCCGCACTCCTGGGTTCTCTCCCTTGCTCCGGGAGGGAAGTGGGGTCTAGGGGTTAGAGCAGGGGGCTGCAGCTCGGACTCCTGGGTTCTCTCCCTTGCTCCGGGAGGGAAGTGGGGTCTAGGGGTTAGAGCAGGGGGCTGGAGTCAGGACTCCTGGGTTCTCTCCCTTGCTCTGGGAGGGAGGTGGGGTCTAGAGGTTAGATCAGGGGGCTGGAGCCCGGACTCCTGGGTTCTCTCCCTTGCTCCGGGAGGGAAGTGGGGTCTAGGGGTTAGAGCAGGGGGCTGGAGCCCGGACTCCTGGGTTCTCTCCCTTGCTCTGGGAGGGAAGTGGTGTCTAGGGGGTAGAGCAGGAGGCTGGAGCCCGGACTCCTGGGTTCTCTCCCTTGCTCCGGGAGGGAGGTGGGGTCTAGGGGTTAGAGCAGGGGCTGGGGCCCGGACTCCTGGGTTCTCTCCCTTGCTCCGGGAGGGAGGTGGGGTCTAGGGGTTAGATCAGGGGGCTGCAGCCCGGACTCCTGGGTTCTATCCCTTGCTCCGGGAGGGAAGTGGGGTCTAGGGGTTAGAGCAGGGGGCTGCAGCCCTGACTCCTGGGTTCTCTCCCTTGCTCCGGGAGGGAAGTGGGGTCTAGGGGGTAGAGCAGGGGGCTGCAGCCCGGACTCCTGGGTTCTCTCCCTTCTTCCGGGAGGGAAGTGGGGTCTAGGGGTTAGAGCAGGGGGCTGGAGCCAGGACTCCTGGGTTCTCTCCCTTGCTCCGGGAGGGAGGTGGGGTCTAGGGGTTAGATCAGGGGGCTGGAGCCCGGACTCCTGGGTTCTCTCCCTTGCTCCGGGAGGGAAGTGGGGTCTAGGGGTTAGAGCAGGGGGCTGGAGCCCGGACTCCTGGGTTCTCTCCCTTGCTCCGGGAGGGAAGTGGGGTCGAGGGGGTAGAGCAGGGGGCTGCAGCCCGGACTCCTGGGTTCTCTCCCTTGCTCCGGGAGGGAATTGGGGTCTAGGGGTTAGAGCAGGGGGCTGGGGCCCGGACTCCTGGGTTCTCTCCCTTGCTCCGGGAGGGAAGTGGGGTCTAGGGGGTAGAGGAGGGGGCTGGGGCCCGGACTCCTGGGTTCTCTCCCTTGCTCCCGGAGGGAGGTGGGGTCTAGGGTTTAGAGCAGGGGGCTGGAGCCCGGACTCCTGGGTTCTCTCCCTTGCTCCGGGAGGGAGGTGGGGTCTAGGGGTTAGAGCAGGGGGCTGGGGCCCGGACTCCTGGGTTCTCTCCCTTGCTCCCGGAGGGAGGTGGGGTCTAGGGTTTAGAGCAGGGGGCTGGAGCCCGGACTCCTGGGTTCTCTCCCTTGCTCCGGGAGGGAGGTGGGGTCTAGGGGTTAGAGCAGGGGGCTGGGGCCCGGACTCCTGGGTTCTCTCCCTTGCTCCGGGAGGGAGGTGGGGTCTAGGGTTTAGAGCAGGGGGCTGGAGCCCGGACTCCTGGGTTCTCTCCCTTGCTCCGGGAGGGAAGTGGGGTCTAGGGGTTAGAGCAGGGGGCTGGAGCCCGGACTCCTGGGTTCTCTCCCTTGCTCCGGGAGGGAAGTGGGGTCGAGGGGGTAGAGCAGGGGGCTGCAGCCCGGACTCCTGGGTTCTCTCACTTGCTCTGGGAGGGAAGTGGGGTCTAGGGGTTAGAGCAGGGGGCTGGGGCCCGGACTCCTGGGTTCTCTCCCTTGCTCCGTGAGGGAAGTGGGGTCTAGGGGTTAGAGCAGGGGGCTGGGGCCCGGACTCCTGGGTTCTCTCCCTTGCTCCGGGAGGGAAGTGGGGTCTAGGGGGTAGAGCAGGGGGCTGGGGCCCGGACTCCTGGGTTCTCTCCCTTGCTCCGGGAGGGAAGTGGGGTCTAGGGGGTAGAGCAGGGGGCTGGGGCCCGGACTCCTGGGTTCTCTCCCTTGCTCCGGGAGGGAAGTGGGGTCTAGGGGTTAGAGCAGGGGGCTGGAGCCCGGACTCCTGGGTTCTCTCCCTTGCTCTGGGAGGGAAGTGGGGTCTAGGGGGTAGAGCAGGGGGCTGGAGCCCGGACTCCTGGGTTCTCTCCCTTGCTCCGGGAGGGAGGTGGGGTCTAGGGGTTAGAGCAGGGGGCTGGGGCCCGGACTCCTGGGTTCTCTCCCTTGCTCCGGGAGGGAAGTGGGGTCGAGGGGGTAGAGCAGGGGGCTGCAGCCCGGACTCCTGGGTTCTCTCCCTTGCTCCGGGAGGGAAGTGGGGTCTAGGGGTTAGAGCAGGGGGCTGGGGCCCGGACTCCTGGGTTCTCTCCCTTGCTCTGGGAGGGAAGTGGTGTCTAGGGGGTAGAGCAGGGGGCTGGAGCCCGGACTCCTGGGTTCTCTCCCTTGCTCCGGGAGGGAGGTGGGGTCTAGGGGTTAGAGCAGGGGGCTGGGGCCCGGACTCCTGGGTTCTCTCCCTTGCTCCCGGAGGGAGGTGGGGTCTAGGGTTTAGAGCAGGGGGCTGGAGCCCGGACTCCTGGGTTCTCTCCCTTGCTCCGGGAGGGAGGTGGGGTCTAGGGTTTAGAGCAGGGGGCTGGAGCCCGGACTCCTGGGTTCTCTCCCTTGCTCCGGGAGGGAAGTGGGGTCTAGGGGGTAGAGCAGGGGGCTGCAGCCCGGACTCCTGGGTTCTCTCCCTTGCTCCGGGAGGGAAGTGGGGTCTAGGGGTTAGATCAGGGGGCTGGAGCCCGGACTCCTGGGTTCTCTCCCTTGCTCCGGGAGGGAAGTGGGGTCTAGGGGTTAGAGCAGGGGGCTGGAGCCAGGACTCCTGGGTTCTCTCCCTTGCTCTGGGAGGGAGGTGGGGTCTAGGGGTTAGAGGAGGGGGATGGAGCCCGGACTCCTGGGTTCTCTCCCTTGCTCCGGGAGGGAAGTGGGGTCTAGGGGGTAGAGCAGGGGGCTGGAGCCCAGACTCCTGGGTTCTCTCCCTTGCTCCGGGAGGGAAGTGGGGTCGAGGGGGTAGAGCAGGGGGCTGCAGCACGGACTCCTGGGTTCTCTCCCTTGCTCTGGGAGGGAAGTGGGGTCTAGGGGTTAGAGCAGGGGGCTGCAGCCCGGACTCCTGGGTTCTCTCCCTTGCTCCGGGAGGGAAGTGGGGTCTAGGGGTTAGAGCAGGGGGCTGCAGCCCGGACTCCTGGGTTCTCTCCCTTGCTCCGGGAGGGAAGTGGGGTCGAGGGGGTAGAGCAGGGGGCTGCAGCCCGGACTCCTGGGTTCTCTGCCTTGCTCCGGGAGGGAGGTGGGGTCTAGGGGGTAGAGCAGGGGGCTGGAGCCCGGACTCCTGGGTTCTCTGCCTTGCTCCGGGAGGGAGGTGGGGTCTAGGGGGTAGAGCAGGGGGCTGCAGCCCGGACTCCTGGGTTCTCTCCCTTGCTGCGGGAGGTTTGTGGGTTCGAGGGGGTAGAGCAGGGGGCTGCAGCCCGGACTCCTGGGTTCTCTCCCTTGCTCCGGGAGGGAGGGGGGTCTAGGGGTTAGAGCAGGGGGCTGCAGCCCGGACTCCTGGGTTCTCTCCCTTGCTCCGAGAGGCAGGGGGGTCTAGGGGTTAGAGCAGGGGGCTGCAGCCCGGACTCCTGGGTTCTCTCCCTTGCTCCGGGAGGGAGGTGGGGTCTAGGGGGGTAGAGCAGGGGGCTGGGGCCCGGACTCCTGGGTTCTGTCCCTTGCTCCGGGAGGGAAGTGGGGTCTAGGGGGTAGAGCAGGGGGCTGGGGCGCGGACTCCTGGGTTCTCTCCCTTGCTCCGGGAGGGAAGTGGGGTCTAGGGGTTAGAGCAGGGGGCTGGGGCCCGGACTCCTGGGTTCTCTCCCTTGCTCCGGGAGGGAAGTGGGGTCTAGGGGGTAGAGCAGGGGGCTGGGGCCCGGACTCCTGGGTTCTCTCCCTTGCTCCGGGAGGGAAGTGGGGTCTAGGGGGTAGAGCAGGGGGCTGGGGCCCGGACTCCTGGGTTCTCTCCCTTGCTCCGGGAGGGAAGTGGGGTCTAGGGGTTAGAGCAGGGGGCTGGAGCCCGGACTCCTGGGTTCTCTCCCTTGCTCTGGGAGGGAAGTGGGGTCTAGGGGGTAGAGCAGGGGGCTGGAGCCCGGACTCCTGGGTTCTCTCCCTTGCTCCGGGAGGGAGGGGGGTCTAGGGGTTAGAGCAGGGGGCTGCAGCCCGGACTCCTGGGTTCTCTCCCTTGCTCCGGGAGGGAGGGGGGTCTAGGAGTTAGAGCAGGGGGCTGCAGCCCGGACTCCTGGGTTCTCTCCCTTGCTCCGGGAGGGAGGTGGGGTCTAGGGGGGTAGAGCAGGGGGCTGCAGCCCGGACTCCTGGGTTCTATCCCTTGCTCCGGGAGGGAGGTGGGGTCTAGGGGGTAGAGCAGGGGGCTGGAGCCCGGACTCCTGGGTTCTCTCCCTTGCTCCGGGAGGGAGGTGGGGTCTAGGGGGTAGAGCAGGGGGCTGCAGCCCGGACTCCTAGGTTCTCTCCCTTGCTGCGGGAGGGAAGTGGGTTCGAGGGGGTAGAGCAGGGGGCTGCAGCCCGGACTCCTGGGTTCTCTCCCTTGCTCCGGGAGGGAGGGGGGTCTAGGGGTTAGAGCAGGGGGCTGCAGCCCGGACTCCTGGGTTCTCTCCCTTGCTCCGGGAGGGAGGGGGGTCTAGGGGTTAGAGCAGGGGGCTGCAGCCCGGACTCCTGGGTTCTCTCCCTTGCTCCGGGAGGGAGGTGGGGTCTAGGGGGGTAGAGCAGGGGGCTGCAGCCCGGACTCCTGGGTTCTATCCCTTGCTCCGGGAGGGAGGTGGGGTCTAGGGGGTAGAGCAGGGGGCTGGAGCCCGGACTCCTGGGTTCTCTCCCTTGCTCCGGGAGGGAGGTGGGGTCTAGGGGGTAGAGCAGGGTGCTGCAGCCCGGACTCCTGGGTTCTCTCCCTTGCTGCGGGAGGGAAGTGGGGTCTAGGGGGTAGAGCAGGGGGCTGGGGCCCGGACTCCTGGGTTCTCTCCCTTGCTCCGGGAGGGAAGTGGGGTCTAGGGGTTAGAGCAGGGGGCTGGAGCCAGGACTCCTGGGTTCTCTCCCTTGCTCCGGGAGGGAGGTGGGGTCTAGGGGTTAGAGCAGGGGGCTGGAGCCCGGACTCCTGGGTTCTCTCCCTTGCTCCGGGAGGGAAGTGGGGTCTAGGGGTTAGAGCAGGGGGCTGGAGCCCGGACTCCTGGGTTCTCTCCCTTGCTCCGGGAGGGAAGTGGGGTCTAGGGGTTAGAGCAGGGGGATGGAGCCCGGACTCCTGGGTTCTATCCCTTGCTCCGGGAGGGACGTGGGGTCTAGGGGTTAGAGCAGGGGGCTGGAGCCCGGACTCCTGGGTTCTCTCCCTTGCTCCGGGAGGGAAGTGGGGTCGAGGGAGTAGAGCAGGGGGCTGCAGCCCGGACTCCTGGGTTCTCTCACTTGCTCTGGGAGGGAAGTGGGGTCTAGGGGTTAGAGCAGGGGGCTGGGGCCCGGACTCCTGGGTTCTCTCCCTTGCTCCGTGAGGGAAGTGGGGTCTAGGGGTTAGAGCAGGGGGCTGGGGCCCGGACTCCTGGGTTCTCTCCCTTGCTCCGGGAGAGAAGTGGGGTCTAGGGGGTAGAGCAGGGGGCTGGGGCCCGGACTCCTGGGTTCTCTCCTTTGCTCCGGGAGGGAAGTGGGGTCTAGGGGGTAGAGCAGGGGGCTGGGGCCCGGACTCCTGGGTTCTCTCCCTTGCTCCGGGAGGGAAGTGGGGTCTAGGGGTTAGAGCAGGGGGCTGGAGCCCGGACTCCTGGGTTCTCTCCCTTGCTCTGGGAGGGAAGTGGGGTCTAGGGGGTAGAGCAGGGGGCTGGAGCCCGGACTCCTGGGTTCTCTCCCTTGCTCCGGGAGGGAGGTGGGGTCTAGGGGTTAGAGCAGGTGGCTGGGGCCCGGACTCCTGGGTTCTCTCCCTTGCTCCCGGAGGGAGGTGGGGTCTAGGATTTAGAGCAGGGGGCTGGAGCCCGGACTCCTGGGTTCTCTCCCTTGCTCCGGGAGGGAAGTGGGGTCGAGGGGGTAGAGCAGGGGGCTGCAGCCCGGACTCCTGGGTTCTCTCCCTTGCTCCGGGAGGGAAGTGGGGTCGAGGGGGTAGAGCAGGGGGCTGCAGCCCGGACTCCTGGGTTCTCTCCCTTGCTCCGGGAGGGAAGTGGGGTCTAGGGGTTAGATCAGGGGGCTGGAGCCCGGTCTCCTGGGTTCTCTCCCTTGCTCCGGGAGGGAGGTGGGGTCTAGGGGTTAGATCAGGGGGCTGGAGCCCGGACTCCTGGGTTCTCTCCCTTGCTCCGGGAGGGAGGTGGGGTCTAGGGTTTAGAGCAGGGGGCTGGAGCCCGGACTCCTGGGTTCTCTCCCTTGCTCCGGGAGGGAAGTGGCGTCGAGGGGGTAGAGCAGGGGGCTGCAGCCCGGACTCCTGGGTTCTCTCCCTTGCTCCGGGAGGGAAGTGGGGTCGAGGGGGTAGAGCAGGGGGCTGCAGCCCGGACTCCTGGGTTCTCTCCCTTGCTCCGGGAGGGAAGTGGGGTCTAGGGGTTAGATCAGGGGGCTGGAGCCCGGACTCCTGGGTTCTCTCCCTTGCTCCGGGAGGGAGGTGGGGTCTAGGGGTTAGATCAGGGGGCTGGAGCCCGGACTCCTGGGTTCTCTCCCTTGCTCCGGGAGGGAGGAGGGGTCGAGGGGGTAGAGCAGGGGGCTGCAGCCCGGACTCCTGGGTTCTCTCCCTTGCTCCGGGAGGGAGGTGGGGTCTAGGGGTTAGATCAGGGGGCTGGAGCCCGGACTCCTGGGTTCTCTCCCTTGCTCCGGGAGGGAGGTGGGGTCTAGGGGTTAGATCAGGGGGCTGGAGCCCGGACTCCTGGGTTCTCTCCCTTGCTCCGGGAGGGAGGTGGGGTCTAGGGGTTAGAGCAGGGGGCTGGAGCCCGGACTCCTGGGTTCTCTCCCTTGCTCTGGGAGGGAAGTGGGGTCTAGGGGGTAGAGCAGGGGGCTGGAGCCCGGACTCCTGGGTTCTCTCCCTTGCTCCGGGAGGGAGGTGGGGTCTAGGGGTTAGAGCAGGGGGCTGGGGCCCGGACTCCTGGGTTCTCTCCCTTGCTCCCGGAGGGAGGTGGGGTCTAGGATTTAGAGCAGGGGGCTGGAGCCCGAACTCCTGGGTTCTCTCCCTTGCTCCGGGAGGGAGGTGGGGTCTAGGGTTTAGAGCAGGGGGCTGGAGCCCGGACTCCTGGGTTCTCTCCCTTGCTCCGGGAGGGAAGTGGGTTCGAGGGGGTAGAGCAGGGGGCTGCAGCCCGGACTCCTGGGTTCTCTCCCTTGCTCCGGGAGGGAAGTGGGGTCGAGGGGGTAGAGCAGGGGGCTGCAGCCCGGACTCCTGGGTTCTCTCCCTTGCTCCGGGAGGGAGGTGGGGTCTAGGGGTTAGATCAGGGGGCTGGAGCCCGGACTCCTGGGTTCTCTCCCTTGCTCTGGGAGGGAAGTGGGGTCTAGGGGGTAGAGCAGGGGGCTGGAGCCCGGACTCCTGGGTTCTCTCCCTTGCTCCAGGAGGGAAGTGGGGTCGAGGGGGTAGAGCAGGGGGCTGGGGCCCGGACTACTGGGTTCTCTCCCTTGCTCCGGGAGGGAAGTGGGGTCTAGGGGTTAGAGCAGGGGGCTGGGGCCCGGACTCCTGGGTTCTCTCCCTTGCTCTGGGAGGGAAGTGGGGTCTAGGGGGTAGAGCAGGGGGCTGGAGCCCGGACTCCTGGGTTCTCTCCCTTGCTCCGGGAGGGAGGTGGGGTCTAGGGGTTAGAGCAGGGGGCTGGGGCCCGGACTCCTGGGTTCTCTCCCTTGCTCCCGGAGGGAGGTGGGGTCTAGGGTTTAGAGCAGGGGGCTGGAGCCCGGACTCCTGGGTTCTCTCCCTTGCTCCGGGAGGGAGGTGGGGTCTAGGGTTTAGAGCAGGGGGCTGGAGCCCGGACTCCTGGGTTCTCTCCCTTGCTCCGGGAGGGAAGTGGGGTCTAGGGGGTAGAGCAGGGGGCTGCAGCCCGGACTCCTGGGTTCTCTCCCTTGCTCCGGGAGGGAAGTGGGGTCTAGGGGTTAGATCAGGGGGCTGGAGCCCGGACTCCTGGGTTCTCTCCCTTGCTCCGGGAGGGAAGTGGGGTCTAGGGGTTAGAGCAGGGGGCTGGAGCCAGGACTCCTGGGTTCTCTCCCTTGCTCTGGGAGGGAGGTGGGGTCTAGGGGTTAGAGCAGGGGGATGGAGCCCGGACTCCTGGGTTCTCTCCCTTGCTCCGGGAGGGAAGTGGGGGTCTAGGGGGTAGAGCAGGGGGCTGGAGCCCAGACTCCTGGGTTCTCTCCCTTGCTCCGGGAGGGAAGTGGGGTCGAGGGGGTAGAGCAGGGGGCTGCAGCACGGACTCCTGGGTTCTCTCCCTTGCTCTGGGAGGGAAGTGGGGTCTAGGGGTTAGAGCAGGGGGCTGCAGCCCGGACTCCTGGGTTCTCTCCCTTGCTCCGGGAGGGAAGTGGGGTCTAGGGGTTAGAGCAGGGGGCTGCAGCCCGGACTCCTGGGTTCTCTCCCTTGCTCCGGGAGGGAAGTGGGGTCGAGGGGGTAGAGCAGGGGGCTGCAGCCCGGACTCCTGGGTTCTCTGCCTTGCTCCGGGAGGGAGGTGGGGTCTAGGGGGTAGAGCAGGGGGCTGGAGCCCGGACTCCTGGGTTCTCTGCCTTGCTCCGGGAGGGAGGTGGGGTCTAGGGGGTAGAGCAGGGGCTGCAGCCCGGACTCCTGGGTTCTCTCCCTTGCTGCGGGAGGTTTGTGGGTTCGAGGGGGTAGAGCAGGGGGCTGCAGCCCGGACTCCTGGGTTCTCTCCCTTGCTCCGGGAGGGAGGGGGTCTAGGGGTTAGAGCAGGGGGCTGCAGCCCGGACTCCTGGGTTCTCTCCCTTGCTCCGAGAGGCAGGGGGGTCTAGGGGTTAGAGCAGGGGGCTGCAGCCCGGACTCCTGGGTTCTCTCCCTTGCTCCGGGAGGGAGGTGGGGTCTAGGGGGGTAGAGCAGGGGGCTGGGGCCCTGACTCCTGGGGTTCTCTCCCTTGCTCCGGGAGGGAAGTGGGGTCTAGGGGGTAGAGCAGGGGGCTGGGGCGCGGACTCCTGGGTTCTCTCCCTTGCTCCGGGAGGGAAGTGGGGTCTAGGGGTTAGAGCAGGGGGCTGGGGCCCGGACTCCTGGGTTCTCTCCCTTGCTCCGGGAGGGAAGTGGGGTCTAGGGGGTAGAGGGCAGGGGGCTGGGGCCCGGACTCCTGGGTTCTCTCCCTTGCTCCGGGAGGGAAGTGGGGTCTAGGGGGTAGAGCAGGGGGCTGGGGCCCGGACTCCTGGGTTCTCTCCCTTGCTCCGGGAGGGAAGTGGGGTCTAGGGTTAGAGCAGGGGGCTGGAGCCCGGACTCCTGGGTTCTCTCCCTTGCTCTGGGAGGGAAGTGGGGTCTAGGGGGTAGAGCAGGGGGCTGGAGCCCGGACTCCTGGGTTCTCTCCCTTGCTCCGGGAGGGAGGGGGGTCTAGGGGTTAGAGCAGGGGGCTGCAGCCCGGACTCCTGGGTTCTCTCCCTTGCTCCGGGAGGGAGGGGGGTCTAGGAGTTAGAGCAGGGGGCTGCAGCCCGGACTCCTGGGTTCTCTCCCTTGCTCCGGGAGGGAGGTGGGGTCTAGGGGGATAGAGCAGGGGGCTGCAGCCCGGACTCCTGGGTTCTATCCCTTGCTCCGGGAGGGAGGTGGGGTCTAGGGGGTAGAGCAGGGGGCTGGAGCCCGGACTCCTGGGTTCTCTCCCTTGCTCCGGGAGGGAGGTGGGGTCTAGGGGGTAGAGCAGGGGGCTGCAGCCCGGACTCCTGGGTTCTCTCCCTTGCTGCGGGAGGGAAGTGGGTTCGAGGGGGTAGAGCAGGGGGCTGCAGCCCGGACTCCTGGGTTCTCTCCCTTGCTCCGGGAGGGAGGGGGGTCTAGGGGTTAGAGCAGGGGGCTGCAGCCCGGACTCCTGGGTTCTCTCCCTTGCTCCGGGAGGGAGGGGGGTCTAGGGGTTAGAGCAGGGGGCTGCAGCCCGGACTCCTGGGTTCTCTCCCTTGCTCCGGGAGGGAGGTGGGGTCTAGGGGGGTAAGCAGGGGGCTGCAGCCCGGACTCCTGGGTTCTATCCCTTGCTCCGGGAGGGAGGTGGGGTCTAGGGGGTAGAGCAGGGGGCTGGAGCCCGGACTCCTGGGTTCTCTCCCTTGCTCCGGGAGGGAGGTGGGGTCTAGGGGGTAGAGCAGGGTGCTGCAGCCCGGACTCCTGGGTTCTCTCCCTTGCTGCGGGAGGGAAGTGGGGTCTAGGGGGTAGAGCAGGGGGCTGGGGCCCGGACTCCTGGGTTCTCTCCCTTGCTCCGGGAGGGAAGTGGGGTCTAGGGGTTAGAGCAGGGGGCTGGAGCCAGGACTCCTGGGTTCTCTCCCTTGCTCCGGGAGGGAGGTGGGGTCTAGGGGTTAGAGCAGGGGGCTGGAGCCCGGACTCCTGGGTTCTCTCCCTTGCTCCGGGAGGGAAGTGGGGTCTAGGGGTTAGAGCAGGGGGCTGGAGCCCGGACTCCTGGGTTCTCTCCCTTGCTCCGGGAGGGAAGTGGGGTCTAGGGGTTAGAGCAGGGGGATGGAGCCCGGACTCCTGGGTTCTATCCCTTGCTCCGGGAGGGACGTGGGGTCTAGGGGTTAGAGCAGGGGGCTGGAGCCCGGACTCCTGGGTTCTCTCCCTTGCTCCGGGAGGGAAGTGGGGTCGAGGGGGTAGAGCAGGGGGCTGCAGCCCGGACTCCTGGGTTCTCTCACTTGCTCTGGGAGGGAAGTGGGGTCTAGGGGTTAGAGCAGGGGGCTGGGGCCCGGACTCCTGGGTTCTCTCCCTTGCTCCGTGAGGGAAGTGGGGTCTAGGGGTTAGAGCAGGGGGCTGGGGCCCGGACTCCTGGGTTCTCTCCCTTGCTCCGGGAGAGAAGTGGGGTCTAGGGGGTAGAGCAGGGGGCTGGGGCCCGGACTCCTGGGTTCTCTCCTTTGCTCCGGGAGGGAAGTGGGGTCTAGGGGGTAGAGCAGGGGGCTGGGGCCCGGACTCCTGGGTTCTCTCCCTTGCTCCGGGAGGGAAGTGGGGTCTAGGGGTTAGAGCAGGGGGCTGGAGCCCGGACTCCTGGGTTCTCTCCCTTGCTCTGGGAGGGAAGTGGGGTCTAGGGGGTAGAGCAGGGGGCTGGAGCCCGGACTCCTGGGTTCTCTCCCTTGCTCCGGGAGGGAGGTGGGGTCTAGGGGTTAGAGCAGGTGGCTGGGGCCCGGACTCCTGGGTTCTCTCCCTTGCTCCCGGAGGGAGGTGGGGTCTAGGATTTAGAGCAGGGGGCTGGAGCCCGGACTCCTGGGTTCTCTCCCTTGATCCGGGAGGGAGGTGGGGTCTAGGGTTTAGAGCAGGGGGCTGGAGCCCGGACTCCTGGGTTCTCTCCCTTGCTCCGGGAGGGAAGTGGGGTCGAGGGGGTAGAGCAGGGGGCTGCAGCCCGGACTCCTGGGTTCTCTCCCTTGCTCCGGGAGGGAAGTGGGGTCGAGGGGGTAGAGCAGGGGGCTGCAGCCCGGACTCCTGGGTTCTCTCCCTTGCTCCGGGAGGGAAGTGGGGTCTAGGGGTTAGATCAGGGGGCTGGAGCCCGGTCTCCTGGGTTCTCTCCCTTGCTCCGGGAGGGAGGTGGGGTCTAGGGGTTAGATCAGGGGGCTGGAGCCCGGACTCCTGGGTTCTCTCCCTTGCTCCGGGAGGGAGGTGGGGTCTAGGGTTTAGAGCAGGGGGCTGGAGCCCGGACTCCTGGGTTCTCTCCCTTGCTCCGGGAGGGAAGTGGGGTCGAGGGGGTAGAGCAGGGGGCTGCAGCCCGGACTCCTGGGTTCTCTCCCTTGCTCCGGGAGGGAAGTGGGGTCGAGGGGGTAGAGCAGGGGGCTGCAGCCCGGACTCCTGGGTTCTCTCCCTTGCTCCGGGAGGGAAGTGGGGTCTAGGGGTTAGATCAGGGGGCTGGAGCCCGGACTCCTGGGTTCTCTCCCTTGCTCCGGGAGGGAGGTGGGGTCTAGGGGTTAGATCAGGGGGCTGGAGCCCGGACTCCTGGGTTCTCTCCCTTGCTCCGGGAGGGAGGAGGGGTCGAGGGGGTAGAGCAGGGGGCTGCAGCCCGGACTCCTGGGTTCTCTCCCTTGCTCCGGGAGGGAGGTGGGGTCTAGGGGTTAGATCAGGGGGCTGGAGCCCGGACTCCTGGGTTCTCTCCCTTGCTCCGGGAGGGAGGTGGGGTCTAGGGGTTAGATCAGGGGGCTGGAGCCCGGACTCCTGGGTTCTCTCCCTTGCTCCGGGAGGGAGGTGGGGTCTAGGGTTTAGAGCAGGGGGCTGGAGCCCGGACTCCTGGGTTCTCTCCCTTGCTCCGGGAGGGAAGTCGGGTCGAGGGGGTAGAGCAGGGGGCTGCAGCCCGGACTCCTGGGTTCTCTCCCTTGCTCCGGGAGGGAAGTGGGGTCGAGGGGGTAGAGCAGGGGGCTGCAGCCCGGACTCCTGGGTTCTCTCCCTTGCTCCGGGAGGGAAGTGGGGTCGAGGGGGTAGAGCAGGGGGCTGCAGCCCGGACTCCTGGGTTCTCTCCCTTGCTCCGGGAGGGAAGTGGGGTCTAGGGGTTAGATCAGGGGGCTGGAGCCCGGACTCCTGGGTTCTCTCCCTTGCTCCGGGAGGGAGGTGGGGTCTAGGGGTTAGATCAGGGGGCTGGAGCCCGGACTCCTGGGTTCTCTCCCTTGCTCCGGGAGGGAGGTGGGGTCTAGGGTTTAGAGCAGGGGGCTGGAGCCCGGACTCCTGGGTTCTCTCCCTTGCTCCGGGAGGGAAGTGGGGTCGAGGGGGTAGAGCAGGGGGCTGCAGCCCGGACTCCTGGGTTCTCTCCCTTGCTCCGGGAGGGAGGTGGGGTCTAGGGGTTAGATCACGGGGCTGGAGCCCGGACTCCTGGGTTCTCTCCCTTGCTCCGGGAGGGAAGTGGGGTCGAGGGGGTAGAGCAGGGGGCTGGGGCCCGGACTCCTGGGTTCTCTCCCTTGCTCCGGGAGGGAAGTGGGGTCTAGGGGTTAGAGCAGGGGGCTGGGGCCCGGACTCCTGGGTTCTCTCCCTTGCTCCGGGAGGGAAGTGGGGTCTAGGGGGTAGAGCAGGGGGCTGGAGCCCGGACTCCTGGGTTCTCTCCCTTGCTCCGGGAGGGAGGTGGGGTCTAGGGGTTAGAGCAGGGGGCTGGGGCCCGGACTCCTGGGTTCTCTCCCTTGCTCCCGGAGGGAGGTGGGGTCTAGGGTTTAGAGCAGGGGGCTGGAGCCCGGACTCCTGGGTTCTCTCCCTTGCTCCGGGAGGGAGGTGGGGTCTAGGGTTTAGAGCAGGGGGCTGGAGCCCGGACTCCTGGGTTCTCTCCCTTGCTCCGGGAGGGAAGTGGGGTCTAGGGGGTAGAGCAGGGGGCTGCAGCCCGGACTCCTGGGTTCTCTCCCTTGCTCCGGGAGGGAAGTGGGGTCTAGGGGTTAGATCAGGGGGCTGGAGCCCGGACTCCTGGGTTCTCTCCCTTGCTCCGGGAGGGAAGTGGGGTCTAGGGGTTAGAGCAGGGGGCTGGAGCCAGGACTCCTGGGTTCTCTCCCTTGCTCTGGGAGGGAGGTGGGGTCTAGGGGTTAGAGCAGGGGGATGGAGCCCGGACTCCTGGGTTCTCTCCCTTGCTCCGGGAGGGAGGTGGGGTCTAGGGTTTAGAGCAGGGGGCTGGAGCCCGGACTCCTGGGTTCTCTCCCTTGCTCCGGGAGGGAAGTGGGGTCGAGGGGGTAGAGCAGGGGGCTGGGGCCCGGACTCCTGGGTTCTCTCCCTTGCTCCGGGAGGGAAGTGGGGTCTAGGGGTTAGAGCAGGGGGCTGGGGCCCGGACTACTGGGTTCTCTCCCTTGCTCCGGGAGGGAAGTGGGGTCTAGGGGGTAGAGCAGGGGGCTGGAGCCCGGACTCCTGGGTTCTCTCCCTTGCTCCGGGAGGGAGGTGGGGTCTAGGGGTTAGAGCAGGGGGCTGGGGCCCGGACTCCTGGGTTCTCTCCCTTGCTCCGGGAGGGAGGTGGGGTCTAGGGGTTAGAGCAGGGGGCTGGGGCCCGGACTCCTGGGTTCTCTCCCTTGCTCCGGGAGGGAAGTGGGGTCTAGGGGGTAGAGCAGGGGGCTGGAGCCCGGACTCCTGGGTTCTCTCCCTTGCTCCGGGTGGGAGGTGGGGTCTAGGGGTTAGATCAGGGGGCTGGAGCCCGGACTCCTGGGTTCTCTCCCTTGCTCCGGGAGGGAGGTGGGGTCTAGGGGGTAGAGCAGGGGGCTGCAGCCCGGACTCCTGGGTTCTCTCCCTTGCTGCGGGAGGGAAGTGGGGTCTAGGGGGTAGAGCAGGGGGCTGGGGCCCGGACTCCTGGGTTCTCTCCCTTGCTCCGGGAGGGAAGTGGGGTCTAGGGGTTAGAGCAGGGGGCTGGAGCCAGGACTCCTGGGTTCTCTCCCTTGCTCCGGGAGGGAGGTGGGGTCTAGGGGTTAGAGCAGGGGGCTGGAGCCCGGACTCCTGGGTTCTCTCCCTTGCTCCGGGAGGGAAGTGGGGTCTAGGGGTTAGAGCAGGGGGCTGGAGCCAGGTCTCCTGGGTTCTCTCCCTTGCTCTGGGAAGGAGGTGGGGTCTAGGGGTTAGAGCAGGGGGATGGAGCCCGGACTCCTGGGTTCTATCCCTTGCTCCGGGAGGGACGTGGGGTCTAGGGGTTAGAGCAGGGGGCTGGAGCCCGGACTCCTGGGTTCTCTCCCTTGCTCCGGGAGGGAAGTGGGGTCGAGGGGGTAGAGCAGGGGGCTGCAGCCCGGACTCCTGGGTTCTCTCACTTGCTCTGGGAGGGAAGTGGGGTCTAGGGGTTAGAGCAGGGGGCTGGGGCCCGGACTCCTGGGTTCTCTCCCTTGCTCCGTGAGGGAAGTGGGGTCTAGGGGTTAGAGCAGGGGGCTGGGGCCCGGACTCCTGGGTTCTCTCCCTTGCTCCGGGAGGGAAGTGGGGTCTAGGGGGTAGAGCAGGGGGCTGGGGCCCGGACTCCTGGGTTCTCTCCTTTGCTCCGGGAGGGAAGTGGGGTCTAGGGGGTAGAGCAGGGGGCTGGGGCCCGGACTCCTGGGTTCTCTCCCTTGCTCCGGGAGGGAAGTGGGGTCTAGGGGTTAGAGCAGGGGGCTGGAGCCCGGACTCCTGGGTTCTCTCCCTTGCTCTGGGAGGGAAGTGGGGTCTAGGGGGTAGAGCAGGGGGCTGGAGCCCGGACTCCTGGGTTCTCTCCCTTGCTCCGGGAGGGAGGTGGGGTCTAGGGGTTAGAGCAGGTGTCTGGGGCCCGGACTCCTGGGTTCTCTCCCTTGCTCCCGGAGGGAGGTGGGGTCTAGGATTTAGAGCAGGGGGCTGGAGCCCGGACTCCTGGGTTCTCTCCCTTGCTCCGGGAGGGAGGTGGGGTCTAGGGTTTAGAGCAGGGGGCTGGAGCCCGGACTCCTGGGTTCTCTCCCTTGCTCCGGGAGGGAAGTGGGGTCGAGGGGGTAGAGCAGGGGGCTGCAGCCCGGACTCCTGGGTTCTCTCCCTTGCTCCGGGAGGGAAGTGGGGTCGAGGGGGTAGAGCAGGGGGCTGCAGCCCGGACTCCTGGGTTCTCTCCCTTGCTCCGGGAGGGAAGTGGGGTCTAGGGGTTAGATCAGGGGGCTGGAGCCCGGACTCCTGGGTTCTCTCCCTTGCTCCGGGAGGGAGGTGGGGTCTAGGGGTTAGATCAGGGGGCTGGAGCCCGGACTCCTGGGTTCTCTCCCTTGCTCCGGGAGGGAGGTGGGGTCTAGGGTTTAGAGCAGGGGGCTGGAGCCCGGACTCCTGGGTTCTCTCCCTTGCTCCGGGAGGGAAGTGGGGTCGAGGGGGTAGAGCAGGGGGCTGCAGCCCGGACTCCTGGGTTCTCTCCCTTGCTCCGGGAGGGAAGTGGGGTCGAGGGGGTAGAGCAGGGGGCTGCAGCCCGGACTCCTGGGTTCTCTCCCTTGCTCCGGGAGGGAAGTGGGGTCTAGGGGTTAGATCAGGGGGCTGGAGCCCGGACTCCTGGGTTCTCTCCCTTGCTCCGGGAGGGAGGTGGGGTCTAGGGGTTAGATCAGGGGGCTGGAGCCCGGACTCCTGGGTTCTCTCCCTTGCTCCGGGAGGGAAGTGGGGTCGAGGGGGTAGAGCAGGGGGCTGGGGCCCGGACTCCTGGGTTCTCTCCCTTGCTCCGGGAGGGAAGTGGGGTCTAGGGGTTAGATCAGGGGGCTGGAGCCCGGACTCCTGGGTTCTCTCCCTTGCTCCGGGAGGGAGGTGGGGTCTAGGGGTTAGATCAGGGGGCTGGAGCCCGGACTCCTGGGTTCTCTCCCTTGCTCCGGGAGGGAAGTGGGGTCGAGGGGGTAGAGCAGGGGGCTGGGGCCCGGACTCCTGGGTTCTCTCCCTTGCTCCGGGAGGGAAGTGGGGTCTAGGGGTTAGAGCAGGGGGCTGGGGCCCGGACTCCTGGGTTCTCTCCCTTGCTCCGGGAGGGAAGTGGGGTCTAGGGGGTAGAGCAGGGGGCTGGAGCCCGGACTCCTGGGTTCTCTCCCTTGCTCCGGGAGGGAGGTGGGGTCTAGGGGTTAGAGCAGGGGGCTGGAGCCCGGACTCCTGGGTTCTCTCCCTTGCTCCGGGAGGGAGGTGGGGTCTAGGGTTTAGAGCAGGGGGCTGGAGCCCGGACTCCTGGGTTCTCTCCCTTGCTCCGGGAGGGAAGTGGGGTCGAGGGGGTAGAGCAGGGGGCTGCAGCCCGGACTCCTGGGTTCTCTCCCTTGCTCCGGGAGGGAGGTGGGGTCTAGGGGTTAGATCACGGGGCTGGAGCCCGGACTCCTGGGTTCTCTCCCTTGCTCCGGGAGGGAAGTGGGGTCGAGGGGGTAGAGCAGGGGGCTGGGGCCCGGACTCCTGGGTTCTCTCCCTTGCTCCGGGAGGGAAGTGGGGTCTAGGGGTTAGAGCAGGGGGCTGGGGCCCGGACTCCTGGGTTCTCTCCCTTGCTCCGGGAGGGAAGTGGGGTCTAGGGGGTAGAGCAGGGGGCTGGAGCCCGGACTCCTGGGTTCTCTCCCTTGCTCCGGGAGGGAGGTGGGGTCTAGGGGTTAGAGCAGGGGGCTGGGGCCCGGACTCCTGGGTTCTCTCCCTTGCTCCCGGAGGGAGGTGGGGTCTAGGGTTTAGAGCAGGGGGCTGGAGCCCGGACTCCTGGGTTCTCTCCCTTGCTCCGGGAGGGAGGTGGGGTCTAGGGTTTAGAGCAGGGGGCTGGAGCCCGGACTCCTGGGTTCTCTCCCTTGCTCCGGGAGGGAAGTGGGGTCTAGGGGGTAGAGCAGGGGGCTGCAGCCCGGACTCCTGGGTTCTCTCCCTTGCTCCGGGAGGGAAGTGGGGTCTAGGGGTTAGATCAGGGGGCTGGAGCCCGGACTCCTGGGTTCTCTCCCTTGCTCCGGGAGGGAAGTGGGGTCTAGGGGTTAGAGCAGGGGGCTGGAGCCAGGACTCCTGGGTTCTCTCCCTTGCTCTGGGAGGGAGGTGGGGTCTAGGGGTTAGAGCAGGGGGATGGAGCCCGGACTCCTGGGTTCTCTCCCTTGCTCCGGGAGGGAGGTGGGGTCTAGGGTTTAGAGCAGGGGGCTGGAGCCCGGACTCCTGGGTTCTCTCCCTTGCTCCGGGAGGGAAGTGGGGTCGAGGGGGTAGAGCAGGGGGCTGGGGCCCGGACTCCTGGGTTCTCTCCCTTGCTCCGGGAGGGAAGTGGGGTCTAGGGGTTAGAGCAGGGGGCTGGGGCCCGGACTACTGGGTTCTCTCCCTTGCTCCGGGAGGGAAGTGGGGTCTAGGGGGTAGAGCAGGGGGCTGGAGCCCGGACTCCTGGGTTCTCTCCCTTGCTCCGGGAGGGAGGTGGGGTCTAGGGGTTAGAGCAGGGGGCTGGGGCCCGGACTCCTGGGTTCTCTCCCTTGCTCCGGGAGGGAGGTGGGGTCTAGGGGTTAGAGCAGGGGGCTGGGGCCCGGACTCCTGGGTTCTCTCCCTTGCTCCGGGAGGGAAGTGGGGTCTAGGGGGTAGAGCAGGGGGCTGGAGCCCGGACTCCTGGGTTCTCTCCCTTGCTCCGGGAGGGAGGTGGGGTCTAGGGGTTAGATCAGGGGGCTGGAGCCCGGACTCCTGGGTTCTCTCCCTTGCTCCGGGAGGGAGGTGGGGTCTAGGGGGTAGAGCAGGGGGCTGCAGCCCGGACTCCTGGGTTCTCTCCCTTGCTGCGGGAGGGAAGTGGGGTCTAGGGGGTAGAGCAGGGGGCTGGGGCCCGGACTCCTGGGTTCTCTCCCTTGCTCCGGGAGGGAAGTGGGGTCTAGGGGTTAGAGCAGGGGGCTGGAGCCAGGACTCCTGGGTTCTCTCCCTTGCTCCGGGAGGGAGGTGGGGTCTAGGGGTTAGAGCAGGGGGCTGGAGCCCGGACTCCTGGGTTCTCTCCCTTGCTCCGGGAGGGAAGTGGGGTCTAGGGGTTAGAGCAGGGGGCTGGAGCCAGGTCTCCTGGGTTCTCTCCCTTGCTCTGGGAAGGAGGTGGGGTCTAGGGGTTAGAGCAGGGGGATGGAGCCCGGACTCCTGGGTTCTATCCCTTGCTCCGGGAGGGACGTGGGGTCTAGGGGTTAGAGCAGGGGGCTGGAGCCCGGACTCCTGGGTTCTCTCCCTTGCTCCGGGAGGGAAGTGGGGTCGAGGGGGTAGAGCAGGGGGCTGCAGCCCGGACTCCTGGGTTCTCTCACTTGCTCTGGGAGGGAAGTGGGGTCTAGGGGTTAGAGCAGGGGGCTGGGGCCCGGACTCCTGGGTTCTCTCCCTTGCTCCGTGAGGGAAGTGGGGTCTAGGGGTTAGAGCAGGGGGCTGGGGCCCGGACTCCTGGGTTCTCTCCCTTGCTCCGGGAGGGAAGTGGGGTCTAGGGGGTAGAGCAGGGGGCTGGGGCCCGGACTCCTGGGTTCTCTCCTTTGCTCCGGGAGGGAAGTGGGGTCTAGGGGGTAGAGCAGGGGGCTGGGGCCCGGACTCCTGGGTTCTCTCCCTTGCTCCGGGAGGGAAGTGGGGTCTAGGGGTTAGAGCAGGGGGCTGGAGCCCGGACTCCTGGGTTCTCTCCCTTGCTCTGGGAGGGAAGTGGGGTCTAGGGGGTAGAGCAGGGGGCTGGAGCCCGGACTCCTGGGTTCTCTCCCTTGCTCCGGGAGGGAGGTGGGGTCTAGGGGTTAGAGCAGGTGGCTGGGGCCCGGACTCCTGGGTTCTCTCCCTTGCTCCCGGAGGGAGGTGGGGTCTAGGATTTAGAGCAGGGGGCTGGAGCCCGGACTCCTGGGTTCTCTCCCTTGCTCCGGGAGGGAGGTGGGGTCTAGGGTTTAGAGCAGGGGGCTGGAGCCCGGACTCCTGGGTTCTCTCCCTTGCTCCGGGAGGGAAGTGGGGTCGAGGGGGTAGAGCAGGGGGCTGCAGCCCGGACTCCTGGGTTCTCTCCCTTGCTCCGGGAGGGAAGTGGGGTCGAGGGGGTAGAGCAGGGGGCTGCAGCCCGGACTCCTGGGTTCTCTCCCTTGCTCCGGGAGGGAAGTGGGGTCTAGGGGTTAGATCAGGGGGCTGGAGCCCGGACTCCTGGGTTCTCTCCCTTGCTCCGGGAGGGAGGTGGGGTCTAGGGGTTAGATCAGGGGGCTGGAGCCCGGACTCCTGGGTTCTCTCCCTTGCTCCGGGAGGGAGGTGGGGTCTAGGGTTTAGAGCAGGGGGCTGGAGCCCGGACTCCTGGGTTCTCTCCCTTGCTCCGGGAGGGAAGTGGGGTCGAGGGGGTAGAGCAGGGGGCTGCAGCCCGGACTCCTGGGTTCTCTCCCTTGCTCCGGGAGGGAAGTGGGGTCGAGGGGGTAGAGCAGGGGGCTGCAGCCCGGACTCCTGGGTTCTCTCCCTTGCTGCGGGAGGGAAGTGGGGTCTAGGGGTTAGATCAGGGGGCTGGAGCCCGGACTCCTGGGTTCTCTCCCTTGCTCCGGGAGGGAGGTGGGGTCTAGGGGTTAGATCAGGGGGCTGGAGCCCGGACTCCTGGGTTCTCTCCCTTGCTCCGGGAGGGAAGTGGGGTCGAGGGGGTAGAGCAGGGGGCTGGGGCCCGGACTCCTGGGTTCTCTCCCTTGCTCCGGGAGGGAAGTGGGGTCTAGGGGTTAGATCAGGGGGCTGGAGCCCGGACTCCTGGGTTCTCTCCCTTGCTCCGGGAGGGAGGTGGGGTCTAGGGGTTAGATCAGGGGGCTGGAGCCCGGACTCCTGGGTTCTCTCCCTTGCTCCGGGAGGGAAGTGGGGTCGAGGGGGTAGAGCAGGGGGCTGGGGCCCGGACTCCTGGGTTCTCTCCCTTGCTCCGGGAGGGAAGTGGGGTCTAGGGGTTAGAGCAGGGGGCTGGGGCCCGGACTCCTGGGTTCTCTCCCTTGCTCCGGGAGGGAAGTGGGGTCTAGGGGGTAGAGCAGGGGGCTGGAGCCCGGACTCCTGGGTTCTCTCCCTTGCTCCGGGAGGGAGGTGGGGTCTAGGGGTTAGAGCAGGGGGCTGGGGCCCGGACTCCTGGGTTCTCTCCCTTGCTCCCGGAGGGAGGTGGGGTCTAGGGTTTAGAGCAGGGGGCTGGAGCCCGGACTCCTGGGTTCTCTCCCTTGCTCCGGGAGGGAGGTGGGGTCTAGGGTTTAGAGCAGGGGGCTGGAGCCCGGACTCCTGGGTTCTCTCCCTTGCTCCGGGAGGGAAGTGGGGTCTAGGGGGTAGAGCAGGGGGCTGCAGCCCGGACTCCTGGGTTCTCTCCCTTGCTCCGGGAGGGAAGTGGGGTCTAGGGGTTAGATCAGGGGGCTGGAGCCCGGACTCCTGGGTTCTCTCCCTTGCTCCGGGAGGGAAGTGGGGTCTAGGGGTTAGAGCAGGGGGCTGGAGCCAGGACTCCTGGGTTCTCTCCCTTGCTCTGGGAGGGAGGTGGGGTCTAGGGGTTAGAGCAGGGGGATGGAGCCCGGACTCCTGGGTTCTCTCCCTTGCTCCGGGAGGGAAGTGGGGTCTAGGGGGTAGAGCAGGGGGCTGGAGCCCAGACTCCTGGGTTCTCTCCCTTGCTCCGGGAGGGAGGGGGGTCTAGGGGTTAGAGCAGGGGGCTGGGGCCCGGACTCCTGGGTTCTCTCCCTTGCTCCGGGAGGGAAGTGGGGTCGAGGGGGTAGAGCAGGGGGCTGCAGCACGGACTCCTGGGTTCTCTCCCTTGCTCTGGGAGGGAAGTGGGGTCTAGGGGTTAGAGCAGGGGGCTGCAGCCCGGACTCCTGGGTTCTCTCCCTTGCTCCGGGAGGGAAGTGGGGTCTAGGGGTTAGAGCAGGGGGCTGCAGCCCGGACTCCTGGGTTCTCTCCCTTGCTCCGGGAGGGAAGTGGGTTCGAGGGGGTAGAGCAGGGGGCTGCAGCCCGGACTCCTGGGTTCTCTGCCTTGCTCCGGGAGGGAGGTGGGGTCTAGGGGGTAGAGCAGGGGGCTGGAGCCCGGACTCCTGGGTTCTCTGCCTTGCTCCGGGAGGGAGGTGGGGTCTAGGGGGTAGAGCAGGGGGCTGCAGCCCGGACTCCTGGGTTCTCTCCCTTGCTGCGGGAGGGAAGTGGGTTCGAGGGGGTAGAGCAGGGTGCTGCAGCCCGGACTCCTGGGTTCTCTCCCTTGCTCCGGGAGGGAGGGGGGTCTAGGGGTTAGAGCAGGGGGCTGCAGCCCGGACTCCTGGGTTCTCTCCCTTGCTCCGGGAGGCAGGGGGGTCTAGGGGTTAGAGCAGGGGGCTGCAGCCCGGACTCCTGGGTTCTCTCCCTTGCTCCGGGAGGGAGGTGGGGTCTAGGGGGGTAGAGCAGGGGGCTGGGGCCCGGACTCCTGGGTTCTCTCCCTTGCTCCGGGAGGGAAGTGGGGTCTAGGGGCTAGAGCAGTGGGCTGGGGCCCGGACTCCTGGGTTCTCTCCCTTGCTCCGGGAGGGAAGTGGGGTCTAGGGGTTAGAGCAGGGGGCTGGGGCCCGGACTCCTGGGTTCTCTCCCTTCCTCCGGGAGGGAAGTGGGGTCTAGGGGTTAGAGCAGGGGGCTGGGGCCCGGACTCCTGGGTTCTCTCCCTTGCTCCGGGAGGGAAGTGGGGTCTAGGGGGTAGAGCAGGGGGCTGGGGCCCGGACTCCTGGGTTCTCTCCCTTGCTCCGGGAGGGAAGTGGGGTCTAGGGGTTAGAGCAGGGGGCTGGAGCCCGGACTCCTGGGTTCTCTCCCTTGCTCTGGGAGGGAAGTGGGGTCTAGGGGGTAGAGCAGGGGGCTGGAGCCCGGACTCCTGGGTTCTCTCCCTTGCTCCGGGAGGGAGGGGGGTCTAGGGGTTAGAGCAGGGGGCTGCAGCCCGGACTCCTGGGTTCTCTCCCTTGCTCCGGGAGGGAGGGGGGTCTAGGAGTTAGAGCAGGGGGCTGCAGCCCGGACTCCTGGGTTCTCTCCCTTGCTCCGGGAGGGAGGTGGGGTCTAGGGGGGTAGAGCAGGGGGCTGCAGCCCGGACTCCTGGGTTCTATCCCTTGCTCCGGGAGGGAGGTGGGGTCTAGGGGGTAGAGCAGGGGGCTGGAGCCCGGACTCCTGGGTTCTCTCCCTTGCTCCGGGAGGGAGGTGGGGTCTAGGGGGTAGAGCAGGGGGCTGCAGCCCGGACTCCTGGGTTCTCTCCCTTGCTGCGGGAGGGAAGTGGGTTCGAGGGGGTAGAGCAGGGGGCTGCAGCCCGGACTCCTGGGTTCTCTCCCTTGCTCCGGGAGGGAGGGGGGTCTAGGGGTTAGAGCAGGGGGCTGCAGCCCGGACTCCTGGGTTCTCTCCCTTGCTCCGGGAGGGAGGGGGGTCTAGGGGTTAGAGCAGGGGGCTGCAGCCCGGACTCCTGGGTTCTCTCCCTTGCTCCGGGAGGGAGGTGGGGTCTAGGGGGGTAGAGCAGGGGGCTGCAGCCCGGACTCCTGGGTTCTATCCCTTGCTCCGGGAGGGAGGTGGGGTCTAGGGGGTAGAGCAGGGGGCTGGAGCCCGGACTCCTGGGTTCTCTCCCTTGCTCCGGGAGGGAGGTGGGGTCTAGGGTTTAGAGCAGGGGGCTGCAGCCCGGACTCCTGGGTTCTCTCCCTTGCTCCGGGAGGGAAGTGGGGTCGAGGGGGTAGAGCAGGGGGCTGCAGCCCGGACTCCTGGGTTCTCTCCCTTGCTCCGGGAGGGAGGTGGGGTCTAGGGGTTAGATCAGGGGGCTGGAGCCCGGACTCCTGGGTTCTCTCCCTTGCTCCGGGAGGGAAGTGGGGTCTAGGGGTTAGAGCAGGGGGCTGGGGCCCGGACTCCTGGGTTCTCTCCCTTGCTCCGGGAGGGAAGTGGGGTCTAGGGGTTAGAGCAGGGGGCTGGGGCCCGGACTCCTGGGTTCTCTCCCTTGCTCTGGGAGGGAAGTGGGGTCTAGGGGGTAGAGCAGGGGGCTGGAGCCCGGACTCCTGGGTTCTCTCCCTTGCTCCGGGAGGGAGGTGGGGTCTAGGGGTTAGAGCAGGGGGCTGGGGCCCGGACTCCTGGGTTCTCTCCCTTGCTCCCGGAGGGAGGTGGGGTCTAGGGTTTAGAGCAGGGGGCTGGAGCCCGGACTCCTGGGTTCTCTCCCTTGCTCCGGGAGGGAGGTGGGGTCTAGGGTTTAGAGCAGGGGGCTGGAGCCCGGACTCCTGGGTTCTCTCCCTTGCTCCGGGAGGGAAGTGGGGTCGAGGGGGTAGAGCAGGGGGCTGCAGCCCGGACTCCTGGGTTCTCTCCCTTGCTCCGGGAGGGAAGTGGGGTCTAGGGGTTAGATCAGGGGGCTGGAGCCCGGACTCCTGGGTTCTCTCCCTTGCTCCGGGAGGGAAGTGGGGTCTAGGGGTTAGAGCAGGGGGCTGGAGCCAGGACTCCTCGGTTCTCTCCCTTGCTCTGGGAGGGAGGTGGGGTCTAGGGGTTAGAGCAGGGGGATGGAGCCCGGACTCCTGGGTTCTATCCCTTGCTCCGGGAGGGAAGTGGGGTCTAGGGGTTAGAGCAGGGGGCTGCAGCCCGGACTCCTGGGTTCTCTCCCTTGCTTCGGGAGGGAAGTGGGGTCTAGGGGTTAGAGCAGGGGGCTGCAGCCCGGACTCCTGGGTTCTCTCCCTTGCTCCGGGAGGGAAGTGGGGTCTAGGGGTTAGAGCAGGGGGCTGGAGCCCGGACTCCTGGGTTCTCTCCCTTGCTCCGGGAGGGAGGTGGGGTCTAGGGTTTAGAGCAGGGGGCTGGAGCCCGGACTCCTGGGTTCTCTCCCTTGCTCCGGGAGGGAAGTGGGGTCTAGGGGGTAGAGCAGGGGGCTGCAGCCCGGACTCCTGGGTTCTCTCCCTTGCTCCGGGAGGGAAGTGGGGTCTAGGGGTTAGATCAGGGGGCTGGAGCCCGGACTCCTGGGTTCTCTCCCTTGCTCCGGGAAGGAAGTGGGGTCGAGGGGGTAGAGCAGGGGGCTGCAGCCCGGACTCCTGGGTTCTCTCCCTTGCTCTGGGAGGGAAGTGGGGTCTAGGGCTTAGAGCAGGGGGCTGCAGCCCGGACTCCTGGGTTCTCTCCCTTGCTCCGGGAGGGAAGTGGGGTCTAGGGGTTAGAGCAGGGGGCTGCAGCCCGGACTCCTGGGTTCTCTCCCTTGCTCCGGGAGGGAAGTGGGGTCGAGGGGGTAGAGCAGGGGGCTGCAGCCCGGACTCCTGGGTTCTCTCCCTTGCTCCGGGAGGGAGGGGGGTCTAGGGGTTAGAGCAGGGGGCTGCAGCCCGGACTCCTGGGTTCTCTCCCTTGCTCCGGGAGGGAGGTTGGGTCTAGGGGGGTAGAGCAGGGGGCTGCAGCCCGGACTCCTAGGTTCTATCCCTTGCTCCGGGAGGGAGGTGGGGTCTAGGGGGTAGAGCAGGGGGCTGGAGCCCGGACTCCTGGGTTCTCTCCCTTGCTCCGGGAGGGAGGTGGGGTCTAGGGGGTAGAGCAGGGGGCTGCAGCCCGGACTCCTGGGTTCTCTCCCTTGCTGCGGGAGGGAAGTGGGGTCGAGGGGGTAGAGCAGGGGGCTGCAGCCCGGACTCCTGGGTTCTCTCCCTTGCTCCGGGAGGGAGGGGGGTCTAGGGGTTAGAGCAGGGGGTTGCAGCCCGGACTCCTGGGTTCTCTCCCTTGCTCCGGGAGGGAGGGGGGTCTAGGGGTTAGAGCAGGGGGCTGCAGCCCGGACTCCTGGGTTCTCTCCCTTGCTCCGGGAGGGAGGTGGGGTCTAGGGGGGTAGAGCAGGGGGCTGCAGCCCGGACTCCTGGGTTCTATCCCTTGCTCCGGGAGGGAGGTGGGGTCTAGGGGGTAGAGCAGGGGGCTGGAGCCCGGACTCCTGGGTTCTCTCCCTTGCTCCGGGAGGGAGGTGGGGTCTAGGGGGTAGAGCAGGGGGCTGCAGCCCGGACTCCTGGGTTCTCTCCCTTGCTGCGGGAGGGAAGTGGTGTCTAGGGGGTAGAGCAGGGGGCTGGGGCCTGGACTCCTGGGTTCTCTCCCTTGCTCCGGGAGGGAGGTGGGGTCTAGGGGGTAGAGCAGGGGGCTGCAGCCCGGACTCCTGGGTTCTCTCCCTTGCTGCGGGAGGGAAGTGGGGTCTAGGGGGTAGAGCAGGGGGCTGGGGCCTGGACTCCTGGGTTCTCTCCCTTGCTCCGGGAGGGAGGTGGGGTCTAGGGGGTAGAGCAGGGGGCTGCAGCCCGGACTCCTGGGTTCTCTCCCTTGCTGCGGGAGGGAAGTGGGGTCTAGGGGGTAGAGCAGGGGGCTGGGGCCTGGACTCCTGGGTTCTCTCCCTTGCTCCGGGAGGGAGGTGGGGTCTAGGGGGTAGAGCAGGGGGCTGCAGCCCGGACTCCTGGGTTCTCTCCCTTGCTGCGGGAGGGAAGTGGGGTCTAGGGGTTAGAGCAGGGGGCTGGGGCCCGGACTCCTGGGTTCTCTCCCTTGCTCCGGGAGGGAAGTGGGGTCCAGGGGGTAGAGCAGGGGGCTGCAGCCCGGACTCCTGGGTTCTCTCCCTTGCTCCGGGAGGGAGAGGGGTCGAGGGGGTAGAGCAGGGGGCTGCAGCCCGGACTCCTGGGTTCTCTCCCTTGCTCCGGGAGGGAGGTGGGGTCTAGGGGGGTAGAGCAGGGGGCTGCAGCCCGGACTCCTGGGTTCTATCCCTTGCTCCGGGAGGGAGGTGGGGTCTAGGGGGTAGAGCAGGGGGCTGGAGCCCGGACTCCTGGGTTCTCTCCCTTGCTCCGGGAGGGAGGTGGGGTCTAGGGGGTAGAGCAGGGGGCTGCAGCCCGGACTCCTGGGTTCTCTCCCTTGCTCCGGGAGGGAGGGGGGTCTAGGGGTTAGAGCAGGGGGTTGCAGCCCGGACTCCTGGGTTCTCTCCCTTGCTCCGGGAGGGAGGGGGGTCTAGGGGGTAGAGCAGGGGGCTGCAGCCCGGACTCCTGGGTTCTCTCCCTTGCTGCGGGAGGGAAGTGGGGTCTAGGGGGTAGAGCAGGGGGCTGGGGCCTGGACTCCTGGGTTCTCTCCCTTGCTCCGGGAGGGAGGTGGGGTCTAGGGGGTAGAGCAGGGGGCTGCAGCCCGGACTCCTGGGTTCTCTCCCTTGCTGCGGGAGGGAAGTGGGGTCTAGGGGTTAGAGCAGGGGGCTGGGGCCCGGACTCCTGGGTTCTCTCCCTTGCTCCGGGAGGGAAGTGGGGTCTAGGGGTTAGAGCAGGGGGCTGGGGCCCGGACTCCTCTCCCCATGCCCAGGGAGGTGCCGGGATGACCGTGTCTCACTCCCCCCAGGGGAGAGCGGGGCGAGCGCTTCCTTCACCGGCCCCGCGGAGCGGTTCGAGCCCCTCGCCGGCCGGAGCAGCGGCCGAGCTCCGGGAGAGCGGCGAGAGCCCCGGCCCCGGGGCCCCCGGACCGACCGGAGCCCGAGCTGCCGCGGCCCGTCCCCCGCGGGCTGCGGGGCCCCTGGAGGCTCGGGGGGGTCCCCGGCCGGGGGCGGGGGGACAAGGGGGGGCGGGGCCCGGCCCGAGCTGTGACCCCCCCTCTCCCGCCGGCCGCCCCCAGCCGGGGGGTGCGGCCCCCCCCGGGCTCCAGCCCCGGCATCCATGGAGCAGCGACCTCGGCCGGGGAGCGAGTCGCGGCTCCGGGCCGGGCAGCCCCGAGGCCACGGTCCCCGCCGCGCCGAGCCCTCCGCCCGTCCCCTCCCGCTCGGACTGCCCCCCCCTCCGCCTGCCGGCCCCGCCGGGCTCTGCCCAGCGACCGGTGACGGCGCCGGGGCTCCGCGTCGCGATTGGCGGGAGGCTCGGGGGCAGGAGCTGGCTCCGCCCCCCGCGGCGTTCTCGGGTCCCGCGCCGAACCCGCCCCTCCTCTCCCGCTCGGACATTCGCTTTCCCTCCGCCTGCCGGCCCCGCCGGGATCTGCCCAGCGACTGATGACGAAACAGGTCTCCACGTCGCGATTGGCGGGATGCCCCCTCCCCAGCCAATCCCTGCAGGCCGGAGGCTCCCGGGGCCGCGTCCGGCCGCGCTGCGGGGGGTCCGGGCATGGCGCTGGCGCTGCGCCTCCTGCTGCCGCTGCTGGGGGCTGCAGCCCTGCCGGGGGCCCGATCCCGTGAGTATCGGGGGGAGACCCCGGGCCGGGGGGTGCGGGGGGGGAGCTGGGTGCCGGGGGGGGCAGCCGGGCCGGGGGGTGCCGGGGGGGTGGGGGGAGCTGGGTGCCGGGGGGGGCGGTTCTGGGCTCTGCGTTCAGAGGTGTCGGGAGACCCCCCCGCGCCCCCCCCCGGCACTGAGCGGTCGCTGACAGGGATCAGTGACGTTGCTCTAGTGACCGGGGGGGGGTCCTGGCCCCCTTGTGCCCGGCGCTGCCGGGGGCTGCGGGGACAATGTGCCGGGGGGGGCGGAGCGCCCCTGACCCGAGCGGTGACCCCGGCGTCTCCCGCCCACCGCCCCCAGCCGGGGGGTGCGGCCCTGCTCGGACCGGCACCCATGGGTGCTGCACCCGCCGACCAGCCCCTCGCGGCCCCGTGCGGCTCCCGGGCTGCGGGGCATCCCCGGGGCCAGGCGCTGCCCAGGCCGGGTCCCTGCCCGCGTCTCCGGGCCGGGCGGGGCGCTCAGACCCGCGTCTCGTGGGCAGAGCCGGGCTGAGGGTTCGCGGGGGGAGGAAATTGACCCCCCAGACAGACCAGGGGTCAGTGACGGGAAAAGGCTTCTCGGGTCTCTCGGACCTTTAATGGCTCCCGGACGGTTCCTCACGCCGGGCGTCACCCCAGGGCCCGGGACTCCCGCGTGCGGCTTGTCCTCGGCTCCGTCCAGCCGGGCCCCGTCAGCACCAGTCTCCTCGCACCCACCGTCCCCAATGGGTCCTGTCTGTCCTGGAAGCAGGTCCTTCGAGGCGTCATCCCAGGGAGGAGATGTCAGCCCCGCTCTCTCTCTGGCCGCGTGTTGGCGCCCCGGGGCGGGGGAGAGTTTGGGGCCCCTGGATCTGTGCGTTAGTCGGGTCTTCGTTTGGGCGAGGTGAGCTCCCGCGGCAGAGCCCAGAACAGCTGCTGCGTTTGTGCGGTTGGGGTCTCCTGAACCTGCCGGAGAAAGAGCTTCCGGATCCCTGCAGGGTGGGGTGAGGAGAGGGGAAGGCCCATCCTGCTTTTCCAGGCGTGGACTTGAATCTTCCTTGTTCCCCAGGAGGCAGCAGCTCAGGCCCTGGGGAGCTCAGCAGCCCGTATTGAGCTGGGTGAGGCTGCGGGGTGGGTTTGGGGTTTCCTTAAAGTGGTTTAACGCACATTGGTGCCCTTGTGTCACCTCAGTAACAGGCTTGGTTTGACCTAAACAGGGTTAGGCCACAGAGCACAGAATCATAGAATATCAGGGCTGGAAGAGACCTCAGGGGAGCAAACACGCAGCCAGAGACAGAGCAGGGTAACATCTCCTTCCTAGGATGACACCTTGAACGACCTGCTTCCAGGACACATATGACCCATTGGGGACTGTGGGTGCGACTAGACTGGTGCTGACAGAATGAGGGGCGATCATTATCTCAAGTGCCTATATACAAATGCACAAAACCTTGGAAACAAGCAGGGAGAACTGGAGGTCCTGGTGAAGGCAAGGAATTATGACATGATTGGAATAATAGAGACTTGGTGGGATAACTCACATGACTGGAGTACTGTCATGGATGGTTATAAACTGTTCAGGAAGGACAGGCAGGGCAGAAAAGGTGGGGGAGTAGCATTGTATGTAAGGGAGCAGTATGACTGCTCAGAGCTCCGGTACGAAACTGCAGAAAAAACCTGAGTGTCTCTGGATTAAGTTTAGAAGTGTGAGCAACAAGACTGATGTAGTGGTGGGAGTCTGCTATGGACCACCGGACCAGGGGGATGAGGTGGATGAGGCTTTCTTTCAGCAACTCGCGGAAGCTACTAGATCGCACGCCCTGGTTCTCATGGGCGACTTTAATCATCCTGGTATCTGCTGAGAGAGCAATACAGCAGTGCATAGACAATCCAGGAAGTTTTTGGAAAATGTAGGGGACAATTTCCTGGTGCAAGTGCTGGAGGAGCCAACTAGGAGGAGAGCTTTCTTGACCTGCTGCTCACAAACAGGGAAGAATTAGTAGGGGAAGCAAAAGTGAATGGGACTCTGGGAGGCAGTGACCATGAGTTGGTCGAGTTCAGGATCCTGACACAGGGAAGAAAGGTAAGCAGCAGAATACGGACCCTGGACTTCAGGAAAGCAGACTTCGACTCCCTCAGGGAACTGATGGGTAGGATTCCCTGGGGGAATAACATGAGGGGGAAAGGAGTCCAGGAGAGCTGGCTATATTTCAAGGAATCCCTATTGAGGTTACAGGGACAAACCATCCCGATGTGTCGAAAGAATAGTAAATATGGCAGGTGACCAGCTTGGCTTAACAGTGAAATCCTTGAGGATCTTAAACATAAAAAAGAAGCTTACAAGAAGTGGAAGATTGGACAAATGACCAGAGAAGAGTATAAAAACGTTGCTCAGGTGTGTAGAAATGAAATCAGGAGGGCCAAATTGCACCTGGAGCTGCAGCGAGCAAGAGATGTTAAGAGTAACAAGAAGGGTTTCTTCAGGTATGTTGGCAACAAGAAGAAAGCCAAGGAAAGTGTGGGCCCCTTGCTGAATGAGGGAGGCAACCTAGTGACAGAGGATGTGGAAAAAGCTAATGTACTCAATGCTTTTTTTTGCCTCTGTCTTCACAAACAAGGTCAGCTCCCAGACTGCTGCGTTGCGCAACACAGCATGCGGAGTAGGTGGCCAGCCCTCTGTGGAGAAAGAGGTGGTTAGGGACTATTTAGAAAAACTGGACGTGCACAAGTCCATGGGGCCGGATGCGCTGCATCCGAGAGTGCTAAAGGAGTTGGTGGCTGTGATTGCAGAGCCATTGGCCATTATCTTTGAAAGCTCATGGCGATCGGGGGAAGTCCCAGACAACTGGAAGAAGGCTAATGTAGTGCCCATCTTTAAAAAAGGGAAGAAGGAGGATCCTGGGAACTACTGGCCAGTCAGCCTCACTTCAATCCCCAGAAAAATCATGAAGCAGGTCCTCAAGGAATCAATCCTGAAGCACTTACATGAGAGGAAAGTGATCAGGAACTGTCAGCATGGATTCACCAAGGGAAGGTCATGCCTGACTAATCTAATCACCTTCTATGATAAGATTACTGGTTCTGTGGATGAAGGGAAAGAGTGGATGTATTCTTTCTTGACTTTAGCAAAGCTTTTGACACGGTCTCCCACAGTATTCTTGCCAGCAAGTTAAAGAAGTATGGGCTGGATGAATGGACTATAATGTGGATAGAAAGTTGGCTAGATTGTCGGGCTCAACGGGTAGTGATCAATGGCTCCATGTCTAGATGGCAGCCGGTATCAAGTGGAGTACCCCAGGGGTCGGTCCTGGGGCCGGTTTTGTTCAATATCTTCATAAATGATCTGGAGGATGGTGTGGATTGCACTCTCAGCAAATTTGTGGATGATACTAAACTAGGAGGAGTGGTAGATACGGTGGCAGGTAGGGATAGGATACAGAGGGACCTAGACCAATTGGAGGATTGGGCCAAAAGAAATCTGATGAGGTTCAACAAGGATAAGTGCAGGGTCCTGCACTTAGGACGGAAAAATCCAATGCACGGCTACAGACTAGGAACCGAATGGCTAGGCAGCAGTTCTGCGGAAAAGGATCTAGGGGTGACAGTGGACGAGAAGCTGGATCTTAGTCAACAGTGTGCCCTTGTTGCCAAGAAGGCCAATGGCATTTTGGGATGTATAAGTAGGGGCGTAGCCAGCAGATGGAGGAACGTGATCGTTCCCCTCTATTCGACATTGGTGAGGCCTCATCTGGAGTACTGTGTCCAGTTTTGGGCCCCACACTAGAAGAAGGATGTGGAAAAATTGGAGAGAGTCCAGCGAAGGGCAACAAAAATGATTAGGGGTCTGGAACACATGAGTTATGAGGAGAGGCTGAGGGAGCTGGGATTGTTTAGTCTGCAGAAGAGAAGAATGAGGGGGGATTTGATAGCTGCTTTCAACTATCTGAGAGGGGGTTGCAAAGAGGATGGTTCTAGACTATTCTCAGTGGTCGAAGATGACAGGACAAGGAGTAATGGTCTCAAGTTGTAGTGGGGGAGGTTTAGTTTGGATATTATGAAAAACTTTTTCACGAGGAGGATGGTGAAACACTGGAATGCGTTACCGAGAGAGGTGGTGGAATCTCCTTCCTTAGAAGATTTTAAGGCCAGGCTTGACAAAGCCCTGGCTGGGGTGATTTAATTGGGGATTGGTCCTGCTTTGAGCAGGGAGTTGGACTAGATGACCTCCTGAGGTCCCTTCCAACCCTGATATTCTATGATTCTATGATGATTCTCAGGAGGGCATCTAGTCCAACCCGCTGCTCAAAGCAGGACCAACATCAACTAAATCATCCCAGCCAGGGCTTTGTCAAGCTGACCTTGAAGGATAGAGATTCTACCATCTCCCTAGGTAACCCATTCCAGTGCCTCATCAACCTCCTAGTGAAATAGTTCTTCCTAATATCCAACGTAGACTTCCCCCACTTCAACTTGAGACCATTGCTCCTTGTTCTGTCATCTGCCATCACTGAGAACAGCCTAGATCCATCATCTTTGGAACCCCTGTTCCAGTAGTTGAAGGCTGCTGTCAAATCCCCCCTCACTCTTCTCTTCTGCAGACTAAATAACCCCAGTTCCCTCAGCCTCTCCTCATAAGTCGCAAAAAGAAAAGGAGTACTTGTGGCACCTTAGAGACTAACCAATTTATTTGAGCATGAGCTTTCGTGAGCTACAGCTCACTTCATCGGATGCATGCCGTGGAAACTGCAGCAGACTTTATTTATACACAGAGAATATGTCCTCATAAGTCCTCATAAGTCATGTGCCCCAGCCCCCTAGTCATTTTTGTTGCCCTCCGCTGGACTCTTTCCAATTTGTCTACATCCTTTCTGGAGTGGGGGGACCAAAACTGTATGCAATACTCCAGATGTGGCCTCACCAGTGCTAAATAGAGGAGAATAATAATTTCCCTCCATCTGCTGGCAGTGCTCCTACTAATGCAGCCCAATATGCTGTTAGCCTTCTTGGCAAGAAGGGCACACGGCTGACTCATCCCCAGCTTCTTGTCCACTGTAATCCCAGGTCCTTTCTGCAGAACTGCCGCTTAGCCAGTCAGCCCCCAGCCTGCAGCGGTGTATGGGATTCTTCCATCCTAAGTGCAGGACTCTGCACTTGTCCTTGTTGAACCTCATCAGATTTCTTTTGGCCCAATCCTCCAGTTTGACTAGGTCACTCTGGAGCCTACCCTCCAGTATATCTATCTCTCCACCTAGCTTAGTGTCATCCATGAACTTTCTGAGGGTGCAATCGATCCCATCATCCAGATTATTATTAAAGATGTTGAACAAAACCAGCCCCAGGACCGACCCCTGGGGCACTCCGCTTGATACCAGCTGCCAACTAGACATGGAGCCATTGATCCCTACCCGTTGAGCCCGATGATCTAGCCAGCTTTCTATCCACCTTATAGTCCATTCATCCAGCCCATACTTCTTTTATTTGCTGGCAAGAATACTGTGGGAGACTGTGTCAAAAGCTTTGCTAAACTCAAGATATATCACATGCACCACTTTCCCCATATCCAGAGAGCCAGTTCTCTCATCATAGAAGGCAATCAGGTTGGTCAGGCATGACTTGCCCTTGGTGGATCCATGTTGACTGGTCCCGATCAGCTTCCTCTCCTCCAAGTGCTTCAAAATGAATTCCTTGAGGATCTGCTCCATGATTTATCCAGGGACTGAGGTGAGGCTGACCAGTCTGTACAGTAGTTCCCCGTATTCTCCTTCTCCCCTTTTTTAAAGATGGGCACTATATTTGCCTTTCTCCAGTCTTCTGGCACCTCCCCCGATGGCCACGAGTTTTCAAAGATAATGGCCAATGACTCTGCAATCACATCAGCCAACTCGCTCAGCACCCTTGGATGCATTAGATCCGGCTCCGTGGATTTGTGAATGTCAGCTTTTCTAAATAGTCCTTAAGCAAGTGGCTCTTAAACTTTTTTACTGGTAACCCGTTTCACATCGCAATCCTCTGAGTGCGACCCCCCCACCTTATAAATTAAAAACACTTTTTAATAGATTTAACACCATTATAAATGCTGGATCAAAGTGGGGTTTGGGGTGGAGATTGAGAGCTTGCGACCCCCCTGTAATAACCTTGCAACCCCTGAGGAGTCCTGAACCCCAGTTTGAGAACCGCTGCCTTAACCTGTTCTTTCACCACTGAGGGCTGCTCACCTCCTCCCCACACTGTGCTGCCCAGTGCAGCAGTCTGGGAGCTGACCTTGTCTGTGAAGACCGAGGCAGAAAAAGCATTGTGAGTACTTCATCATTTGTCACTAGGTTGCCTTTCCCATTCAGTAAGGGGCCCACACTTTCCCTGACCACCTTCTCGTTGCTCATATACCTGTAGAAGCCCATCTTGTTACCCTTCACATCCCTTGCTAGCTGCAACTCCAACTGTGCTTTGGCCTTCCTGATTACATCCCTTCATGCTCAAGAAGTATTGTTATACGCCTTCCTAATCATCTGTCCACGTTTCCACTTCTTGTACGCTTCCTTTTTGAGTTTAAGCTCACTGAAGATTTCACTGTTAAGCCAAGCTGGTCACCTGCCATATTTGCTATTCTTTCTACACATCGGGATGGTTTGTTTTTGTGCCCTAAATAAGTCTTCTTCAAATAGAGCCAGCTCTCCTGGACTCCTTTCCCCCTCATATTAGCCTCTCAGGGGATCCTCCCCATCAGTCAAAGTCTGCTTTTCTCAAGTCCAGGGTCCGTATTCTGCTGCTCTCTTTTCTTCCTTTTGTCAGGATCCTGAACTCGACCATCTCATGGTCACTGCTGCCCAGGTTGCCATCCACTTCTACTTCCCCTACCCATTCTTCCTTGTTGGTGAGCAGGTCAAGAGGAGCACAGCCCCTAGTCGGTTCCTCCAGCACTTGCACCAGGAAGTTGTCCTCAACACTTTCCAAAAACTTCCTGGATTGTCTGTGCACTGCTGTATTGCTCTCCCAGCAGATGTCAGGGTGATTGGATTCCCCCATTAGAGCCAGGGCCTGTGATCTGGAAACTTGTTAGATGTCCGAAGAAAGCTTCATCTACCTCATCCTCCTGGTCTGGTGGTCTATAGCAGACACCCACCACGACCTCAACCTTGTTGCTCTCATCTCTAAACTTAACCTAAAGACTAGAGAATGGAAAGTTACAGCCAAGACCATCTGGGTCTGTCCAGAACTTTCTCTTTTGTCCCAGTCCAGAAGCTTCTCCTCCCTCCAACAGCCCATACTTAGCCCCCAGAGGCCCCTCCTTTGTCTTTTGTTCTTGTTCCTGCCAAACATTGTCACCTGGCCTCGTCCTCAGCTCTTTGTTTTCCAGCTGGTCACAGCTGCCTGGCTTCCTGCAGAGGATGGGTCCTCCATGGTCATTAGTTGCTAGGTGCCAAATGTCCGGGCAGTCGTCTTCTGGGACCTCCCATCAGCGTGGGGCCCAGACCCCAGATAGTGAGTCATCAGTCACACCTGGATCTCTGCAGAGCAATTAATCCTTTCCCCCACCTTGTTAACCATGCAGCTCACGGGGGAAACTGAGGCACACACAATATTCATTATAACACATGGGGAGAGGTGGGTGATGCTGAGAGAGACCCGGTGATGGTCAGAGAAGGGGAATCAGCACTGGAGAGCTCAGAGAGCAGGGCTTGGTGAACACAACTTCAGTGCATGGCCCTTTTGAAGGGTGGGGGAGCTGACCCAGGGCTGCTGGGTGAATGCAGAGGGGAGGGTGAGGAGATGGGGAGCAGAGGGTCGGATAGGCCATCGCCTTGGAAGCCGAAGTTACCAAGGATGAGTGTCGGAGGCTGGAAGGGAGAGCCAGTTGTGGGGATCAGAAAGGGTGTGTATAACTCCCTTGAGCAGTGTCTGACATCAGTGGGACGCTCACTGGAGTGAAGGGATCAGGGGTTCAGTGTCTGCAGCACCAGGCCCTTTGTCTGGGAGCTGTCGCCCTTCCCCAACCCATGCTTTCATCCTGATCCTGCCTGTGGATGTGTGAGGTGAACCCGACTGTAGGGGCGGGTGGTCAGCCTGTGAGCTCCATGGGGCAGGGCCCGTGCAGTGACTGACACAACAGGGGGCCTGGTCCCTACAAGGGACCTATGTGCAGCCAAGCGTGAATAAGTTAAGTCCGAAGCAGACTGCGAAGCGTTACAAAGGGATCTCACAAAACTGTGTGACTGAGCAACAAAATGGCAGGTGAAATTCAGTGTGGATAAATGCAAAGTAATGCACATTGGAAAATATAATCCCAATATGAAATGATGGGGTTTAAATTAGCTGTTACCACTCAAGAAAGAGATCTTGGAGTCATTGTGGATAGTTCTCTGAAAACATCCACTCAATGTACAGCGGCTGTCAAAAAAGCAAACAGAATGTTGGGAATCATTAGGAAAGGGATAGATAATAAGAAAATATCTTATTGCCTCTATGTAAATCCATGGGATCCCCACATCGTGGATACAGTGTGCAGATGTGGTCACCCCATGAGAAAAAGGCGACAAACGTGATATGAGGTATAGAATAGCTTCCACAGGAGGAGAGATAAATAAGACTGGAACTTTTCAGCTTGGAAAAGAGTTGACTAAGGGGGCTCTGACTGAGGTCTATAAATTTATGACTGGTGAGGAGAAAGTGAATAAGGAAGTGCTATTTACCCCGTTCACATAGCAGAAGAAATAGGGATCACCAGATGAAATTACTAGGCAGCAGGTTGAAAACAAACAAAAGGAAGTATTTCTTCACACAATGCACAGTCAACCTGTGGAACTCCTTGCCAGAGGATGTTGTGAAGGCCAAGACTATAACAGAGTTCAAAAAAGAACTAGATAAATTCATGGAGGATAGGTCCATCAATGGCTATTAGCCAGGATGGGCAGGGATGGTGTCCCTAGCCTCTGTTTGCCAGAAGTTGGGAGTGGGCGACAGGTGGTGGATCACTTGATGGTCACCTGTTCTGTTCATTCCCTTTGGGGCACCGGGCATAGGCCAATGTCGGAAAACAGGAGACTAGACTAGATGGACCTTTGGTCCTACCCAGTATGGCCATTTTTATGTTCTTAATAAATTATGGTAAATTGTGTGCACAGCTGGGGCCCTGGCTCCCACCTGCAGCTTGGACACATTCCCCCTGCCACCCCCCCCTTGTACCCCCAGCTTCAGCTTCTGCATCTTCTACAGCCCTAGCCCTTCTCCTTCCCCACCCTCCCCCATAACATCCCCCTCCTGCTCCTCACATCCCCCTCCAGCTCTGCCCTTCCTCCTGGGCCCCCTTTCGTTCTTCACACTCCCCTTCTGCCCCCGTACCCCTAATACACTCTCCCTGTCTGCTCCCCTGCTCCAGGCCCTCTCCCATCTCCCCCTCATTCCCCCCCTCCATCTTTGCCCCCCTTTTCCTCCTACCCCAATCCTTCTTTCTCCCCAGTCAGGCCGTTGTGTGGGCCATTCTGCAGGTCTCCCTCCCCGCCCCCCCCACAGGAGCACTCCTGAGGGCCACTGTCGCCTCTCGTGTATTGCCAGGGGCTCCCTGGCAGGGTTGGGGCAAGTTTGACCTCCCTGCCCCCAATCTGCACCCCCAGGCCTGCACTCCAGGCGCATATTCCACACGGTGGTGTCCGAGCCTGGCCCAGGGCTGCCCTGGTACAGCCGTGTCGGCTATGTGGACGATCAAGTCATCTACGTCTACACCAGCGAGATGCAGAGAGTGGAGCCTGGCACAGCGTGGATGGCGCAGAACGAGGGCCCAGAGTTGTGGGACCTTCGGCTCTTGTGGTCACGGCGCTGGGAGGCCTGGTTCAACACGAGTCTGAACGCCCTGCGTGAGCTCTACAACCGGACCGAGGGTGAGTGCGGACACGGCCCGACCTAGGGCCACGGGGACACAGGGACAGAACGGGGGATGGTGGTGTCAGTGTGAGCGGGGGGAGGGGACGGAGGGGCCCGCAGGGGCATTTTCTCACAGGAGTCAGTGTGAACGTGCGGGCCAGAGGGACACATGGGGGTGGGGGCTGCCGGATGGAGGGTCCATGCAAAAGACATTTTTGACACCCTCCAAAATGGGACTTTCATACTGTTTCCTCCCCAAACACCCCAGATTTCTGCTACCAGTCCCACTTGCAGCTGCCTCTGCTGCCGTTCAGGGGAACCTCTACCCCCCTCGTGTGTCGTCATTCCCAGGCAGAACAGTAGAGGTGCAAAGGCCAGAAGGTCCCATTGGACCCGGCTAGTCTGGCCTCCTGGGCACCCAGGCCAGAGAATCACAGCTGGAGATTCCTGCATGGAGGGGTTTGTTCCTCCCAACTACAACAGACCCTAGAACCAGAACAGGGCTCTGAGACGTCTTGTCTCAATTCCCAGACACCGAGTGATGGAGAATCACAATATCGACAGCCTGAGTGTTCAGACATCATGAGTCAGGCTCCAAAAATTCTGAGTTTGGCTTAAATGTCGTGAGTATTTTGGGGATAATATTGGAGCTTATTTTTATTTGCCCTCTGGTTTGAGCCTTTAGAGAACAATTTCTGGGGTTTTCTCTGCTGCTAGAAGGGCTAGAAGTTACTGCTTTAGGAAAAGAGAGCTGAGACTCTCCCCTAATCCCATGAGTCCAGGAACTGGGGATTTAATAAAACCGTCCACTATCATGAGACACACAGTAAGGTCACAAGAGCAGACAGTGCTTCATTCACCCCAGCCCCGGGGAGAAGCTGCTCACCAGTGAGCCTCCTTCATTATTCGCTTTGTCTTATTTCTCAGGTGAGTTTATCTAAGGTCAGATTCCTCTTCACACCGCAGAGTGAGGGTCTGACATTGACTTGGGCTGGAGAGTTAGTGAGAGAATCAGCCCCTGTAACGTGCAGAGACTCCCGGGTTCCTTACTCCTGGCAGCAGAAACCCCTGCCCATGTCCCCCTGTTGGAGCCCCCAGGGTCAGGCAGGTTCCCCTGCACACTATCGGTAGTTGTGTAAAGAGCCTTTCTTCCTGCTCAGTCCCTGATGTGGGGGGCTGTAGCCACCTGGCCAGGCCCCCAGATTGGGCCGTCTCACTTAGCACGGGGATGATCCATAAGCGTTCAGTGCCTGGCACTTCTGAACTGTCCCTGACGGGTGAGGGTCTCTCTGACGTATTTGCTCTGCCCTTCCTGCCTGGGATTTTCACTCGCCAGTCCCCTGATTCCCCTGTGTACTGGCCTGTCACATTGGTCCTCACCCAAGAGTGTCCTCAGCCCCTTGTGGTAGGAAAATGTATTCTACCAGTGGTCTATAGCTATACGTCTCCAGTCAACAGGCACTGCTGGGCAGATATGACTTTCACTCCATGTTGAAATTTAAAAACTCGCTTCCCCAAGAGTCCAGGCAGGAGATTGTTGCTCTGGTGGAAGGGAAGGCAGTGACCAGGGCTTCCCCACAAGCCACCCTTGACACAGTGGATGTGGCATCTGGGACTATGGCATCAGCAGTGCCCATGCAAAGGGGCTCCTGGCTTCACTCCTCTGGCCTACAGACAAAGGTCCAGCAGTCTCTTCAAGACCTTCCATTTGAAGGGACTTTGCTCTTCTCAGAGCAAACAGATGCCAAACTCCACAGCCTGAAGGCCTCCAGAGCCATCCTCACGTCCTTGAATCTCCGTGCCTCGGTGCCTTCAAGGAAACATTTCAAGCCCCAACAGCCTGTCCGCTTCCCAGGCTCTCCGCTTTGTCAGGACCTGTTCAAAAAGCAGAACAGAAGTTATAGGTGCAGACAGCCGCCCCCATCTGCCTCAGCCTCACTGCCTGGCCCTCTCGGGTACTCAGCGGGCTCCAAGCAGAATTTTTGATGAGGCGCCTGAGGACGTTACACCAGTCCCCATACTAGATCCTGTCCCCTATTGTTTTTGGACCATCTCCTGCTTCAGCTCAGCCAGGTCCCTTATCACCTCAGACCATTGGGTGCTGAGTACGGTGGAGGAGGGTTATACGCTTCAGTTCGTTTCCATGCCTCCGTCCTACCCTCCATCCCCGACCCTCTTCAGGGACCCTTCTCATGAGCAACTTTTAGCCCAGGAGGTGCAAGCCCTTCTCCGGGTAGGAGCCATGGAGGAGGTGCCTCGGAACTTAAGAGGGAAAGGGTTTTACTCCCGTTACTGCCTAATCCCGAAGGCCAAAGGGCGTCTCTGACCCACTGGGCCTGCTGATAAACGAGTAGAAGTCAACACTCCTCCCGGTTCAGAGGATAGAGTTTATCGGAGCAGTGCTCAATTCTACCCAGGCCAGGGCCTTCCTCCCAGAAGCCCACTTCCAGTCAGTGTTGTCACAGGTCAAGGCCCACTCAGGCTGTTGGGTCACGTGGCCATGTGCACGTACGTGATGTGGTATGCGAGGTTGCACCTCAGACCCCTTCAGGCTTGGCTGGCCTCAGTGTACTGGCCAAACAGCCATCATTTGGACTCGGTGTTCATGGTGCCTGCCCATCTCGGGCACCTCAGGACACAAGGTCAGTGGTCCCAGCAGGAAGTCTTGCTACGGATGAACATAAGAGAGCTCAGGTCCGCCTAGCGCGTCAGGTGTTCTTCCCACCCATCGCAAGCAAGGTGGTGCGAGTTCTCACAGACAGTATGTTGATGTAAAACGTGGTTGCGAGGCAGAGAGTGACCCGCTCTTCTCCCCCCATGTCAGGAGCCATTTGCTTGTGGGAGTTCTGCATAAAGCACTCGATCCACCTTGAAGCTTCTCACCTTTCGGGAGCCCAGAACAAGCTGGCATATCAGCTCCTCTTCTCACTGCGAATGGTCCCTATGCCCCGACATAGCAAGGGCCATTTTCCAGTGGTGGGGTGCTCCCCTCGTAGAACTGTTCACAACCAGACAGGAAGGGGAAATGTCAGTTCTGCTGTCTGTGTGACTGCAACCCGGGCTTGCTCCCAGATGCCTTCTTACTCCCTTGGAGAAAGCACCTGTTCTGCGCCTTCCCCCCATTCCTTTTGTGCACAAGGTCTTGCTGAGGTCAAGGGCGAAGGTTATTCTCATAGCCTCAGCCTGGCCACGTCAGCACTAGTCTGGCTTATTTCTAGACCTGCCAGTAGCTACTCCAATGCCGCTCCCTCCCCTTCTGGACCTGATCTCGCAAGATCGTGGCCAAATGCTCCATCTGCCTGACAGCTCCATGGTGAAGCCTGCAGAACTGGCCTGTGCGGAGCAGGTCTGCTAGGTCTTGCTAGGCAGTAGGAAACCATCTACCAGAGCTACTTACCTCCCCGAGTGGAAGCGTTTCTCCATTTGGTCGACCCAGCAAGGCCTCTCACCGGGGTGCCAGAACCTCCCTATGAGTGGGGGGGGGGGGGCCCGGGGCTGAAACTGTGACTCCGCCTCTTCCCCTGAGGCTCCACCCCCTTCCCCCTGCTCTCACCTCCTGCTGAAGGGGCAGGGCCATGGCCCCTCGGTCCCCCCGTTCCGGCACCCCTGCCTCTCACTGGCTGAGTCATCTCTCAGATGAAGCAGATTCTCCAGAACAATCTGGGAGCAGCCAGGTCTAGCGATTCCATCTGCTGAGGTGCACCTAGCCGCCATCTCCGCATTCTACCCCTGCTGCGTGGTCCGTCAGTTTTTTCACATGAAATGTCCATTCACTTGCTCAAGGGCTTTGAAAGGCCATACCGGCAAATCTGGGAACCCATCCCCCTGGGGGACTTAAACCTGGTCCTGTCCGAGCTCACGGGGCCTCCCTTTGAGCACTGGCATTGTGCCCTCTGTTGTACCGTTCCTGGAAGGTCGCCTTTCTGGAAGCAATTACCTCAGTCAGGAGGGTCTCGGAGATCAGAGCTCTTATGTCAAAACCTCCGTGTGTGCTGTTCTTTAACAACAAGTTACAATGTCACCCCACCCCGTGTTCCTCCCAAAGGTAGTCTTGGAGTTTCATAGTAATCATCGTTCCTACCTATTTTCTTCCCGAAGCCGCACGAGAATAGAGGGGAATGACATCTCCGCACTCTGGCTGTTAGGCGCGCCCCAGTGTTCTGTATAGAAAGGACTATACAGAAAGTCGATCTGTAAATCCACACCGCTCTTTGTGGCAGTAGCTGACAGGATGAAAGGCTCAGAGAATTTCATCCTGGAGCTCATTCTGCATTCACATGTGGTACGAGCAGGCAGGTGTCCCACCACCCGCCTTCCTGGCGGCCCGTTCTATGAGAGCACGAGCTTCCTCAGTGGTGTTCGTGGCCCAGGCCCGATCCAGGACATTTGCAGAGCAGCGACCTGGGCGTCAGGAGACACTTTTTCTTCCAACGGCGCCATCACCCAGCAAGCTAGAGATGACACTGGGTTTGGTTGAGCAGTGTTGTAATCCACGTGTCCATGAACTCCTAACCCACCTCTTATAGGTCTGCTTGGGAGTCACCGAAGGTGGAAGGGACGTGTGCAAGCAGTTGAAGAAGAAGAAATGGTTACTAACCTTTCTGTAACGCTTGTTCTTTGAGACACGTGGCACACGTCCATTCCACCAGCCACGCTCCTACCCCTCTGTTGGAGTTGCCGGCAAGAGGGAACTGAGAAGGTGCGGGGTCAACCGGTCCCCTCGCACTGCGACATGAGCACGCCGCACCAGAGGGCGCGAGAGCCGGCCTGAGGGGTATCACCGAGGGGAAAGTTTCCGGCGACTGTGTGCGGGGCCCGCACGCCTAGTGTGGAATGGACGTGTGCAACACAGCTCTGAGAACAGCCGTCACAGGAATGTTAGTAACTGCTTTTTGTCTAAACCTGGGGCATAGTTCAGGGACACAGCTCAGTGGGCTCGGCTCTCACCTGTGGCTGTGACCCCAAATTGTATTTTAATCCCTTGACCTACATTTTTCCAGAAGTGATTAGTGATTTTTGGGTGTCTGAGATTCAGAGGCTGGGTGCTCCCACGTTCTGATGAGGCCCCTTTAAAAAGTCTCAGTTGGGCACCCAAAATCACTAGTCATTGCTGAAAATCTAGACGTTTATCTCGATGTATCTAATGCAGGGTGGGGGAGGAGTGAAAATATTTGGGACCCTGTGTGGGTTATTTTTGTGCCACCCACATTCTGCCCTGTTTGCCAAGCGAGGGGTCTGATCCATTCCCCACTCGTTTCAGTCTTTCTTGTGATCCCAACAGTCTTCTCTGTTCACCACAGCCTACCTCCCCCTCCCGTAAACTCTCCTTCCTATCCCCATCCCCATATCCCCCTGCCCCCCCGCCCAGTCTCCCCCCTGCCTCCTGTCGCCCAGAGGTGGCTGTATTAACTGAGTCTGCTCTTGGCTGTGTGCAAGACGGGGGCCGTTGTTGTGAAGATTAGCCTGGCTGTAGGAAAATGGTGGCCAGATGAACTAAGGGCCGTCAGTGGCCTGATCCTTACAGGGAATCACCTGGAGACAGTGGCCGTGTGAAAAAGAGGCCAAGCATCCGAAGTTGGTGCTTTGCCGTTCCTAGATTGAGTTGGGGGCATGGGGAAGATGGGGCAGGGAAACAGAGGGACCCTGGGGATTCTGTGAGGGCCTTAAACCAGAGCAGAGGTTGGTGTGGGGGACAGACCTCCTGTACCCCCTCCCCACAGGGACATGGGGGGTACTGTGAATGGAGGAGGTGGGGGACCAAATGCCCTGAGGACTCTGCAAAATTAATACAACCAGAGCGGGGGGAGGGGGATACAGAGCCTCCTGCACTCTCTCTTTTCCCTAAAATGACCCTGACTACCAGAATTGCTGGGGGGGATCCTCAGAGAGCTGGAGGGGATAGACTCTGCAATATCTGGAGTACTCCCTTTGAGGTCATGCTATCCTGCACCCCCTGCAGGGAACATACAAGAACAAGCAGCGGTGAGGTACTCCTTGAAAGTTGTGAGCTGTCTGCGGTGGGGGGTCTTTAGTGTACAAAGACCCAACAGATGGAATGTGGGCCCCCTGCGGGTTTGGGTTCCCTCCTGAAAGGAGCTGGGAGGGACCCAACAGCATAAGTGGAAACCCCATTTCTCAGGGGAGGGAGGGCCCAGTAGCAAGGGGAGGACCCACTGGGCTACCTGCAGTGGGGTCATGGTGAGATTTTCAGAGAGAGGCTGCTGCTGACCCTCAGCTGTGTTTCAGGGTTTCATGTTATCCAGACGATATGCGGCTGTGATCTCCGGGACGACGGCGTCATTCAGGTGTTTTACCAGGATTCGTATGATGGACGAGACTTTCTTACCTTGGATAAGGAGACCATGACTTGGGTAGCAGCAGATATTGGGGCTCAGATCACCAAGAGGCGATGGGATATTGAAGTAGATGACAACCAGGGATGGAAATACTACCTGCAAAAGTACTGTAGAGAACGTCTTAGCCAGGAAATAGAGTACGGGAAGGAGACTCTGCAGAGGAAAGGTAAGGCAGGGGGACAAGCCCCACCCAGGAGGTCACTACAAGTTACATCTCCATTCCCCAGCCCCAGTTCCAAAATGGAGCAGGGGGGTAGGGGGCAGTTCAGCTAACCTTGCTCCAGGGATGGGTGGGGAAACAACCCCTCTCTTCCCCTACCCCCAGCTCTGCTGGAAAAAAAAGATAAGAAATTGAAAATGTTTAAAGCAGCTCACTGTAGAGAAGCTGACCAAATGAGCCCAAATTTGCAGCACAAATTCTGCCTCTTCTCCTGGTGTGACGCAGCATTATCAAGGCAATCTGCCTGGGCGTGTGCGTGTTAGAGCAGTCTGAAAAACAGACTCTGCAGAGAAAGTGCCACTCAAGCTTAATTATGGAAGTGCCACCAGTTCTATGGACACCAGCTTCATTCACCATGTAATTCTTCCTCATTCGCTGTCTGCACCATCATATTCGTTGTGTGACCCCCAGCCCCTGTGTTCCACCAATGACGGTAGCTTTGTCCTTGTTGCCTCTTTGTCCAGACTTCTCCCACAGTCGTCTAAGTGCTTTCTTCCATGCCATCCCCTCCATGTGGAATTGCCCTCCCCATACTAATCTGGAAGAAGGCTCCCCTTGTCCTTAAAGTTTTTCGCCCTCAAGACCTACCTTTGCTGCAACACCTGCTTACTTATTCCTTGATTCTTTTATCAATAAGACAGCAGATAATCTCACTCAGTCACATTTATTACCAAAGCTTTTTAGTTAAAGATTAATCAGAACAAACATAGAAGGGAAGAGGATAAATGCTGTAACACTCCGACTCAGGGGGACAGTTGCAGCGTAGTCTGCTTCAAAATGTTAACTCGCTATTACCCACGTACGTACCTTGTCTGTTACCATGGACACAAATTCCCCAAATTTGTTAGCACCATTACACACCCTAATCTTTCCGTTCCCGAACAGTTTGCGCTTGCTCTTCAAGGTTGCTTGAAATTTGTACCCAGTTTTTTGCAACAATTATATGAGTTGCTTATTTCTCTCACAAACCTCAGGGGAACATTATCTTGTCCTTTGTCATTTTTACAAATGCCAGGAAGAAAAAGCCAAACCCAGCAGTAATGTAATGTGTATTTCAGTGCCAAGGGGCTGGGAAACTGATTTTTCAACGTGTGTAAATCCTTTTGAAATCCATAATATTGGGGTAAATAGTTTTGGTAACAACCTATAAGAAAAGGAGTACTTGTGGCACCTTAGAAACTAACAAATTTAGTCTCTAAGGTGCCACAAGTACTCCTTTTTGTGGATACAGACTAACACGGCTGCTACTCTGAAACCTATAAGAAATTAGCCAATTAATATTAGCTAGTTTGAGGGGCAGTTTACAACCATGTGTCATTTTTTTTGTTTAATGGTCCTTTCCATCTCTTTTTGGTCAGTTTATCTAGTTCATTTTTTGAGCCATGGCCAGGGCAAGACTCTTCTCTCTTTCAAATCCACGGACTGATAGGAGATGAGCACAAACATAGTGTGTGATTAAGGATTGACATCTATGACACCTGTATCTGGAGCTTAGTGAAGCCCTTTAAGGTACTTGTGTCATTGTGGCTGGGAGCAGAGGCTTCTCATTTCCACACTCCTAGAATCTGGTCAGAGACCTGGATTCGGGGTTCACTGTTGCTGATGCTGTGAATTCGGCACAGAAATCCTCTAACATGGTGGTTCTCTCTCATCAGAGGGATTCCGTCTCATGGACTCTCATCCTCTGCCCCTGCTGGGGTCTCAGAATTTCATGTTGCAAAGCTCCAGCAAAGGCTGCTTGGATTAGAGCTTAAAAACAGCTAACTTCAATTTCTTCCTTTTTCCAGTGCGCCCAACAGCTAGAGTGAGTGACAGGTCATTTCATGATGGCCTCATCACCCTCTCCTGTAAGGTCAGTGGGTTCTACCCCCGGGACATCACCGTGACCTGGCTGAGAAATGGGGAGAGCAGACAGCAGGAGACCTACTCTGAAGGCATCCTACCCAGTGGGGATGGGACCTACCAGACCTGGGTGACAATGGAGATTGATCCCAGGATCAAAGCCCATTATTCATGTCGCGTGGAACATGAAAGCCTGTTAGAGCCACTCTCTATCTCCTGGGGTAAGGCGTTTGTCTGTTTGTCTGTTTTCCTAGTGGGAGAGGGGGAATCCATTAAACTCAAACCCTGAAAAATTCTCATTCGGATTTATAGGCTGAAGCTGGAATTTTCTCAGAGTCTGTGAGGCCCTGTCCTCTTTTGCCCTGTCCCTCTGCAGTCAAGTTCTTGTGCTAGAGTTGGGACCACAGTGCCTGGGGCTCATGTCTTGCTCTCCAGTTTGCTGCCTCTGGGGCTGTCGGATACATCTCAGCAATACAGTGTCTCTGAAGGGAGAAGATTAGTAATCGGACATTAAGGCTGGAAGAGAGCAGTCTGAGCTCCTGCAAAGCCCAGTGCAGGGAATCACACCAGAGACCAACCTGGTAGCCTGTGGGCAAACTAGAGCTGATCCTTCAGAAAGAGATGCCCATTCCAGCTGTAAAGTCTCCAAGGGATGGAGAATTTACCCCATCCCAGGGGAAGCTCAAATCTGCCCCTTATTTGCAGTCAGAATTTGTCTTGCTTCAGCTTCCAGCCTGTTCTCAACTTCAGCAGGTTCTCAGAAATACAGCTCTGGGGGCCCTTCATCCTTGCCCATGTGGCCAGAGGTAGATGTTTAATTTTGGAAACAGCTTGTTTCTGTGCGCAGTGATGCTGGAAGGAAGGGTATGGCCTTGGAATGGAGCGAGGAGGCAGATTAGAGCCCTGCATCACGGGGGAGAGACTCCTATGCCCCTAGCACAAGAAAGTCTTAGAAGAATTTTTTACCTATGGAGCTGCCTTCCAACCATCTTTTTGCTTGGTTAATTGGGATGTGGAAAAATTGGAAGTGCAAACAATTTCTGAGAGGGCAGCCTGCACCGGGACTCTCGTCAGCAGACGGTTTCACATCACGATCCTGCTACCACGTCCCCTGCCAATTTTTGTGTCAAAACCCACATTTCCTTATTCTCTTCGAAATATTTTTCTTTTTGCTGTTTTATTATGTGGATCTTTCAGACAACAGGAGAAGCTGATTAGTGCAGCTGAATATGTATAGAGAACTCGGGTTTGAACAGGTTTATATAAACCAAGAACAGTATTAAAATATTTCTATCCTCCCCTCTTCACTTCCTGCCCCCTCAAAAAACACGCTTTGTGTCTGTAACTCCATTCCTGGCAGGGAAATCCAGAGCTTTGAGGTCAGTTTCCAGTTTGTCACCAGAATCACACAATGGAGTTCCATTAGTCATGAAAGTCAGCGTTGTCAAGGGGGGTTAGGGGCTGGGAGCCAGGACTCCTGGGTTCAATTCTTGGCTCTTGCAGTGACTCGTTGTGTGACCTTCAGCAAGTCTTTTTCCCCCCTCCAATTTAGGGATGATGCTGACATCAATCGTCCCCCACACAGAGGTTTATGAGGATTGATGAATGTTCCAAAAGTCTTCTATTTTAAGTGTTATGAATTGAAGTAGCAAAGGCTGTGTCCAGGACTTTCTACGGTGGGGCGTAGTGCATGGTGGCTGCATGGAGCTCAGTGGAAGAGATGGAGGGCTGCAGGACACAGCCCTAACCTGGGGAGCTGATTGACTGATCCCTGCAGTGGGATGAAAGGGGGTTTTAGTCGGGGAGGGGGGTTTCCCCATTGATCATTCTCTCCATTCCATTTCAGAACCAAATAACAATCTGATTCCCACTGTGGCTGGAGTTATCACTGCAGTTGTCCTGGTTGGCGTTATAATCGGAGTAGTGGTCTGGAAAAAGAAACACCCAGGTAAAGAGCCTGGGATGGGGGGATTCTCTGGACTTGCCGGGCCCTGCACACCTGCCTAAGGCCAACAGCAGTACAGGAGCCAGTGTCAGTCCGGTGTAACTGCCCCATTGCGGGACTGAGCTAATGACCCCCAATGGGAGCTGCTGGAGGGCCAGACCCAGATACTGGGTGCGGGTTACAGTTTAGATGGGGCTAGGTTTTCCATAGAGCTCAGCACCCAGTGGGCAGAGATCTTTGGAACTCTGTCTCTTTGTGTCTTTCTCTCCAGCCCATCATGAGCGCCTGGGACCTTGAGTCCATTACTGAGCGCCAGGGGGCTGTGCTGGGCCAGGGGCCCGGTTTCGGAGCTGTGGACACAGATCAGAGTCGGTTCCTGCCTTGGGAGCTGAATTCACTGAAATTTGCCTTTTCTCTGCAGGGAAGAAGGGAGACGGCTATGCTGTAGCTCAGGGTAAGTGACAAGAGACCCATCGCCTCTTTTCAAGTGGCCATCTCTGAACGGCCATCAGTATTTGCTTGTGGATTTTAGCCTGGAGCCACTGACAGGAGATCCTCGCTCCCACTCATAGGCCTTGTCTACACTGAGGATTTTAGGGAAATCTCCAACTATTGCTCTAGTACCATAGAATCGTAGGACTGGAAGGGACCTCGAGAGGACATCTCGTCCGGTTCCCTTCAGGGCAGGGAATCCTGCAGGGCAGGACTAAGTTTCATCTCTAGACCATCCCTGACAGGTGTTTGTCCAACCTGCTCTTAAAAACCTCCAGTGTTGGAGATTCCACGACCTCCCTGGGCAATTTATTCCAGTGCTTAACCACCCTGACAGTTGGGAAGTTTTTCCTAATGTCCAACCTAAACCGCCCTTACTGGAATTCAAGCCCATTGCTTCTTGTCCTGTCCTCAGAGGTTGATGAAAACAATTTTTCTCCCTCTTCCTTGTAACAACCTTTTATGCACTTGAAAACTGTTGTCCTGACCCCTCTGTCTTCTCTTTTCCAGACTAAAGAAACCCAGTTACTTCCATCTTACCTCATAGTTCATGTTTTATAGACGTTAATCATTTTTGTTGCTCTTCTCTGGACTTTCTCCAATTTGTCCACTATCCTTTCTGAAATGTGATGCCCAGATGATGAAGATATTGAACAGAACTGGACCCAGAACTGATCTCTGTGGGACCCCAGCCTGACTGTGAACCACGAATAACTACTCTCTGGGAACGGTTTTCCAACCAGTCCTGTAACCACCTTATAGTAGCTCCACCTAGGCTGTTAGCAACGTTAAAGCGCTGCCATGGCACCGGCATGGAATGGCGGCACCAGGGCCAGGAGAGAGCTCTCCCAGCGCTCTAAAAGCCACCCGCACGAGGGGCGTAGCTAACAGCACTGGGAGTGCGGCTGACAGGGCTGTAATTCCCCAGGTTGTCCTTATCCCCTTTTCTAGAGACTGGCACTATATTTGTCCTCTTACAGTCCTCTGGAATCTCCCGTCTTCCATGACTTTTCGAAGATAATCGCCAATGGCCCAGATATCTCCACAGTCAGCTCCTTGAGTATTCTAGGATGTATTTCATCCGGTCCTGGCAACTTGAAGACATCTAACTTGTCTAAATCACGTTTCACTTGTTCTTTCCCTATTTTAGCCCCAGATTCTACCTCTTTTTCATTGGCAATCACTTCTGAAACTTTCTGATGAAAACCGAAACAGAAAAATCATTTAGCAGTTCTGCCATTTCCACATTTTCTGTTATTGTTTTTCCCTTCTCCTTGAGTAACGGGCCTGCCCTGTCCTTGCTTTTAATGTATTTATAGAATGACTTTTGTTACCCTTCGTGTCTCTAGATAATTTAATCTCATTTTGTGCCTTGGCCTTTCTAATTTTGTCCCTACCTGCTTGTGTTATTTGTTTATAGTTATCCTTTGTAATTTGACCTAGTTTCCACTTTTTGTAGGAGTCTTGAGTTTCAGATCATTGAAGATCTCCTGGTTAAGCCAGTGTGGTCTCTTGCCATCCATCCTGTCTTTCCTGTGCAGTGGGATAGTTTACACTTGTGCCCTTGATGTCTCGGTGAATAATTTCCAACTCTCTTGAACTGTCTTCCCCTTTAGACTTGCTTCCCATACAGAGCCGTTCTGTCCATTGGACAGTTCAGGGTGGGTGCCCTGGCCCCGCGCTTTGGGGGCCCCGCCCTTCAGGGATTGCAGGGCCTGGGCAGCATGGGGGCCAGCGGCAGTGCGACCTCACCACGCTCTCGGCATCACTCGGGAGAGGAGGCGGTGGGCACTTGGGGGAAGGGGCAGAATGGGGGCGGGGCAGAGCAGGGACAGGAAGAGGCAGGGCAGGGGCAGGGGAAGGGGGGGAATGGGGGTGAGGGCAGGAAGGGACGGGGTTGGATGTGGCCTGGGGTGGAGGAGGGGTTATCCCAGGACCCACACCCCCCTAGGGAGAGCCCTGTTGCCATGGGACCTTACCTACCAACTTCCTGAGTTTGCTAAAGTCTGCCTTCTTGAAATCCATTGTCTGTATTGTGTTGTTCTCCCTCCTACCGTTCCTTGGAACCATGAACTCTATGATTTCATGATCACTTTCACCCAAGCTGCCTTCCACTTTCAACTTCTCAACCAGTTCCTTCCTATTTGTCAAAGTCAAATCTAGAACAGCCTCTCCCCTAGTAGTTTTCTCCACCTTCTGGAATAAAAATTGTCTCCAATACATTCCCAGAATTTGTTGGATAATCTGTGCCCTGCTCTCTTATTTTCCCAACAGGTGTCTTCTTCAGTAGTGTAGAGTGCTGTTGACACGTTGTCTAACGTTGCTCAGAGCAACTCCAGATGATACGGTGATTAAAGCCACCCGAACCCCATCTCCTCAATTGCTCTACCTTTGCTATCACTGGTGGAATTGCATGGCTTGCGGGCATGGGTCCCAATTTTGCTCGTGTAGATGAGGTGATAGTCAGGAATGTATACAGTGGTTTGGGGCTGAATTATTATCCCCCTAGAGCTGTGCGGTGTGTGGCTGAGTGTGACCCTGAAGGTGTCTGACCTGCTTTTAATGTTACACTTCTTTTGACTTACCTGAAAGTTGGTTTTCGGTGCTTGTGAAATCTGGACCTGATCCAAAGCCTGTTGAAGCCAATGGGAATGTTTCCATTGACTTAAATCAGCACCACTCTGTCGCCTCGATGACCACGTGTTCAAATCCCCTCCTCAGTGGTCTCCTGTAATTAGTTTTAGGAATAGGACGAAGACTAACATTATGGGAAATATTTACATAAATTACTGACTGTCTTGGAGGCCATCTAATGCCTGGCACTAAGAGCTGGTATAAAGTGCGCAGATCTGCCGGGCCCTGATAAGGTGTAGCCGTCCAGCTTTCTCTTTACCCTCTCAGGGGTGCCTCAGTGGGTAACCGAGGGGGTTTGAGAAGTGCCAACAAAACCTCCTCAAAGCACCACCCTTCCTCCTACAGCTGGCCCTCAGTCGTGCGTGCCTCCCTCCCTCCTCGTTACTCCAGAACCATGGAAATTCACATGCAAGAACTTTGTTAATGGGGAGTTAAGGTTGCAGGTGCTCAGCCCTGCCGTGGGCTCCCTGTGTCCTGTCAGAATGGGTGTGTGTAAGCGAGTAGGCGGGTGTGGCTCTCGCTCCGTGTCCGTCTCTGAGGGAGGCCACGTCCCTTTGCTGACACTCCTGGAACAACAGTCGAAGAAAGGGGGCAGTTGGCCGTCTAAGGCGCCAACCCTCTGGCAGGGTAGAGCAGGGAACAGCCTACGGCTCAGGCAGGGGCTATCGACTTGCTCAGGCCTCCTGGCTTAAGGTGGGGAGGCTGCCAACCCTGGGGTTAGGGTGACAGGGGAACGTGAGCCCACCTGACTGCACCGTGTCCCAGCCCAGGGCTCTAACAACGGCAAAGCGGTCTGTCACTATCTCAATGGAGATCCAGCCGCAACGCACTGACCTAGTGCCAGTCAGCAACGTAGCTGGACAGGAGTCAGCCGCCCCTGGGCTACTTCCTCCCCTTCCCTGCCCTCCCCCAGGTGTAGCTGAACCCCGGGTCGTCCTCCGTCTCCCCGCGGTGCACACTGCCAGGGGCAATCCCAGCAGCTCCTCAGCATCGGGCGTCTGGCAGTTCTGCTGTCCCAGGGACGCACCCAAGATACCAGGAGTCTTCCAAGGGCTCCAGCAGTGGGCTGGAAGCGTGTGACTTCCTCGGCAACTCCTGCTCAACTGAGCTGCAGGGCTCGCCTCTTATATGTCCAGTTCCCGTCCCGCCCTTCTGCTTCCTGCGTGGCAGCCGAGGTCTCAGACTCTGAGGGGCCACGCCCCTTTCCTAGAGAGTGTTTAATTCCCAGACGTCAAAGGTTGGCAAACCAGGACATGCAGAGGTAGAATGATGCTTCCCACACAACTCGAACTCTGCCCCAGTGGGTCTGGGAATAGGAACAGGGAATAGACCAGCACCGTGCCAAACCGAACTTGCCCTTGTCTGTGTGCCCAGCACAACCCCAAATCCGCATTCCTCTTCATACCGTCCACACTGTTCGGAGCAGCGCCATTGATTAAGGCGGGAATTGCTGTTCATTGGCGGGGGGAGGGTGACGTCTGTGGTCTGCGTGAGGGACCCCTCTGGGCACAGACCAAAGGAGGCGGAGTTGAGGTTGTTTGGCAGGAGTATCCTTAGCCCAGCATCTCCTGCTTTGCCAGCCGTTGAATGTTGAGTAGTCTGGGCTCCCGTTCTGACGAGGCATGAAGAGCACAAAGCAGTGCTGTCCCCCTGCAGTGGTGACGTTTTTCACAGGTAAACAATGGGCAGCTGCCCTGTAGACTGGTCTGTGCACGAACCAGCTCACTGCTCAGGAAGAGTGAGGTGATGACTGTTCCCTTTGGGTAGGAGTCCCCGTATCTGCTAACTACGCTGAAACCCTGCCCTGTGAGAGACGCTAATATACTCTCTCTTCTCCTCCTCCTCTGCACAGCAAACGACCAAGGATCTAATGGCTCTGACCTATCTGCCAAGGGTAAGTGAGGGGGGCTCTAGCCTAGAGGTTCACTGCTCTCACTGAGGCCTCTGGAGAGAGAGACCCAGTCCAAGTCATTGGACCCTGAGTCTCCCTGGCCCGTCCCCTCGAGCAAACCAGCCCCAAGGAGCAGAACAGGGGAGTTCTGGATCACTTATTTCCCTTTTATTCACACTGGGGGTGCAGGAACAGGTTTGCAGCCAAATCCCCCTTGTTTTCTCTGCCATGACTTTAGGTGTGAAAGACTCTAGTGAGAGGGATTTCTCTGTGGCTGCTGATACAGCGTGGGCTGAGCTCAGCTTTTGCAGTGATAACTCCAGCTGCTTCAGAGAACAGTCTCCAGTGAACTGCAGGGAGGAAGCAGTAGGGACAGAGCCCAGCACTTGGGGCTCCAGGAACCCGGGTCTCTGACCCTGGAGCTACAAGCTTTGTCAGCGGGGTTAGAGATTTTGTCCACTGAACCCTGCAGCCACTCGGGCGACCGCCGCGACCGCAGCATGCACTGTCGTTGCAAAACATGATGGCAGGTTCCCTTTGACAGACGTTGCCTGTGTTTAACTTCTGCAGCTTAACTGAGCCTGGTGGAGTCCGTGCCACGGCCTGAGGGGACCCCCGAGAGGAAGACGGATGAGCTCTGCTCTGTCTCCCTGCAAGAACCAGTCAACCCCTCCCTAGCTTTCCTCTGGCGCTTGGAGCGTCCCGTGTGGGATTTCCGGCCTCGTCTCTCTGTTCACTGAACCACATTTTGCTTTTCAGATGTGATAGTTTTCTGTAATAATGTTTTATTTGCACAAAATAATTTCCAACATTTTAATGGATAAAAATTCTGTTAGTCAGAGTTCAGTGTTTGCCCCATTCAGTGTGGGCGCCGTGCTCTGGCTGCGTGGTGCTGTCTGCAGATCCTGGACGGGGCGCTAGGTCTGTCAGCAGTAACTGCTCGTGCGTCTGTGGTGGGGACGGCTTTTTTTCCTGCCGAATTTCATGGTTATAACACGGTAAATGGCCGGGTCTACTCGCAGCTGGTCGCGCTGTTGCCATCATCAGCTGAGGACGTCTGTTGGACAGGAATAAGTGTCTGCGTTTAGTTTGTAAGTGCCTCTAATGACCTTTTCACCATTCATAGAGCCATAGAAATGCTGGGCTAGAAGGGCCCTCAAGAGGTCATCAAGTCCAGCCCGATCTCAGGGAGCACCAAGTTAACCTAGACCATCCCTGACAGGTGTTTGTCCAAACTGCCCTTAAAAACTTCCAACAACGGGGATTCCACATCCTCTCTAGGCAACCTGTGTGACAAAGTGGGGTATTTTCCTAACATTGCGTATGTATACTGTGGGCCTCAGTTTCCCCCGTGTGCTGCATGTCTAAGCCAGGTGGGAGGGGGGTGTCTGTTGTTGTAGAGGACCAGGTGTGACCCAGTCTAGCAGCCTGGACCCCAGACCATGGCCTGGACACTTCGTAACTTAGCGACTGATAACCTGAAGGCCCATCCCAACTTGGAGCCAGCCAGTTATGGGCAGCGGAGAGAACAAAGAGCAGAAGAGAGAGTCACCTGGAGACCTGTTTGCCCGGGAAAGAAGACAGATGGAAGTGGGGCCTTGGAGGTGATATGGGGTGGGCCACAGAAAGGAGGATTCACTTCTGGTCTGGGAACAAAGAGTGGCCTGAGCCCACCTGTATGGGGACAGACCCAGATGGACGTCCCTGAAAAGGTTTTGTAATCTGCTCCAGACGTACAGTAAACCCTTCTGTGCTGCGCTGGCTGAGAGTCGCTGCAGGCTCGAGAGAGGCAGGCATGCTGGAGGCTCAGACGGGCGGTACTGGGAGGCAGAGGAGAAGCCGACAGCTTAAACCCTGAGCAAAGAGTGTGACCTCATGTAGGGTCAATACTCTGAAAGGCCGGTTCCCCCCAGGGGCCATACGGAGCAAAGAGGGCACTGGCCTGTGAGTCTGTGACAACCTGTCCCACAGTGAACTGTCCTTAGAGCTAGAGAGTTTTCCTAATGTCTAACCTAAATCCCCCCGTCTCCTACTATCAGTGCACCTGGAGAACACTTGATCACCGTCCTCTTCAGAGCAGCCCTTAATGCCGGGGTAGATAATTATTTTTTGTCAAGGTCCAAATTTCTTGGTCAAGATATAGCCACGGTCCAGACTCAAGAGAAGCATTTTTCACACCACAAGTGCCCTGTTCAACGACCACCTGCAGTGCTGTGAAATGTGCCCAGGGCCTATATTGTTTATATTCTTAGTGCCTTAAATGAAAAATAAAATCAAGCCACGGTATAGCCTAAAAATAACCTCCAAGAAAGATAACGAGGAGTCTGGTGGGCCCACGAAAGCTTATGCCCAAATAAATCGGTTAGTCTTTAAGGTGCCACCGGACTCCTCGTTGTTTTTGTGGATACAGACTAACATGGCTCCCCCTGATACCTGTCTCCAAGAAAGATGTAATTTATCTGAAACGTTGAGAAAGTGTTTAGAAAAATGTCAAATCGATGCAACTATTAGCGTTAAAAATACTTTCAGGCAACAGGTTTAAGTTTTGTGTGAGTTTTGTCAAATACAGGTATTGTAGGCGTATCTGCATAGAGAGAGAGAAACAGATTCAAAACTTTTTCAGCCGTTTGTGGTTTATTTACCATCAGTATCAGAGTTTGAAAGAAACACTTAGTACACCTGAACTCTTCATCTTTTACGATTCAAGCCTTTCCACTAACAAACTCCCACCCACCACCACTCCCAGATCCTTCTCAGCACCTCTGTTGTCGAGCCAGTTTGCCTCATTCTGTATTTGTGCATCTGGTTTTCCTTCCCTACGTGGCGCACCTCACATTGGTCTTTGTTGAATTTCATTTTGTCATCTGTTGCCCAGTTCTCCAGTTTATCCAAGTCCCTCTGAATTTTAGCTGTATCTTCCAAAGTGCTGGCAACCTCCTTCCCCCCATCCCGCAGCTTTGTGTCATCTGCATCATTGATCAGTCTGGTCTCTGTACCTACATCCAGGTCATTAATAACGATGTTAAACGCTGGAGCCAGAACAGATCCCTGGGGAACCCCACTTAAGACCTTCTCTTTTGCCCTCACAATTTACAGCTCTCTCCTCCCCCTCGGGGTGCAGTGACCCTCTACGGGTTAACAGGACCTTTTTCCAGTGAAAGAGCCTTTATCACACTGTGAATATTCTTAAACATGTACATGTATTTGTTAGCAATCAGCAGCTGATCAGCAGAGTACACTCACCGAGCATCTAATGCTCACCACTCCCAATAAAGCAGACAGACCTCTCCTAATGGCCAGTCAGTGTTGTGTCATCTGGGGCTCTGGCTTCTCCACAGTCTGGTCATGCAAGGGATAAAAATCCGAGCCGTTCTGGCCTTGAGCCGAATCCCCGAGTTACGTTCCAATGAGCTTGTTTTCTCACCCTCCGGATAGAGTTAAAATGAGAGTTCTTCTTACAATACCTTCTTCGCCAATTGTTTTACTCAAAGCATGACTAGACGTCTCACCAGTCATAACCCCTCACGGGCTAAAGCAATTTCTCTAGCAACAGCAAAACCTTATAATTTCTGCTTATCAGCAGAAGCAGCTTTTAACTCAAACTCCCACGGGCGCCCAGTCAGAGCCTTGCAGACACGCCAGGGCAGCGGGTCCGTCCTCCCTCCCGGTCCAGTCGCTCTGTGACGTTCCTGGGTCTGTCCCGGGGAGTGATGCTGCAGCTGCCCTGGCATTCCTTGTCCTTGCGCTCAGGAGCACAGCAGGGGAGCTGCCTTGTTCCTTCCCCCGTCGTGGGGCTGCCTGGACCCACCGCAGGCTGGGGAGGGCGGCAGGTGAGAGGCACAGATGGCCTGGAGACCCCTCCCTGACCAGCCTCCACAGACGGGGCCAAGCCCCTCTGCCTGTCCCATGCAGCCTGCAGGGCTTGCTGGGTTTAACTCTCACCTCCGGGGTGAGACTGGATCGTACCACAGTGTAACGGGGACGTGCTGGTGGCTCCTCCCTGGGGAATTTGGGTGCTTGGTGCCCAGGGTTCATCTCTCCTGGTGGCAGAGAGCACAGGAGCAGCCAGTGCAAACTGTATAGCCTTCCCCTCTGCTCATGGGTGGCTGGGCTTAAAGATGCCTCTGAGCCAGGCACCTTCACCCAAAAGGGAGCTGATTCCTGGCCCATCGCAGGGCGTGAGCTGGCATCAAACAGCTCACTCTGGGCAGGGCCTTGTACCCTTACTACCCCTATTTCTCCAGAGTTGAAAGGTCAAAAATCTTCCTCAAATCTTCCTTTAAGAGATGATTAGCGTCTGAGCTGCGTGGACAGCGATTTGCACTAGTTGGTGTGGTGATGGGGGGGCTTGGTGTTGGTTGGGGAGCTCCCTGTCCATATCCCCCACCCCGGAGCCCACTCCAGGCTCATCCATACCCCCCTGCGGTCTCCCAGGAGCTGGGGCTGCCTCCTCTCTGCGTGATCAGTTCCCTTCTTGTTGGAGGGCTCTTGCAGCTGCTGTGATCTGGTGTAGTTTCACTCTGTTGTGGCTGTGAGGGCGACTGTGCCGGTTTCAGGCAGCCATGGGGCTCTGGGTGAGGGAGCAGCTGACAGGGGATGTTTTGATCTAGAACCCGAGTTCTCCAACTTCACAGCACCATGACGCCTTTCTGACAACAAAAATTACGACATGTCCCCAGGAGGGGGGGCCGAAGTCCAAACCCGCCTGAGCCCCACTGCTCTGGGTCCGGGGGTCGAAGCCCCAAGGCTGCAGCCCTAGGCAGGGGTCCTGTAACATGAGCCCCATCACCGAAGCCCTCAGGCACGTCTAAGCCAGCCTGGTGACCCCACTAAAATGGGTTCACGGCCCACTTTGGGGTCCCAACCAACAGTTTGAGACCCACTGATTTAGAAGGTTAAAATGTTTCTACTGGTACCTAATGGGCAGCTGCCCTTAATGATTTTATAAAAGAGAATGTTTTACATAGTCTATTCTGATATGCCTGTAGTAGCCGTGAAATACAAGAAACCATGTAAAAACAATCTTCTAAAATAACTAAATGAAACTTCAAAATTATATTTTCTAAAATGATTTTTTTTCTTTTTTTTTTTTAATTCTCTCTCATTGGCAGTTTCAAAAAACAATTGTTTTCATTCTGAATTGGATCAAAAGCAAATTTCAATATGTTAAAATTCCCCCTAAAATAGAAATTCCAGGATTTGACCACCTCTCCCCCATAATTCCTGCCTCCCAGCCTCCATTATAACACGGCTTTTGCCTTCATTATCACAGCCAATGCTGGTCAAACTGTAATGCAACTAAGACAGTTTAATAGCACCTGATGAAGAAACCAGGGATAGTCTGTTCTGTGTTTGTACAGCGCCGAGCGCAGCGGGACCCTGGTTCATGCCCATGGCCCCGATGGTAAACACAGGATAAAGGACAGTTCTGTGGGCAGAGGGATCTGGACTGCAGGGAGGGGGGTGTGACGCGTCCTGGAGCCAGCAGAGGGCAGCAGCGACCTCCTGGCAGACCTGTACTCCGGCTCCTGTCTCCGGGGTCCTGAGTCCTGGTTCTGTCCCCAGCCTGTGCTGGAAAATGCACAAAGAGCAGGACTGACCTGCCTCTCCCGCCGTGTGATCCTCACACAGAGACTCCAGCTCCGGCCCAACAGCACGCACAGGGCAGCTGAATCTTCTGGGGGAAAATTGGCTAAATATAGGGTTCACAACCAATCATTTCTTAAAATGTCCCCTCGTGTCTCACTTTCCTAATCTAGCCTTTCTCAAAGGGCAGGTGAGCTGATCAGAATGGGGCCTTCTGTCCTTAACAGCTTTGAATCTGGGGAAAGGTGCAAAGTTGAAATGTTAGTAGCCACTTAAAAGCGGCCAAGAGTCCTGTGGCACCTCGTAGTCTAACAGACGTCCTGGAGCATGAGCTTTCGTGGGCGAATACCCTCAGGGAGTGGAAATTTCCAGAGGGGGGTGTAAATATGAAGCAAGAATCAGGCTAGGGATAACGAGGCTGCACTTGCGCAAGTCTCTTCATGAGGCTGATGGATTTCCACTCCATGCGGCTAAATGCAGTGCCTCGCAGGGTGACAAGTATCATACTTTAGCCGTAGGGAGTGGAACTCCAGAGTCCTTATTAGCCTCCTTCAAATCCCTCCAAGGTGTCTGCAAAAAACCTGACCATGGTGAGGGTGCTGGTGTCCTGTCATCACAGCTGATCGTGCTGACCAGTGTTGTCCCATTGCTTCCTTGGGCTCCTCTGTCTGTCTCCATCTAGTGTTTCTTGTATTCGTGTCACACCCCCTCTCCACCGGTCACCTTCTTTAATGCCAGTCTGCGAACAGGTTTTGATGGAGAGGTCTGGGCTCTTCTGGGTCCCGCCACCCACCCAGCAGGGTGTATCTTCTTTGTGTTTCCCTGTGAATGTATTTGGCGATGTCTCCTCCACCCTCACTTCTTCCTGGCAGGGTCCCCAGGGCGGCTTGGGAGGAAAATGCCAACCCCAGGGTAACCCCCACTTACCTGCCAAAAAGTCGGAGACTCCCAAGAAATCACACAAATACATAGAATATACTCAACACAGTAATTACATAAACCGGAGACAAATATAACATAACAGGGTAAAACACTATTGTCCGTGCCCACGCTGACAATACCCGTGACTTTCCCCAGTCACGTGACCTGATGGAGCCAATGTAAGATCAGTGTCCCGTTGGTACGTGTGCTTTGTTGGGGCCCTTGATGACCTATGCCCACGATATCTTCCCTGCAGTGGTTTAGCAGGGTGGCTGACTGGGCTCAGTGCAGCCCAAAGGACTCACAAGTGGGAGGAGGTGGTCAGTCCCTCCACAGGTTTACTATGCAGCCAGTGATAAAATCCCCAAACCCGTACTCCCTGGCCTGAGGACACAGTTCAGGGAGTAGGGGGTCCCCAAAACAAATTCCTGGACTGACGAACTAAAAGATGGTGCACTCACAAACTCCATGAATGATCCTCAGATTCAGAGATGACTCTGGACTCCTCGGTCACGGCAGAGGGGCTGATCTCTGCTGGCAGGGAGCCTCTTCAGGCCCGAATCAGGCAGCTTTGTCCCAGGATTTCCCCTCACCATACAGGGGTGCAGGGCTCAAGGTGCAGATTACAGAACTGGACTAAACTGCAAACTGTCGTCTCCTAGCCCAGCGTCCAGGCACACTCCCAGCAGGACAGCCCTGGACTAGCAGCCAGAGCAGAGCTGGCCATGTGGTGACTGGTCTCCCCTAGGGAGCTGGGGGCGAACTCAGCCTGGCTGGGGAAGTTTCCCAGCAAAACTCTACAAACTGGGAGTCATCAGTGGAGAGGGAAAAGCCCAGCGGAGGGATCTTGCTGTCAGGTCCCTAGAGGCCAGTTCTTGGGGGAACCCTTCATGCAGGTCTGGGACTCCCCAGCACCCCACACAGCCAGGCCTGCCCTTGCCCTGCCTGGCTCCAGACTGACTCCAAAAATGGCTTCTCCCCTTTCCTGAGCTCCCTGGGAAGGGCCTCTCTGAGTCTGCCTTGGCTCCCCCTCCCTGCCAGGGACAGTGGCCCTCCCGGAGCTGCCAGCAGGCAGAGCCCCAGGTCATCTCCTTGGGAGTTACACTGGTAAAGAAACAAACAAACAAACCACAAAGCAGAAAGCAAACCCATGACCTAGAGGGGAAGTGAAGGCAGCTATATGAAATCACTCTGTCACTGGGAGTCCTGAGGAAGTGGAACCGCACAGGACAGTTTGGGAAGAGCCAAAGGGAACGTTTGCTGGAGACCAGGGATGGGAAGAACTTGGAAGACTCAGCCCACAACACAGGGCAACAGGGAAACAGCCGGGGCAGAGACAGGGTGAATCCACTCACTGGAGCAGAGGGGTTGGAAAAACCAAAGAATCCCCACTGGGACAGATCCAGTATGCTTGGTGACTGTGGGAAAAGCTTTGCTGGGACTTCAGCCAATATTACTCCACACAGCAGACAATCCACATGGGAGAAAAACGCTATCAATGTGCCGAGTGCAGAGAAAGCTTCGGTCGGAGCTCCTAGCTTCTTTCACATCAGAGACAGCACACCGGAGGGAGACCCTGTGGATGCCCTGCCTGTGGGAAATGCTTCTCTTGCAGCACTGCCCTCATTAACCATCAGGGAATCCACATAGGATTGAAGCCCTACAAATGCCCCCAGTATGGGACGAGCTTTGCTCGGCACTCACAACTTGTTGTACATCAGAGAATCCACACGGGAGAACAACCCTGTGGAGAAAGCTTCCAGGACAGTTCAAACCTTCTCACACATAAGAGAAAACACACGGGACCACCTCTTCTGCCACCACTGAGAAGAGCCGAGCTCCATCCTCTTTGGAACCCCCCTTCAGGCAGTTGAAGGCTGCTATCAAATCCGCCCTCACTCTTCTCTTCTGCAGACTAAATAACCCCAGTTCCCTCAGCCTCTCCTCATAAGTCATGTGCCCCAGCCCCCTAGTAATTTTCGTTGGCATCCGCTGGACTCTCTCCAATTTACCCACATCCTTTCTGTAGTGGGGTCCCCAAAAATTGGGCACAATATTTCAGATGTGGCCTCACCAGTGCTGAATAGAGGAGAATAATAATTTCCCCCCATCTGCTGGCAATGCTCCTCCTAATTCAGCCCAATATGCTGTTGGCCTTCTTGGCAACAAGGGCACACTGCTGACTCATCCCCAGCTTCTCGTCCACTGTAATCCCCAGGTCCTTTTCTGCAGAACTGCTGCTTAGCCAGTCGGTCCCAAGCCTGTAGCAGTGCATGGGATTCTTCCATCCTAAGTACAGGACTCTGCACTTTTCCTTGTTGAAGCTCATCAGATTTCTTTCAGCCCAAACCTCCAATGTGCCTAGGTCACTGTGGACCCTATCCCTACCCTCCAGCATATCTACCTCTCCCCCCAGTTCAGTGTCATCCACAAACTTGCTGAGGGTGCAATGCAACCCAACATCCAGACAGATCATTAATGAAAATGTTGAACAAAACCAGTCCCAGGACCAGCCCCTGGGGCACTCACTTGATACCGGCTGCCAACTAGACATCGAGCCATTGATCACTACACATTGAGCCCGATAATCTACCCAGCTTTCTGTCCACCTTATAGTCCATTCATCCTACCCATACTTCTTATATTGTTGGCAAGAATACAGTCGGAGACCATATCAAAAGCTTTGCAAAAGTCAAGGTATATCACATTCACTGCTTTCCCCATATCCACAGAGCCAGTTATCTCATCCTAGAAAGCAATCAGGTTGGTCAGGCATGATTTGCTCTTGGTGAATCCATGTTGACTGTTCCTGATCAGCTTCCTCTCCTCCAAGTGCTTCAAAATGGAGTCCTTGAGGACCTGCTCCATGATTTTTCCAGGGACTGAGGTGAGGCTGACCAGTCTGTAGTTCCCCCTATTCCCCTTCTTCCCTTTAAAAAGACGGGCACTATATTTGCCTTTTTCCAGTCGTCCAGGACCTCCCCCAATCGCCACGAGTTTTCAAAGATAATGGCCAATGGCTCTGCAATCACATCAACCAACTCCTTTAGCACTTTCGGATGCATTGCATCTGGCCCCATTGGCTTGTGCATGTCCAGCTTTTCTAAATAGTCCTTAACCTGTTCTTTCACCACAGAGGGCTGCTTACCTCCTCCCCACACTGTGCTCCCAGTGCAGCAGTCTGGGAGCTGACCTTGTCTGTGAAGACCGAGGCAAAAAAAGCATTCAGTACTTCAGCTTTTTTCACATCATTTCTCACTAGGTTGCCTCCCCATTCAGTAAGGGTCCCACACTTTCCCTGACCTTCTGCTTGCTAACATACCTGTAGAAGCCCTTCCTGTTCCCCTTCACATCCCTTGCTATTTGCAACTCCAACTATGCTTTGGCCTTCCTGTTAAGTCAGTCTGGTCGCCTGACATATTTGCTATTCTTTCTGCACACAGGCAAGAAATCCTAAAAGTGCCCTGACTAGGGATTCGCCAAGTGAATATCATCTTTGCCATTTCCCATGAACCTCAGAGCATCAGGCCAGGCTGGAGTGGCTGTTTAATGAGGATATGCAATGGTTATAAAGTAGAGAATAAATCACATTCCTGGAACAGAGTTGTGTAGGGCAAGAGGCTGAGATAAGATTCCCACATTGTGATGGGATTTGTTTATGATTTTTCAAGAACCTCTGACTGTCCTCTGATCAACTCCTCCATCAACACAATTTGTCAGTTCAGGCCATAGTCAAGGAGCACTTGCTAACACTAAGCTCCGACATAGCAGCATACACAAGTAATGGTCTCTATCATCTCCCCTTAGCTTGGAGACGCTGTTCCTTTCTGGCAGACAAACATCCGGCCTCAGTTACTTACAGCTTTGTGACCCCTCAGCGGGGCTGCAGCAATGTGATCTGCCTGGCCATGAAACCATCAATGCCGGGGGACCTTCAGCTAGTACAGAACGCTGCAGTACATCTCCTCTGCAACACAAGCTGCTGTAAGCATATCTCGCCTGTCCTCCACTCCCTGCATGGCCTGCCCACCGAACGTCAAATTATGTTCAAGATCTTGGTCCTTGTCTCCTGGGTGCTCCATGGGCTCAGCCGAGGTTATATAAAAACTCCCTAAAGCTCTGTGATGAAGACCACAGACAGCAACTTGCATTGCAACTCAAGCACCATGAAACAGGCCACAATGACTGTAATGTTTATTTGTGCAGGAGAGAGAACTGTCTTTGTGGCCGGGCTCAGGTGGTGCAATGAACTCCCCCAGGAACTAAGGATCATCACCAACCTAACCATCATTTACTCCTAGTGCTTGGACTTTGCTTTCTCTAGTATAAATACCTATCAACACGTTCACTTATCGCAACAAACATAGCAGAACTCTTCCACTGCACACGCTTCTCCCCCAGAAAGGATGAAATGTGACAGAAGGTTGCTTATCACACGACTGAAAGGTGATCAGATACTGTGGGGAGGAACATGGTATGAGCACCGATAGAGAAGAGAAGAGACTTTTGCTGCCATGCAGCTACAACTTTATTATCTTATTCTCTGTGACTTGTCATTTAGACTGGGCAGTAAATTATTTAATAAAATGGATACATTCAGGAGCAATAATGGTCTCCACTAGGTTTGAAATGCAATGTCCTGACCTAGGCTGAGTGGGGATGATGGTTTACTTGTGAGTTTCTTGCTTTGCATGAGGAGGAATAACATGGGTCTGAGTTTCTCAGAATCATTCATCTGCAGAGGAGAAGAGCGTGAAAATGGGCCTTCCTGGGGTGAGACGGGACCTTCAGGAAAGTCTCTTGACATGTTTCTTTTAAATTACAGGGTCTAGGAGGGCTCTGCTGTTTATTCCCTACAGGTACCATGCATTCCTAGATCTAGACGGGTTATCTAGATGACCGAGGTGCTGACTGTTCCCCGTAGAGTTACACACTGCCACTATCATGGGTCTGTAGTCTCCTTTATGATACATGTCTCCTCTACAAAGCCCTGGACTAAGAATGTGAAATCCATGACCCCATTTCTTGTACCTACTCCACAGGGTCGGGGGATTAATCCGCAGACATTCAGAATCCAGATGCATTAACTACAATATATTTCTTTTCTGATTAGCTTTCTACTTCCCTTTTTTATACAGGCACTTATCAGAAAAAATATCAAAATGTTCACTTCAGAATCATGACAGAGAAAAGATATTGAATCTAATTCCCTAGTATCTCAAAATACCTGATCAACCTAAATATTGTCACAGGCAGATTATAGAAAGTCTTGAAAGCCAGCAGCATCTGTCTGCAGCCTGAGATTTCAGGTATTTTTGCTCACAAGCTAGATGCCCTTCCAGCCTGGGCTCAACCCTTCTCCCCCCAGTTCAGTTCTTGCTTCCAGGTGCTTTTCAGTGTCTCTTTGGGTGGGGAGGCAGAGGAAAACCAGGAGGAGGTCACTCCCCTGCCTTATATAGCTCTTGTGTATGGTGGGAACCTTTTGTCTTCCAGTAGAAAAACACTGGCATTCAAAAGGGGGGGGAGGGTCCAGTACCAGGTGACTCGGACCCAGGTCTCTGCAGGGCTGTGGCAGCCATTACTCTGAAGCTGTCTGGAGCATCCACAGGAAGACTAAGCCTTTCACAGTCCATTGTCTTTGCTAACGGGCCATCAGCCTGTCTGGCTTGTCACTGTTGTACCTGCAGGTCTGGTTGTGGGTGACACCCAAAGTAACCCATTGGAAATACAGATACGTGGTCAATATTTCTAACTTCAGATACAGAAATGATACAGTCACCCAAACTGGATAATCACATTCAACAAATCGTAACCTTGTCAATGATATCTTCCATGAGCCATTCTGCATAAAGTACATCTCAGTTATGCCAGATCCATATCATAAGCATATTTCCATAAAGAATATGGAGTGTAACATCACACAATCAATCTGGTTTACATTTGCACATATCCCCAATATGGAACACTGGCTGCTGGCATTTATTCCATGATATTAATCATTTCTATGATTTCGAGGATAGGATGAAAATTTAAAATGATCTGGACAAACTGGAGAAATGGTCAGTGGTAAACAGGATGAAATTCAATAAGGACAAATGCAAAGTACTCCACGTAGGAAGGAACAATCAGCCACACACATACAGAATGGGAAATGACTGCCTAGGAAGGAATGCTGCGGAAAGGGATCTAGAGGTCATAGTGGACCACAAGCTAAATATGAGTCAGCAGCGTGACACTATTGCAAAAAAAGGGAACGTCATTCTGGGCGGTATTAGTAGGAGTGTCATAAGCAAGACACGAGAAGTAATTCTTCCACTCTACTCTGTGCGGATTAGGCCTCAACTGGAGCATCGTGTCCAGTTCGGGGCACCACATTGCAGGAAAGATGTGGACAAATTGGAAATGGTCCAGAGAACAGTGACAAAAATGATTAAAGGTCTCGAAAACATGAGCTGTGAGGGAAGATTGAAAGAATTGGGTTTGTTTAGTCTGAAAAAGAGAAGACTGAGAGGGGACATGAGAACAGTTTTCAAGTGCATAAAAGGTTGTTACAAGGAGGAGGGAAAAAATTATTCTCCTTAACCTCTGATGATAAGACAAGAAGCAATGGGCTTAAATTGCAGCAAGGGAGGTTTAGGTTGGACATTAGGAAAAATTCCCTAACTGTCAGGGTGGTGAAAAGAAAAGGAGTACTTGTGGCACCTTAGAGACTAACCAATTTATTTGAGCATGAGCTTTCGTGAGCTACAGCTCGCTTCATCGGATGCATACCGTGGAAACTGCAGCAGACTTTATATATACACAGAGAATATGAAACAATACCTCCTCCCACCCCACTGTCCTGCTGGTAATAGCTTATCTAAAGTGATCATCAGGTGGGCCATTTCCAGCACAAATCCAGGTTTTCTCACCCTCCACCCCCCCATGCACATTGTGTAAAGAGTTGTCACTTTGGATGGGCTATCACCAGCAGGAGAGTGAATTTGTGTGGGGGGGTGGAGGGTGAGAAAACCTGGATTTGTGCTGGAAATGGCCCACCTGATGATCACTTTAGATAAGCTATTACCAGCAGGACAGTGGGGTGGGAGGAGGTATTGTTTCATATTCTCTGTGTATATATAAAGTCTGCTGCAGTTTCCACGGTATGCATCCGATGAAGTGAGCTGTAGCTCACGAAAGCTCATGCTCAAATAAATTGGTTAGTCTCTAAGGTGCCACAAGTACTCCTTTTCTTTTTGCGAATACAGACTAACACGGCTGTTACTCTGAAACCTGTCAGGGTGATGAAGCACTGGAATAAATTGCCTAGGGAGGTTGTGGAATCTCCATCATTGGAGATTTTTAAGAGCAGGTTAGACAAACGCCTGTCGGAGATGTTATAGATGGTGCTGGACCTGCCATGAGTGCAGGGGACTGGACTTGATGACCTCTCGAGGTCCCTTCCAGTGCTATGATTCTATGATTCTATATATTAATGATATAATATTAGCTATATAATATAAATAATAACTTTACTTCCTGGAAAAACAATGAGGATCCTTGCGGCACCTTAAAGACTAACACATTTATTAGAGCATAAGTTTTTGTGGGCTTCAGCCCACTTCTTTGGACGCAGAAGTGCAAGCTGGAGTTTGGCAGGGGAATAAATATATGCTTACAGAGATGGGTGTGAACCATTACTGTGCAGAGGCCAATACAATCAGGAGGGATGTGGCCCATTACTAACTGTTGATGAGAAGCTGTGAATACCAGAAGAGGGAGAAAATCTTTTGTAGTGAGCCAGCCATTCCCAGTCTTTATTCAGGCCGAGCGCGATACAATCAAACTTGCCAATGTATTCCAGCTCAGCAGTTTCACACAGAAGTCTGGTTTTGAAGGTTTTTTTTTAAGAATGGCAACTTTCAAGTTTGTCACTGAGTGTCCAGGGAGTTTGAAGTGCTCTCCCACCGGTTTGTGAAAGTTCCCATTCTTGATGTCAGATTTGTCTCCATTTATTCTTTTGCATAGAGACTGTCCGGTTTGGCCAAGGTACATGGCAGAGGGGCATTGCTGGCACATGGTGGCATATATGACATCAGGTGAATGAGCCCCTGATGGTGGGGCTGATGTGGTTAGGTCCGGTGATGATGTCACTTGAGTAGATATAGGGACAGAGTTGGCAACGGGGTTTATTGCAGGGGATGGTTCTTGGATTGGTGTTTCTGTGGTGTGGTGTGTAGTTGCTGGTGAATATTTGCCTCAAGTTGTGGGGCTGTCTGTAAGCAAGGACTGGCCAAGGTTTTTGAGAGTGAGGGATCGTCTTCCAGGATAGGTTGTAGATCCTTGATGACGCACTGGGAGAGGTTTTAGCTGGAGGCTGAAGGTGATGGCTGGTGGCATTCTGTTATTTTCCTTGTTGGGCCTGTCCTGTAGTAGGTGATTTCTGGGTACCTGTCTGGCTCTGTCAATCTGGTTCCTCACTTCCCCAGGTAGGTATTGTAGTTTTAAGAATGCTTGAAAGAGATCCTGAAGGTGTCTGTCCCTGTCTGAGGGATTGGAGCAAATGTGGTTGTATCTTAGGGTTTGGTTGTAGATGATGGATCGTGCGCTGTGTTCTGGATGAAAGCCGGAGGCATGTAGGTAAGCATAGCAGTCAGTAAGTTTCTAGTGAAGGGTGGTGTTTATGTGTCCATCACTTATTTGCATGGTAGTGTCCAGGAAGTGGATCTCTTGTGTGGACTGGTCCAGGCTGAGGTTAATGGTGGGATGGAAATTGTTGAAGTCCTGGTGGAATTCCTCAAGGGCCTCCTTCCTGTGGGTCCATATGATGACATCCTCAATGTAGCGCAAGTAGAGTAGGGGCATTAGGGGACGAGAGCTGAGGAAGCGTTTTTCTAAGTCAGCCATAAAAATGTTGGCATCCTCTGGGGCCATGCGGGTACCCATAGCAGTGCCGCTGGTTTGAAGGGACAAATCGTCCCCAAATGTGAAATAGTTGTGGGTGATGACAAAGTCACAAAGTTCAGCCACCAGGTTAGCCGTGACATTATCGGAGATACTGTTCCTGACGGCTTGTCGTCCATCTTTGTGTGGAATGATGGTGTAGAGGCTTCTACATCCATAGTGGCCAGGATGGTGTTTTCAGGAAGATCACCGATGGACTGTAGTTTCCTCAGGAAGTCAGTGGTGTCTCGAAAGTAGCTGGGAGTGCTGGTAGCGTAGGGCCTGAGGAGGGAGTCTACATAGCCAGACAATCCTGCTGTCAGGGTGCCAATGCCTGAGATGATGGGGGCGTCCAGGTTTTCCAGGTTTATGGATCTTGGGAAGCGGATAGAATACCCCTGGTCGGGGCTCTAGGGGTGTGTCTGTGTGGATTTGTTCCTGTGTATCTTTAGGGAGTTTCTTGAGCAGATGGTGTAGTCTCTTTTGGTACTCCTCAGTGGGATCAGAGGATAGTGGCCTGTAAAATGTGTTTGTTGTCTAGTGGCCTCCTGTTCAGAATCCAATCTGTTCATGATGACGACATCACCTCCTTTGTTACTTCCTGGCTCTCCCATAACCCCACAGCTCCCCAACTCAGGGCCATCCCTCCCACATCCTCTCTCCTTCACCTTGTCATGCTGCAGATATCCTGGGTTCCCCACATCCCTGATTAAAAATCTGGCGCAGCAGACTCTCCTGTCCAGGAAGGAGGGGTTGGGTAAGAGCCTGGGGGTGTCAGGGAGGGCAGCAGCTTTGGGACTGGCAGACCCCTGCCGGGGAGCAGAGCTGAGGTGAGGAGGGGCCATTGGTGCAGAGTCACTTTCCTGCCCAGCCCCAGCTCTTTCCCAAACGTCTCTCCCCTCACCTGGAGTCTGCAGCTCAGGAGATGGTGCTGGCAGAGCCTGGGGCTGCCCGAGGGGCTGGTTCCAGCCCCCGCCCGGAGAACCTCCCCCCGGCTGGGCACAGAGGGGCGCTAGGGAAGGGCGCTCCCTGCTCACACCCCACGGGGGAGCAGCAGCGGCTCAGCCCGGTTCCTGGATCCCATTAAAGCAGAAGTTCTCAACCCGCAGCCCGTGGGCTGCTTGTGGCCCAGTCTACACACGACGGCGACCCATGTGACATCCCCGGGCCATACAGGTAATACTGTATACGGCCCACAATGGGAAATGGGTTGAAAACCAGGGCAATAAAGGCAGCAGGGGTGGCCTCTGACCCAGGAAGTTCAACCTCTGATCTGCTGAGCAGCACGAGGGATGGGCTCCTACGAGGCTCGTCCCAAGACTGCTCCCTGGCACCATTTGCTACCAGTAGCAGATACTGGCACGAGATCCTCCCTTTTGCTCTGCTGTCAGCATTTGCTACATCCCACCCAGCCGTCCCCAGCTCCTGGACTTCAGACAGCAAAGCCTCACAGAGCGGGGTCTGCCTCTCCGAAGGTGCTGCCCGTCACCTTTGTCCATCTCCTGGCGCTCATGATGTGGTGCCGGGGGCTGGCAATAGCCCCTGGGTGCCATAATACGCAGACACACGGCGGGACGAAGGGACAGGGCCGTTGTTCGTGTGGTGGATGCCGGAGATTTCAAGTCCACATGCATCTGCAGGGCCCCCAGCTGCCATTAACTGTGTTCAGTGTCGCGGGACTGAATGGAGGAATGAGCTGGATCAGCTTGGCAAAGAAGGGAGCTGGACACGGATCTGCCGTCTCCCATGAACAACAGACCTCCTTCCGCTGGGCAAGGGGGCAGCACCTTGCGGGTTAAACCTCCAGCACAGGGCAGAGCCGGCATGTTTACACTAGGAGCTCGGGATGGAATTCCCCTGCTCCCGTACACAGATTGTGGGACCACGATGAAAGCTGGCGTGACCATCCTTCTTCCTTCAACGCTGTCCTTAGACTGAGAGGGACACATTCAAAGCTGTGTTCAGGCCCTGTGCTGCACCCCTGTGCTTCCCACAGGGGCCCAAACACACAGAGGTATTTCCTTACCTTCATACAGGCGGGAGATGCCATCTTCATTCACTGTTTCAGACAACAAATCACAGTAATGGTGGATAGTATTTCCTAGACAAACAATGAATACAATGACAGGTTTCAGAGTAACAGCCGTGTTACTCTGTCTTTGCAAAAAAGAAAAGGAGAACTTGTGGCACCTTAGAGACTAACCAATTTATTTGAGCATAAGCTTTCGTGAGCTACAGCTCTCTTCATCGGATGCATACCGTGGAAATGAAGCTCATGCTCAAATAAATTGGTTAGTCTCTAATGAATACAATGGCTCTCATGGCTTTGCAGATCCTTTCCTGAAAACTGCTAACGATGCAGCCATTCTCCCAAGACACCTTTGGGAAATTCCAGACATTCCTTACATCTGTTCACAAAGCATATTCCAGAAAGCATCAGAGGCCCAGAAGTTACTGAGAGGCTGATTTCCAAAGGAGATTGAATTCACATCCTGCTGGTTTCCCCTAGGCGCAGCCAAAGAATTGTTGTGGGCGGGGGAAGTTGGTGCAGTCGATTCAGCTAAGTTGCTCCCTTCATCTTGGATGTTAATTCACACACACACACACACACACACACTCACACACACACCCCGTTTTAGGATTCTGGTGCTGTTGGAGGGAACAGAGCAGCCGTCCAGAAAAGGGCTCTGAAGGAAGCATTGAGAAAAGATCAAGTGAATTTGCTCTGCTTACCAATGAATCGGGCTGCTGAATGTCTTATTGTTGTCTGTGAGCTTTCCAGGTACTGTAAGGCCTGGAACAGGAATTTGGGGATGTGGCTCTCGTTGTTCTGCATCTAGGAAGGAAGAAGGAAGAAATGCACAATGTACAAATGACATGTTCTTCCCACAGCAAATAGTCCAGGAAACCCATGCATATAGCCAGGCTCTGGCAACCGCCAATAAGAACCCATACACCAGAGCAGCACCCCTCTGAAGTTCCTATTGTGTTCTCCAGAACCTCAGCTTTCATTTGAAAAGACAAAGTTTGAAGGTCGGAGAATTGTGGAGAAAAATGTCAACAATTTGAATGGATTGTAAGTCCTGCTGAAATGAGCCAGCAGAGAGCCTGGAACGGAGTCCTGCAGCCCGACCGAAGCGGATGGGTATTCAGGGTGTGGGGTTAGAAAGGTCTTCCTCAAGTCCCCATTCACCACTCTCAAGGCACAAGGAATTCACCTACCAAGCAGATCCAGACACACTTCAAGAGCTGTGAGGAGCCATCCCAGGCCAAGCTGCGGGAGAGGGTCTTCAAATGAGCCCACCTGAGGAACACTGCACAGCGGAAGAGCGTCAGTTTACATGACTGCAAGAGAAGAGGAGACCAAGAGGGTTCTCCCTGAGAGAGGGATAGTCTGGGGGACATGGAACCTTCCCCGTCCCTTGTTTTCCTGCCAGTGGAGATTCCTGTCATTTGTTCTCCACAGGAGTGTGCTGAGGAGAGGAAAGGGAGAGTTGGCTGGAGAGAGCCAGAGCCGTCCTGTCCTTTGGATGGTTTGGGGTGGTTGCCAGGGCCCCGTGCTTTGGGGGGCCCTGCACTTCAGGGGGACGCAGGCCCTGGGCCGTGCCGGGGCCAGCAGCAGGACTCCCGGATCCGCTACGCTATGCCCCACCTCTTTCCTAGAAGAAGGCTTTTCTTCCCGATTGTGCTGTGTGCTGTGAGGATGGATGAGGCACTTGGCTCCAGCATGGAGTGAAGCAGGGAGGAGAAGACTCTGCTTGGGCAAAGGGCTCTGGCGATGACTGGAGTGGGGGCGCCAGGAGATACTGGCTTTTGCTCTTCAGGCAATAATGACCGTGGCACTTACCAGTTTCACACTCTCCTCCTGGTCTTCAAGATGCAGCAGCAGGGGGAGCAAGCAGTGGATGATTTCCTGCTGCACGAAGGGTTTGTCGGGGTCCTGCACCCTGCTCACCACGTTGCCAAGCAGTACAATGGCAGCTGAGCGCACACTGCCCTTCTCCTGGCAATGACACACAGGGGGTGGGGACCCCCGGTTAAAGCCAGGCAGCATCAGAGCAGAACGCCACTGAGTGGTGATGCCCACGCTGCTCCGGTTCCCCTGTGTGAACTACCTGGGCTGGCGGGAGCAGGGAGGCCACCAGGCCAGCGCCATGGACATCTTGTGCAGGGCCTGAGACCCTGTGCAGGACAGTGCAGCCCAGGGTGTCCCAGAGACAGTTTCTGTCTGGAGAGCACAGAATCCTAGAACCCGAGAAGATGAGGGGAGAGGGCAGGCAGGCTGCTGGAGACTGGTGTGGGGAAGGGGAGAAGCAGCTGCTGGAGCCTGGCAGGGACTGGCTGCTCCAAAAGACAGCATTTCTTTTGGTCTTCGGTGCCCCTGAGAGCCGTGCCATTCCCGACCCACCTCTTTCCTGCTGAGAATCTCCACCTCTTTGGGGGCCTGTGTTCTCCAGACAGCTGGTCATCTGCCCAGTGCCAGGCCCCCTCTCCCCCAGGCCAGGCTGCAGCAGGGGCTGGGAGCATGGCACTGAGGCTGAGCTTTGGAGAGAAGAGCTCTGACAGGGAGGTGGCTCAGCAGGAGATTCCCCACCCATGGCGGGGGCACTCCTTGGAGGCTCCATGGCAGGCCTGAGGGGCGGGAGGAAGGGGATGGGGAGAGAGAGACAAGGGCATCACAGACAGCTGGAGCGGGGCAATGGGCTTCTTCTGCGGGTTCCAAGCCTTACGTCATCAATGAAGGGGCGAAGGCTGACAGCAATGTCCTGGGAGATGGAGCCAAGCCCTTCCCTGTTGAGGAGGTAGATGATGTCTGCAGCTTTATGCATGGCCTCCATGACACGCCTTCCATCCCTGTTACAAAACATGGCCAGGATTGCTGGCAGCTGGGCCCGTAAGAATTGCACCTGCCGGAATGAAGAAGGCAGCTCAATACTATGCCCGGTGACAGCCTGGAGCACATGCTGGACCACTGCCACCGATGATAAACCACGGAGGGCACAGCCCCCCAACGGGGCAGAAAGTCATTCTCCTGTCACTCTGTGCCAGTTGCTCACTGTCACCTTTGTCTTTGCTCACCCCGCCTCCCCCATTGCATCCCATCTGCAATCAGGGCTCAGCTCACGGGAGCAGGGAGCATGGCATGACTTGATTTGTTCCGAAAGCACCTCCACCATTTGAGGGCTGTGTTTTAAACAAGAAGGCTTGTGTGTGGCTCTCCCTCTCATTTCTGAGCTATTTGATGGACATTGGCTTCCTGGGTCCCCTGGGCAATCCCCGGCTCTCACCTTTTCTGGCTGGAACACAATACTGCCAAGGCCTCGCAGACTGAGCCTCCGTATGATGGAATTTGCATCTTTGGTCCATTCCATGAGCTGTGCCTGGAGGGCTGATCTTGTCAGGATGGTGTCAATGGAAGGACTCTGGAGAAACTGACAAGAGCCAAATGAAGATCAGGTTGAGGAGCAGAGGTCTTATTGTGGGGTCTGTTCCCTGGACAGTCGTCTTTCCCAAAGGGCCACTTCCTCCTTTTGCAAAGTCTCTGGTGAGTAGGGAGCCAATTGCTGCTGTTTCAGTTGGTTCCTTCCCCAAATTTAGACTAATGCAGAAGTCACAGATAAGCCCCCAGGGAAAGGGGAATCTCCAGACCTCATTGAGTGCCATGGAGAGAGCCGTGGGGCAGAAGAAAAGCAGAACCCCAGGAAAAGGTGAGGAGAGAAGCATGGCCTTGGGGCACTGGAGAAACATGGCTTCTTGTCCCATAACCCCATCTGGGCACATCCAGCCAGGAGCAATCTCACCCTGTCTCTCCCTCCCTCTCTTTGCCATACCCCGCATCCATCCATGTGCGGAGAGGAGCTAGCTGGCGGTAGGGCTGCTAAGCTGCTGACAAAGTAGCCTAGAGCTTCCTGTCCTGAGCTGCTCTCCAGAAAGCCCACTTCTGCCTGTCAACTCATGAATCTCACCTCAGTGCAGAAAGCCAGGGCGATAGTTCTCTGCTCCTCCTCCTTCCCACTCTGGACGATGGTGATTGCCTCTCTGAAAACTGCAGGGAGCTGAGGGTTCTCAAACTCGATCATGGCTCTGGAACATGGAACAGAAAGTCCCTTTTGATTCTCAAGGGGGAGAGAGCGTTCAGCTCCAGTTGCTGGGCTGAGCTGGCAGCCTGGATCTGAGGACTATTTCACACGGAAATCCCATTCCCAAGAGAGACCCAAAGAAGAGAAAACGTTGAGCTCCTACCTTGCAATCAGGCCAACCCCCTGCGAGTAGTGATATCGGGAGGCTATCATGTCCCAACCCCGATGAAACTGGATGCTGGCAAATTCCTTCCAGTAGCCGGGCATAGAGAAAAGTGTCTTCACAGCCTCCACTGAGGTGCTAAAGACAAAAACAAACAAACAAACAGAGTGTCAAGCAATGAGATCAGCCCCGAGCATGGCAAATCTGCACAAGTCCTGAGACACCCAGCATGCTCAGCAGTAGCTAGCCTCCCCAAGGATCGATCCAGTGTGATACCCTGTCTACACTGCAGTTTCACTGACTTTGGAACCAGTTAGGGACACTGTAGCTTCTTCAAATCATTGGTGTCATCACTCACAATGGTTGAATACTTGATTCTTTACTGTGACAGGTAACAGGACTCAAGCGGGCATGTGGGTCCAGATCCTTTGTTGGTGGACTCGAGCAAAGCTCCATCAGTTTACGCCACCTGAGGTGTCTTCTGGCACTCTCTCTTTCCCATGCAGATGGAAGCCCCTAACTGTGCCCACAGAACCAGATGAACTGGTCCCTCTTCCTCCTGTCTGCCTGTGAGGCTGACGTCCTGCGGTGCCTGTCCCCATGTGCTGCCGGTGTGGCTCTGTCCGCGTTCGGGGAGAGAGGCCCACGGATTTGCTCAGCAGGCACTGATGAACGCACTGACCCTTTGGCGGGTGGCAGACGTGGATGGATGCACAAACATGGCTGCTGCCTGAGTGTGTAGGGAAAGCAGCTGGCCTGTGGACGGCGTCAGATGAGCGAGTGTGACTCACAAGAATGCACGGCTCTCAATCCTTTTCCCTCAAGAGAGACCTGCTCCCAACTGAGCCTGGGCTGACGACAGCAACCGAACAACTGATGGCCGTGAACAGCCCCCATGTGTTTAGCCCAACAAATCTGTTCTTCCTTTTCCTTTCAGTCATTACCTTAGGGGACTGAGGCAGCTGCATCCCTGCTCGGGGCTGGATGTCTGCCTGGCCATGTAGGTCCCTGGCAAGTGCAGATCCATCACGTACTGCACTTGCCTGACGCAGAGAATGAGCAGCTGGGGATACATTTGCAGGATGGCTTCTCGGTATCCCCGTAGGAAAAGGAGCTCATAAATGGTCTTCATTGCCTGGAGGGGGGAAAGAATTTCACTCAGCTCTCCCAATCTGCCACCTGCCCCCATTGCCATTCGCTATTGTCCCTTTGTCATGTCTCCTTTCCTCTCCAGCATATTACAAAACAGTATTGGCTTCTGAGAGGGGTGGGGACATTTGGAGGCTCCTGAACCTTCCCCCATTCCTGGAACGGAAGCAGGATGGAAAGATGAGAAGAGTCGCTTCCTCAACTGGCTTTCAGGAGCCTTCCCACAATGCCCCACCCTGACCCTACAATCAAGACAAGCCCTTCTGGTGAGGACGGGCACTGCCGACATGAGCAGCAAAGTGCGGACACACACCAGGGATGGAATCGCTGTGGCGACTGTCTGCCCATTTAAGTTAGGTCGGCTTCAATGTGTGGTGGAGCCATGGCCTGAAGGTAAGAAGAGGTGAAACTCGCACAAACACACAGAGGCACCATCTTCCCTGTGGTGGCGGGTTCGCAAGGTGACATCTCAAATCTCACTTACAGCCAGAGACACATGGCTGCTCTTCTCCTCCCGGTGTCTCTGCTGGAGCTTGTCCAGCAGCTGCTGCAGCACCTCCCTGGTGAGCTGTGGTTCTTCACCCAAGGCCTTCCACAACTCAATGGCACATCTGCAAATTCAGAAACACACTTCAGAGCTTTCCTGCTTGGCTATTTCTTGCCTTCCCCAGGGAGAGGCTTGGAATACCAGAGAAGACAGCCACTGGTGCAGGGAGGCTAAGGCAGGGCAAGTCCCTTCAGAGAAAGTTGTATTTATTCCTTTCCCCTAATGGGTTCTTGTTTCTAAAGCTAACCCACTCTTTCCAAGACAGTGACCATGTACTGACCACAGAATGACCACCAAACTGTGACCCGCAGACTGTGCAAAATTCTGCTCTGTTACACTTGGGTCAGTCCCGAGAAACTTGCCTGACATCATTGGAGTTCCTCTGGCCGTTTGGGGCTATAACGGAGACCCAGCGTTTGGCCAAGTGTCTCTTAGCAGCTCAATTCTACTGCAGCGTGGTGGACAGGGTCAGAGAGTGAGTCAGCACATGCCCTGATCTGAGAAGATTCAAGAGCTTGGAAGAGGAGATTGTAAAGCCCAATGTGACAGAGATGGAAGGAAAGTAGGACTGAAATCCCCCTCCTCCATTCTTGCGGATCTAAGTCCTGCTTGTCCCCGCAGGCATCTGCAGAGGAAGACTGCAGATGGATCCAAAAGACTTCCAGTCATTTGACTTCCAAGTTTGGTGAGGAAGGTCGGACGTGGTGGTCAAGCCCTAGGACATTGAGAACTAGGTTGGACAGCTCAAGAGCAAATGGCCTGGAAGCAAGGTCTTCCAGAAGCTTGACTGAACTTCTGTGCCAATGTTGCCGAGTTTCTGTAACTTCTGAGCACAGCCCCTGGAAAGCACTGTGGCTGTTCCAAGAAATTCAGACCTGATTCTGAAATTCAGAAAGGTTTACAAATCAAACACTCAAAGAAATCTGAAAACCAACACTGTATTCCTCTGATAACTGAATTGGGTAAGAAGTTCCATTTCTTTCCTGCTGCTCTTCAATTTGCTCTGCAGTGTGACACAAATTTCACTCAGGTCAGTGCAGAACTGCATTGCAGAAGATGCCAAGGAAAGCTGGGCTTTTGACCTCTGGCTAGGGTTCAGTTGGGTTTCATGGCCCCGAGGAACACATGGGAGTTATGTTACAAACCCCTCAGCTGGCTGACCCTTCCAAGTGATCAGCAATAACCAGCAGGACTGAAAGTTAACAATCTATTGAGGTGGAAAGAGGCACTCCCCCCTCTCAGAGCTATTAATGCTAGCTGTCTGCTCGCTGCACTGCATTTAGGCTCTGGTCATGTGGGGAGGATTTTTTTGTTGATTTTATTTTATTTTATTTTGCATCAATAAGGGCTGGAAATGTCTGTTTTAAGAGATTGACCTCTGCCCCACAGCTCCATAAGGATGAGTGCATTTTGTCACCAATTCCTCAGCCATGGAATAACTGGGGGATCTGACGACAGGTAAGAATCCTGCACTGGTCTCCAGGGGATAGACAGGTGGGCCTCATGGGCCTTTTCCGTCTCTGCCTTCTCTCCTGCAGTAAGAAGCAGCCAGACCTCATGAGCCAGGGATGTTGAGTGAGCCCCCAAATCATTGATTGGCCCTGTACTGGATCTGAGAGGAAGTGGGGTGACCCATAGAAATCAGGACAATGCTGGAATTCTCCAGAAAATGGCAGTCTCCATCCCGGGGAGTGTAGGAGGAGGGGTTGGCTCCTCAGTGGCTGGGCCTGGCCATCTCCTCTTCATAAGCGTGGACAGCTCTCTGCACAGCAGGAAACTCCCTCCAACTGTGTGAGCCCCACGGACCCCTCCCAGCCTGTGGCCTGTCAATAGGAGCAGGAAGAGAACTACTGGACTGAGGAGATAACAAAGCAGCTCCCTACCTGTGCGATGAGAGCGTGTGAGCCACACAGGTTAGAACCACGTCCTGGGGGTGGGAGCGAGCCAGCAAGGCCATGGCCCTGAGCACTGCTCTTCTGGCTCTGGGATCACAGCTGTTGTCGAGCCAGATTAAGATCCCTCCCACGACGTGTCCAACCTGGAAGAATGCCAGAAAGTTGAGGGATGGATTTCTCAATGAGTGGCCTCCTCCCAGGGAAGCCCTCCTGGCAGCCCTGCAAGCCTCCTCTGACCTCGGTTGCCCATCTTGGCTGCTCCCTAAGAGGCTTTGACAAGTCCAGGAACCCCAGTCTTCCTGAGGTCTGGGTTAGCACCTTCAAGCTCAAAAACACGCACAAAACCTTAGAGTGCGCACAGTCCTAACTCTCCTGATGTCCCAGAGCCTTCCCTGCCGTAGCAAACGGCTCTCAGCCCCGCTCTCAAGGGCTTCCCTCCAGGAGCCTTTCCTCCATCTCTGCAACTTCCTTTTAGCTCTTTCTTGCACAATCCGTTCCTCCAGACCAGTGGTTCTCAACCTAGGTTGCATTGTGGGACACATCCAATCCGACCTGTTTGTCCCTGAGGATGTCCCAAAGGGGCGCAGCTCTGTGCTGACCGGGCCACAGGTTGAGAAGCACTGCTCCAGACCCAGCTGGTTCCACCGATGTATCCCAGAGCCCATGGCAGAGATGGGAGGCAGGGCTAGTTGGGTGGGGCGAGCCAGCTCCCGGCCCCAGTCTCCTAAGTCCCCAGTCTCTAACCTCGGGTTCATGCTATGGCACTTAGAAGAGCAGTGCAGACAAGGTGACTTGGGCTGGAGCCCAGGCTCTGAAGCCACCCTCCTCCCCAGGCTTCAGAGATCAAGTTCCAGCCCCAGACCAGAAGAGTCTGCATTGCTGTTGTGGCCCCTCAGTGCCAGCCCTGGGAGCCCAAGTCCATAGGGCCAGGCTTTCAGGCTCCTGCTGCAGAGTTTGCAACACAGGGAGACAGACCCTAAAGGGACAAGCCACCCCCTAGGACTCTTCCGTGAGGAATTGGTCATTGCTCTTTCCTCTCTCAAACAAGGAGCAGGAGCTCCAAGGCGGGTGGCTGGATTCTGTTGACCTGTTCTGCTAGCAGGAGTTAGAGCCCTGCACAAATCAATCTGCTGATTGAGGGGCCATTTGTTAACTTCCCGCTGGGAGCTGTTGGAAAGAAGGAACTCGGGCAGAGACAAGGATGACCTCCAGGAAACCCTAGGAACAGGCAGGTTGGGGAGGAAGTTCAGGCTGAGGATTCTGTTCATTGATTAGTCTCAGAGTTTCCAGGAAAGCCAAAGCCCAGGAAGGGAATAAGTCTGCACTTCCGCGCCACGGGCAGGCGGTCTTTGGAGAAGGGCTTGAATGTCACCTAACCCCGTGGCCAAGCGATGAATGGCAAGGGGCTGAGCCAACCTTCCAATCCCATGCCAGTGTCCCAGGAATGGTTTCCGAGGAGAGGAACTTCTCCCACCCCCTCTCTGCGCAGCATCCCCCTGCCCCATTGCGGGAGTCTCTTACTCTCTCCATCTTGTCTCCGTGGAGAGATACGATGGCCCTCAGCTCTTCCTCTGCGGCTCTAAATCTCTGCAGGGTGGGTGTTGTCAGACCCTTCACGGCTGCCATCAGCAGGGCATGGAGCGGGGCTGAGGAAGGGTGCTCCCTGGGGGTCTGCAAAGAACAGGGACAAAGCCTGTTGGGATTGAGTATTTCCCTCGGGCAGCTGCCCTGGAACAGTCTGTCCCCGGGGGAGGCTGGCAGTGCCGAGGGAGCGTGGAGACTCCGGCTGAGCCCTTTTCTTCAAAAGCCTCCCCAGGTGCTAAGGTTTCCTTAGCCCTTTGTCCCCTCTCTGGCCCTCTCCCCTGAGAAGAGACGGGAGCCTCTCGGGCAGTGCTGGGACCCAAAGGGCCAACCCCGTTTCCTCCCTCGCTAGCCCCTCCTCGCAGGAAACCCCGCTTTTGCTGAGAAAGCCTCAATGTCCTGCAAAGCCCATTCAAGTTGCTCCTTGAGTGTCACCGAGGGGTCACTGGAGAACCTGCCCCATGTCCCATCCCACCCCGAGCGCCTGAGGAGATTGGCTCAGCAACTCTGACAGCCCACAGTGTCTGCGAGGAAGGGACTGAGAATAGGGCCCAAACGGAAACACCCTCTTCCTTCCCCACCTAGCAGCCTGTGGGGCTGCCAGAAAACAGGCAGGAATCGCCGTCAGGACAGAAAGTAACTGAGACTGAAGAAGCAAGTTTGCCTGGCTGAAGAGAAGCCCAAAGCGTGGGCCTCTGGGGCCAGAGCCCTGGGGGTGAGAACTCACTGGGCACAATGTTACTCCAGGGGGCCTGGTTCCAGGGTCACCTCAACCCAGGGCCTGGGGTGCTGGAGGCCTTTGCCCTGGGGTCTCAGGGCACCCCCTGGGGATTACTGCAGCTGGCCTGCATGGCGCTGGATTAGCACCGTCTGTCCTGGTTGCCAACAGCTGAGGGGTAGCTCAGTGGTTTGAGCATTTGCTAAACCCGGGGTTGTGAGTTAAATCCTTGAGGGGACCATTTCGAGATCTAGGGTAAAAACTGGGGTTTGGTCCTGCTTTGAGCAAGGGAGTGGACTGGATGACCTCTTGAGGTCCCTTCCAACTCTGATATCCTAGGATGCAGTAGAGCACGGCGGAGTGGCACACTCGCCTCCATACTCCAGACCCCCGGCGGGTCAGAAGCTCCCAGAATTGCAGCCTTTTGTATGCGCTGCAGGGTGCTCTGTCCCGAAGAGGAAGAGTTACAAAGGTGTCTAGAGGCTTTTGTAACTCGGACAGAGCCCAGATTTTTGCAGGTGGAAGGAAACCTGGGACCTCTGGAGCTTAGTGCAGGAGCCTCGACCACAGGAGCGAAAAGCCAAGAGGCTGTTAGCTAAGGCTCTAGAGCAGACTCCTTTTCTCTGTGTCTCCAAGTGGTCCTGGTGCCACGAGATGGGCCAGAACCCCACAGCCAGGAGATATGTGGGTTCCCCCGACCAGGGCAGGGATGGGCCTGGTCTGATTTTCAGCCGTGCCTGTATGCCATGGAAAGTGCATCAGAATTGGGCACCTGAGTCAGGCACCTCTGCCAATCCCACAAAGCACCTCTGGACTTCTTTAGGTGCCTAAACCCCTTTGTCAAAGCGGCCTCGTTCAAGCGACCCAGATAAAGACTGGCTGGAGTTGATCACCCTTGACGAGTGTTTCTTTTCAGCCCCTGGGAGATATTCCTACACACAGCAAGAAATGCTTTCCATGAGCACGGCCACACAGCACCATTACCATCGTCATATGGGAGCTGCTTGTTAATGAGGGGCTGGGAATGCGCTCTTCTTCCTGCTCTTCTGGGCTTCCTTTTTCCCACTTCCCCTTCGTGTCAGACGGCTCCTTCTTCGTCCCTGCAGCAGAAAGAAACATTCTTAACATTTTGCTTTTCCATGTCTTCCCCCCGGTTTACAGAGGATGGAAATTGGGCCCAGAGCCCTGAAGCGAATTGCCCAGGGTCAGACTGAAGGTTGTTGGCAGAGCTCAGCAGAGAACTCTGCTCTCCTGACTCCAAGCTGGAGGCTTTAACCACACGAGGCTTCCTCTTCCCTCGGGGCCAGTTTCTTTTCAATGGTGTCCTCTACTCTTCCCCTCCCCTTGCACCCCTTTCCTGTCAGTGATGGGCACCTGGCCTCCTTTTGCATTGAACCCCCCAAGAAGGAATGACTCAGCTCTGGTACGGTTCCCAGCTGTGACCTGCTGAGACCTCTGGAGCATTTTCTTGAGGAAAGGGACCCAATCCAGGAGAAAAGAAAGGATTTCCTCCAACGTCCAGCCTCTCTCTTCTCCTTCCAGCCTGGAACAATGTTAGTAGTCCCCACCCCACTGTGCCAGATCCCCAGAGGGGGGTGACCTGACATTGTCAGCTCTCCCCACCTCAGCCATGGACCTCTGCCACCCTCTATATGGATTCCAGAGCCGGAGGTACCCATCACTGTCCCATGAGACGGCCCTGATGTCGAGGCTTGTCGAGTGACTGGTGTGAGTGTTCCTCACATGCTCCTCGCGAACCATGTGGATTGAACCATCTCACCTGTAAGATCCACTTCGGCTTTGTCTGTCGTCTCCTGCAGCTTCACCTCCTCTGCCTCCACCTGGGTCTCCGCTGCTTTCTTCTGCAGGGACAAGTGCGTCCACCTTCTTGGAGAGGAAGCTGTTCTCTCCTCACTGCTCTCTGCCATCGAGTTGTGGGATTGGCAACAGACACAGAGTCTTTTCATGCCTGACAGGATGGTCCAGGAGCATTTTCTTCCCTGGGGCTTCTCTGGCAAGGCCTGTTCTTGGGGGCTGAGGCCAGAGCATGCCTCAATGGCTGCAGGTTGGACGAGCACTTTGTGCACATGGATCTCTCTGTGCTCCCGAGAGGCGAGTCTTTGGAAAAAGGAACGAAGCCTGGAATAGAAAGAAGGAGGAAATGGGTTTTTCTGTCCTTCTCAAAAGGAAGGGAATTAGTTTGCCCAGGATTCCCAGATCCACGAGAGTGGTCTCTTGAAGCCATCTGCTCCTCTAATAGGCAGGACTGGTTGCTGCAACCAAGAAGGTAAGCAACACAAGACCGCCCAGACTGGGTCACACCAAAGGTCCATTGAATCCAGTACGCTGTCTTCTGACGGTCGCCAGTGCTGAGTGCCCCAGAAGGAATGAATAGGGAATCATCAAGCGATCCATTCCTGGCACCTGGCAAACAGAGGCTAGGGATAGAAAGAGCAAAAGGTCAGTTTCTATGTTCTTTGCCTGGGCCTAGTTGCAAAAATGCTTCCTTCTTAACCCCACTCCTTTGTGCACAGAATGTTGGGACTCTGGGAACAGATCGGGCCAAGCTGCAAACCAAGAAAGCTCTGTTCCCAGAGAAGCCAGGAAAAGGAAGAAAAGATTGTCATCTCGAGGGTTTGAGGGTCTGGAAGGATGAATTAGCAGCTGCAAATATGTTGACTTCTTCTCAACTATTTGAAAATCTGGAATGTATTAGCATGGGGGAAAGAATCAGTCAACTTGAAATGAAGAATGACCCATATTATTTCCAACATCCAGTCAGAAGTTAGGCCTCCAAAACAAGGACAAAGAAATCACAGCGAGACCCATGACAAATGTAGGCGACAGTTGATTGAAACCCCTTTCCTGGAAAGGAATTGCCGGAGGGGCGGGGGCGGGGGGGTCGACACATCTCTTTTCTCTCGCCCAAGGGGGTAGAGTAGAATTTGTAGAGAGTTTTGAGATCTATCGCCATGAGATTCTTTCTGAGAGAACTACCAAGATGACAGCCAGGAGATGGGAGTGGAGCTGTATCACTTTCAATATCTTAAGATTAATTTCTTCTGCATTATTTGAGCTCATTTATGTGCATTTCAATCATGTAAATTCTGAGATCGATATTCTCTCAATACACATTTCTTTGGCAGTCATGACAGGAGACAAAGGGTTTCTATTCCCGACTTGAAGGCAAGGAGTGCATTAGGGGCAACTCCAAGGGAAAGACTATTGATGGAGATCTCAATCTAAATTCTACACGAGTTTTGTTATCTTCCCTTTTGGTTCTATCCCTGGAAATTCCCCCCGACTAGTCTGCTGAAAGATAAAATCATCTAAATCTGCCTCCAAAGAACCTGACCGGCTGAAGCAGGAGGAGACCTGAGAGACGGCCACTTTCAAATCAAAAGGGAACGCTGAGACCTGCCTGTTGCCACACCCGCCCCCACCCGTCCCGAGGAGAAGGAGGCACCGACCTGTCGTGTGCGATCTAATGAGCAGGGAAAGAATCTGGGAATTACCTTCTGTAAAAACTCATCCTTTTGTTCCTCAAACACCTGTGGAAATAGCTGATTCAAGAAGTTGCTGACAGAGGGATGGTCCGCGTCTCTCAGCAGCTCCTTGGGTCACCAGCCGTTCTCAACCAAGCCAGTTGGCAGACTGACGGCAGGGCAAGAATGCTGACGCCCAACTCTCTTTGCTGTTGGCATCCGTGACATCACAATCAGCTTGTGCATAAACACACACAGACCCCACCCAGAGAGACACACCCCCACTGAGCAACTCCCCACTCTCCTTCCCAGCACTTCCTGCCCACCACAGAACAGCTGTTTCATGGAATTGAGGATGCTCCGGGAGGGTCGGTTCGGGGCGGGGACATGGCATACTTGGGGCACTGCATGGGATTCTTCTCTCCTCAGTGCAGGGCTCAGCACTTGTCCTTGCTGAACCTCATCAGATTTCTTTTGGCCCAATCCTCTTATTTGTCTGGGTCACTCTGAACCCTATCCCGACCCTCCAGCGTGTCTACCTCTCCCCCCAGCTTAGTGTCATCTGCGAACTTGCTGAGGGTGCAATCCATCCCATCCTCCAGATCATGCACGAAGATGGTGAAGAAAACCGGCCCCCAGAGTGACCCGTGGGGAAGCGGGGCAGGGGGTGGAGGAGAGGAGGCAGACGGTGAGTGGCAGGGACCCCACAGAGGGGGGTGCAGAGGAGGAGAGGGGGAAATCATCCAGGCAGCGGTGGGCAGTGTGGGCTGGGAGAAGGGGCGAGGCAGATACAGGAAGAGATGGAGCACAGGCGGGGAACTGGGGCCCAGGCACCCGGGGCCTGGTCATCATTGGCACCAGGAGAGGAGAGGAGAGGAGAGGAGAGGAGACAGAGACAGAGACAGAGTGTGTGTGATGGCCAACATACTAGAGGAGAGACAGAGAAAAACATGGTAGGATAGCAAGGAACTCACCTCCTGCAGTAATCTGTGATGAAGCGGGACTTCATGTTTCCTCTGAATTGTGTGGGGGTGCCTCAGTTTCCCCTATGCAGTTCTTAAGGATCTAGGGGGTGGGGTAAGGGTGTATGATCGTTGCAGAGCTCTGGAGGGCAGGTGTGTGCAGGGGTCTGGACACAGAGAATGGCCGACACCCTCTTTCCTGGCACCTGATGCCCTGGACCCTTCCCCCCTGCGAGGTGAGAGCTAAAGGGTTGGAGAACAAAGGAATCGAGTGACCTCCTGGCCGGGGACAGGGACAAAGCCCAGAGGCAGAGGGGCTGGGGGGAGTTTCAGTTGGGGGCTGGCTGGAGACATGGAGTGAAGGGCAGACGGGGTTGTCTGGCTCACTGCCCCCCCCAAAATAGACCCGGCTGAGGGGTCCTGTTCTCTGCACCTACAAGCTCTGTGTTAGACCATGTCCCTGTGGTCTAATAAATCTCTGTTTTCCTGGCTCCACCCCCCCCCCCTCCAACCCCTCTGCCACCTAGGAGCTGCAGAGCTATGCCGATGTGAGCTGGGGAGCCCCCCATCCCGAGGTAAGCTGCCCTGCATCCCTCAACCCCCTGACCCAGCCCCCTCCTACATTCCTGTCAAGGTTTCTTCCCCACTCTGAATTCTAGGGTACAGATGTGGGGACCTGCATGAAAACCTCCTAAGCTTACTTTTACCAGCTTAGGTTAAAACTTCCCCAAGGTACAAACTATTTTATCCTTTTGCCCCTGAACTTCCACTGCCACCACCAAACTTTATCTGGGTTCCTGAGAAAACGTAGTTTGGACATGTCTTTCCCCCCCAGATCCTCCCAACCCTTGCACCCAACTTCCTGGGGAAGGTTTGGTAAAAATCCTCACCAATTTGCATAGGTGACCACAGACCCAAATCCGTGGATCTTAGAACAATGAAAAAGCATTCAGTTTTCTTACAAGAAGACTTTTAATAGAAGTAAAAAGAATCACCTCTGTAAAATCAGGATGGTAGATATCTTACAGGGTAATTAGATTCAAACATAGAGAATCCCTCTACGCAAAACCTTAAGTTACAAAAAAGACACACAGACAGGAATACTCATTCTATTCAGCACAGCTCTTTTCTCAGCCATTTAAAGAAATCATAATCTAACACCTACCTAGCTAGATTACTTACTAAATTCTAAGCCTCCATTCCTGTTCTGTCTCCGGCAAAAGCATCACACAGACAGACACAGACCCTTTGTTTTTCTCCCTCCTCCCAGCTTTTGAAAGTATCTTGTCTCCTCATTGGTCATTTTGGTCAGGTGCCAGTGACGTTACCTTTAGCTTCTTAACCCTTTACAGGTGAGAGGATTTTTCCTCTGGCCAGGAGGGATTTTAAAGGGGTTTACCCTTCCCTTTATATTTATGACAACTCGCGACTGCGCCATGCAGGAGGCCTGTGATGTGTAGGGGGCCAGATGAGATGATCTAAGAGTCTCTTCTGGCCTTCAAGTCTCCAAATCTCTGCAAAACCGAGTGCGGCACATTGAGCATCCTCTGATGGTTCCACGTGTGGCCTGCGTGAACCCTTGCACGACCACTGAGTGTGTGGGGGTGACCCAGGGGGAGCAGCTCAAACACGCACAGGAGCCGGCTCGGGGCAGGACATGAGCCCTGCAGGGCAGGGGTGGGGGTGGCAGTGACATCACAAGGGCCTTTTGCAGCACTCAGCTGATTGGTGAAAGGCGGTTGGGAGGCGGTGACCTCACAGAGAGTCCACGACAACGGCCAGGGAGGACAGGCTGCAGGGCAGGGGGATCTCAGAGACCCCCGGGGCTTTGCTGCAGGGAGTCTCCTTCTGGAGGTGTCTCCTTGAGGACTGAGAGAGAATTCAGGGTCTCGTATGTGAGCGCGAGGTGGAGCCTCTCTGGAGTTTTCTCCTTTCCCACTGCTCATTGAGCGAGAAGACAGACGTCCCTGTGGAGAAGGGAAGAGCCCCAGAGAGGTTTGGTACCGAGGCAGCCTGATCCACCTGGTGCTGGCCAAATTCTCGGCATGGAAAACAGGAGGTTAAGGTGGGACAATTTTCCCCCAGCTAGGCCTTTGTCCCTTCGAGTCCTTGGGGTTTGTCTTTTTTGGTTTTCCTTTTTCTGCTTCCCTCCCTCCACTGGCGAGGAGGGGGCTGCTCTGTAGCCCTCATGGTGGGAGGCCTCCCAAAGAGATGGGACAGGAAGCGTGCTCTGAGAGTGATCCTCACCGGTGACCTGGGCCATCTGGGGAACCCTCAGCCCACTGCCAGAGTCTCCATGCTGATTGGCTGAGCAGGGGGTCTCGTGGCAGGGAGGAGATTCAGGACTTTGTTGTTCTCATTTAAGGCCCAGCAAATAAGCCAGAACCAATCATCTGCTTGGTAAATTGTTCTCCTTCTTGCTGCTGATTGTCTCTGAGCCGTTCCTGGTTCTCGCTGGTGTTCTTGTGCTTCTAAAACACTTGCTGAAGAATCAGTGTGAATGGTTGTTGGTCTGTAGCTCATTGCAGGTCACTTTATTCCAATCATTCAGTGTGTGAAACTCCAGACTGATCATAGAATCATAGAATATCAGGATTGGAAGGGACCTCAGGAGGTCATCTAGTCCAACTCCCTGCTCAAAGCAGGACCTATCCCCAACTAAATCATCCCAGCCAGGGCTTTGTCAAGCCTGACCTTAAAGACTTCTGAGGCAGGAGATTCAACCACCTCCCTAGGTAACGCATTCCAGTGTTTCACCACCCTCCTAGTGAAAAAGTTTTTCCTAATATCCAACCTAAACCTCCCCCACTGCAACTTGAGACCATTATTCCTCGTTCTGTCATCTGCTACCACTGAGAACAGTCTAGATCCATCCTCTTTGGACCCCCCTGGCAGGTAGTTGAAAACAGCTATCAAATCCCCCCTCCTTCTTCCGCAGACTAAACAATCCCAGTTCCCTCATCCTGTCCTCATAAGTCATGTGTTCCAGTCCCCTAATCATTTTTGTTGCTCTCCGCTGGACTCTTTCCAATTTTTACACACCCTTCTTGTAGTGTGGGGCCCAAAACTGGACACAGTACTCCAGATGAGGCCTCACCAGTGTGGAATAGAGGGGAACGATCACGTCCCTTGATCTGCTGGCAATGCCCCTACTTATACATCCCAAAATGCCATTGGCCTTCTTGGCAACAAGGGCACACTGTTGACTCATATCCAGCTTCTAGTCCACTGTAACCCCTAGGTCCTTTTCTGCAGAACTGCTGCCTAGCCATTCAGTCCCTAGTCTGTAGCAGTGCATGGGATTCTACCGTCCTAAGTACAGGACTCTGCACTTGTTCTTGTTGAACCTCATTAGATTTCTTTTGGCCCAATCGTCTAATTTGTCTAGGGCCCTCTGTATGCTATCCCTTCCCTCCAGTGTATCTACCTCTCCTCCCAGTTTAGTGTCATCTGCAAACTTGCTGAGGGTGCAATCCATGCCATCCTCCAGATCATTAGTGAAGATATTAAACAAAACTGGCCCCAAAGTATTTGGGACATAAGACTTGTCTGGAAGGGCGCACAGGGCTAAAGTGTTTTTTGCCATAGCAGGTGACTTGTCCCAAGAATGACATCCATCCCCCTTCCAAAGAAGCCCCAAATGAGCTGTTACCAGAATTGCCCTTTACCTTGGGGTACGCCCATTTGTTAGGGTTACTCTTCTGGTGGGGGGAGATTTTGCAATTCTGTCAATGTGCTGCCTTTGTCACTTGTGTTTTCCTATGGATCGCTACTCCTTCCTTCTGCAAGTTCCCTCCGAATGGAGCTACCCTGCAGGACCTCGGTTCCCCAGGGCTGGGGTCTTCCAGCCCCCAGATGTGATGAACACGAACAGACACACAGGCACACACACATGATCATAGCATGTCAGAGAGGACTGGGTCATCAGCACTCGCAAGTTGACCCCTGATGTGTCCCGGGACTCAGTGAGCTGGATTGAACAGCGATTTAAAGCTGGTCCCCTCCTATGTCCTTGGACTCAGCTGGCTGTGCTGAGCAACACCTTAATCTGCCACCCCCATAATATAAGAACTAGGGGCCACCAAATGAAATTAATGGGCAGCAGGTTTAAAACAAATAAAAGGAAGTTCTTCTTCACTCAGCGCACAGTCAACCTGTGGAACTCCTTGCCTGAGGAGGTTGTGAAGGCTAGGGCTATAACAGGGTTTAAAAGAGAACTGGATAATTTCATGGAGGTTAAGTCCATTAATGGCTATTAGCCAGGATGGGTAAGGACTGGTGTCTCTATCCTCTGTTTGTCAGAGAGTGGAGCTGGATGGCAGGAGAGAGATCACATGATCATTACTTGTTAGGCTCACTCCCTCTGGGGCACCTGGCTTTGGCCACTGTCGGTAGACAGGATACTGGGCTGGATGGACCTTTGGTCTGACCCAGTATGGCCATTCTTATGTTCTTATGTTCTTGTGTTTTCAAACAACAGGTCTTGGTTTTGTTTTGGTGTTTCTCCTACCTGATCACATTTTCATCAGCACCCTTTGGGAGCTCCCCTTCTTAGGGTGGCTAAAAATCACAACTAAAATTTTTATTTAAATTATGACATTTATATATAGGGTTTTTTTGAAAATTTACATCAAATTTCTTATCTACATATTGCTAGTTCTTCTCTTCCATTTTATGGTCTGAAATTGTCAAAGTGGATGTTTTCTACTTGTTTGTTTTTTTTTCGTTTCCTAAGTGTTAATAAGATTTTGGGTTTTATGTCGATATTTTTCTACTAAGAAGTTTCACACTTAAAATGCTCATCTGTGCTGAAAAAGACAAGCCCAAGGCCTCATTAATATCCCCTAGTATGAGACTATACAGACGCAGAATTGAAAATCAAGAAGCCTGTGCTCTGCGCCTCCTTGGTCAAGAGCTTTGAGATCTACTAGTGAAAAGCGACGTGGAAGAGCGAGAGGATTTCTGGCCAGGACACTGTACTTCCACAAGTAAAGAGCTGAAATGCTTCAACCATCAGGATTTACAGTTTGAAGTCAATAGGACTTGTGCCCTGAGCATTCTCGAAAACCCCTCTCTTAGGTGGCTAAAGGCAGGCTGAAGAGCCTAATTTTGGGCTCCACTTTTTGAAAACTTTGGCCGGTATAAAAAAATGGCTATTGTAAATTACTGAGAGTTTAAATAACTTTTTATTGTTAAAACAAAATTGTTTCACTGTTGAAGTGACAGATTTTACTTGTCACTACATGACAAGTTCTTAATAAAAATACACGGAGTCCCTGACGCTGCAAACGCTCACTGAACTTCGAACCACGGGACTGTTTCCGTGAGTAAAGTTCTGTGTCTGTTTAAGTGTCTGCAGGACCCGGGAATTAATTTTCAGTATTTGGATTTTTGCATACAGCAATTTTATAAGTCATGAGACCCAGTGGCTGGGAGGTGTGGGGGCTGCGGGCTCTGGGGTGGGGCTGGGATGAGGAGTTTGGGGTGCAGACAGGGCAGGATTAATGCAGGGGCTCTAGGGGCTGCAGCCCTGGGCTAAGGGGGCCTCCGCCAAAAGATCTCCAGGCTGCCAGAAGTGCAGATCTTTTGGTGGGGCCCCCTTAGCCCGGGACCCTGCACTGCGGCCACTGACGTCCCTGCGTCCGGCCCTTCCTAGCGGGGAGCAGGGAGGCGGCTTCGTGCACGGCTGTCCCTCCCCCACCGTGCTGGGCTGGAGCTGTGAGCGCCTGGAAGCTCCGCCCACCCGCTGCCCTCGCCTGCAGGCTCCACCCCCGCAGCTCCCATTGGCCGGGAACCGCAGCCAATGGGATTTGTGGGGGCGGTGCCTGCAGGCAGACGCAGGACAGCGCAAGGAGCAACCTTCCCCCCCCGGGGCCGCAGCCAGGGACATCCGTGCCGTGCCGGCAGCTGCAGGGTCACTCCGGGAGGAGCAGCGCAGGGCCAGGGCAGGCAAGGAGCCTGCCTCAACCCCAGTGCGCCCCCAAATGGGAGCTGCCCCAGGCAAGCACCCCGCACCTCACGCCCCAGCCCTGAGCCCCCTCCTGCACCCTAACTCTCTGTCAGACCCCCACTCCCACCCCAACCTCCTGCCCTGAGCCCCCTCCCACATTCCAAACCCCTGATCCCCAGCCTTGCCCCAGAGCCCGCACCCCCAGTCGGCCCCCTCACCACCTTCCGCACCCACCCCCCTGCCTCAACCTGCAGCCCCTCCTGCGCTCTGAACCCTGCATTTTTCACCACAGCCTGGAGCCTGGGGGGCCCACAAACTCGAATAGCCTGGGCCCAAAGAGGCTGCGCGGGGGCTCAGGCCAGAGGACTCCCCCAAACCCTCTCCCCACCAGCAGCACGGTGCTCCGGGGGGAACGGGCTTCTCTCCCTTGCCGGGTGCTGGCAAGAGGGAGCTCTGGGGCCAGGAAAGAGGCCTGCAGCAGCCCTTCATCCCCAGCTGGCTCCCCTCCCGTCTACCCTTCTCCTCTCCAGGCCCCTGCTGCATGGCCCTTCATCGCTGGTGTGCGAGCGCGCGGCTGAGAGGGAACTTAGACTCCAACCCCCTGCTCGAAGCAGGGCCAAGCCCAACTAAATCATCCCAGCCAGGGCTTGGTCAAGCCGGGCCTGAAACACCTCGAAGGAAGGAGATTCCACCACTTCCCGAGGGAACCCATCCCAGTGCTTCACCACCCTCCTAGTGAAATAGTGTTTCCTAACATCCAACCTCGACCTCCCCCACTGCAACTGGAGACCATTGCTCCTTGTTCTGTCATCTGCCACCACTGAGAACAGGCGAGCTCCATCCTCTTGAGGTCATTGAAGGCTGCTCTCAAATCCCCCTTCACTCTTCTCTGCAGACTAAATAAGCCCAGTTTCCTCAGCCTCTCCTCAAAAATCATGTGCTCCAGCCCCCTAATCATTTTCATTGCCCTCTGTTGGACTCTCTCCAATTTGTCCACATCCTTTCTGTAGTGGGGGGCCCAAAACTGGACACAGTACTCCAGGTTTGGCCTCACCAGTGCCGAAGAGAGGGGAAGAATCATTTCCCTCGATCTGCTGGCAATGCTCCTACTAATGCAGCCCAATAGGCCGTTAGCCTTCTAGCTGTCAGCCTCCATCTCCAGCTTCTCGTCCACTGTAACCCCAGGTCCTTTTCTGCAGAACTGCTGCTCAGCCAGTCGGTCCCCAGTCCCCATGTAGCGGTGCATGGGATTCTTCCGTCCTAAGTGCAGGACTCTGCACTTGTCCTTGTTGAACCTCATCAGATTTCTTTTGGCCCCGTCCTCCAGTTTGTCTATCCAGCATAGGGGTAGGGTCCAACTTTTCATTTCTACTTGATAGCATGTTATTTAATAAAATGGATACATTCAGGAGCAGTAATGGTCTCGATGAGGTTTGAAATGCAATGTCCTGAGCTTGGCCTTGGGGTGACGGTTTATTTATGACGTTTCTGCTGTGAAGGAGGAGGAATAACATGGGTCTGGATTTCTCAGATTCATTCATCTGCAGAGGAGAAGAATGTGAGAATGGGCCTTCATGGGGTGAGATGGGACCTTCAGGGAAGTCTCTTGACGTGTTTCTTTTAAATTACAGAGTCTAGCAGGGCTCTGCTGTTTATTCCCTGCAGGTATCATACATTCCTAGATCTGGAAGGTTTAGCTCAGTGGTTCTGAACCCGCGGCCCGTGGGCCACTTGCAGCACAATCAGCACACAGCTGTGGCTCATGTGACATCCTCAGGGGCATTCAGGTAGCATCTGTGTTGTGTGGATGCAGCCCACATAAGGAGGGGGCTCAGGACTGGGGCAGTGTGTTGGAGTGCTGGGGGAGAGGGCTCCAGCTGGGGGGTGGGCTCTGGGGTGGGGTTGGGGCTGAGGGGTTTGGGGTGCAGGAGGGGGCTCAGGACTGGGGCAGAAGGTTGGAGTCTTGGGGGAGAGGACTCCTGGTGGGGGTGCAGGCTCTGGGGTGGATCCAGGGATGAGGGGTACAGGCTGCAGCGGGGAGTGAGGAGTCCCCTCCAGCCCTCTCTCTGTGCAGCAGCCCGGGGCCAAGGGAGAGGCACCTCTCCCCGCCTGCACAGCCTTGATAGCCTGCTGCACAGCCGCGCGGCTTAGAGGGAACTTAGGTAGCTGCCAGGCAGCATGGAGGAAACACCACTGCGTGGTGCAATCCCCACAGTCATTGATACAAACAGGCTGCTCCAGGTGTCACGGAAGTCACACAGCCAGACAGCTTTGGACGGGTTGGGAGACACCCCCAGTGATGCCCTGGATGTATGGCTGGCGGAGGAGGAGGAGGAGGAGGAAATTGGGCAGTTACCTCTGCATGACATTTTCCTGGAGTGGCTTCCCTGGGTGGAGTGCCACGTCTGGGCTTGGCCGACTAGCATGGGCTGGAGGGGCAGGAGAGTGCTGCAGAGCTGGGAGGAACGGCTGTGGGAACCGGACGTGGGGAGGTTGAAGTGTAGGTTCCTGGAGGCCTGTGCAGCGCTCAGCCCGGAGCTGCAGGGGTGGAGTCCTGACACGAGAGTTCCCCTCGGCCCCAAGAAGCATGTGGCCAGGGCCAGTCTTAGGGCAGGGCAGTGTGGGGCCCTGCCGAGAGTGCTGTAGCCAGGGGGCACCGTGGTGCAGAGGCTGCGTGCGGAGTGCAGCCTGGCGTGGCAAGAGCGTCTGCTTCTCTGCTCCTGAGCAGAGCCCCCCTGCTCCCCACCCCCAGAGTGTCCCTCCCAGCCTGGCTCCACGTTCTGCCCCTGCCCTCTGCCACTTCGAGCCGGGTCTCCCTGTGACGCTGCACTCCGTATTCTGTACGGAAATGTGCTCACGAGTATGAATATGACGTAACTGGAATATGCTTTATGCAAACTGCCTCTTGTGACAGATCATTGAAAAAGTTCTCATCGACTGAATGAGTTCATCCTATTTGTATGCATGTGTCATTTCCATGTCTGAAGTTAGAAATATGAGGTATAAACGTGGATTACTAATGTCCTCAGACGAAGGGAGGGCCATTAATGGTATTTCAGGAACTGGATGGCTCCAGTTAACTAGAACTAGTTGTGAATGGTTTTGTTTTCCTGTAAGCCTTCCTGCGGATGTGTGGGCTAGCCCATAAAGTGTGGAGACTGGGATCTCACAGGGACATGTGACCATGTCACCAGATACTGGAATCCATCTTAAACCAGGTACTTTTCCATAAGGAACTGGGAGGGTCAAGCTGAAATAAGGACTGCCTCCTTTTGCCAAATCTATATAAGGGGGTGAAACAGGAGGGAAGCTGCGGCCAGTCAGCAGAAAGCCCCTGCTCACCATCCAGGATGTCTGCTGGAACTAACATAAACTAAACGGGGAAGGATTGGGACTGGACTAGAAATGCGTCCAGTCTGTGGAAAAAAGCTCATTGGAACATCTTTGAGGGTGAGATATTACATGGAGCCAGTTTCTTAGTGTATTAGGTTTAGCCTTGTGTTTGTTTTATTTTACTTAGTAACTTACTTTGTTCTGTCTGTTATCTCATAGAAACACTGAAATCCAACCTTTTATACTTAATAAAATCACTTTTGTTCATTAATAATCCCAGTGTAAGTCATTGCTCTTTTCCCAGGGACCAATCTGTGCAGATCTCTCTTTACAAGGAGAAAGAGGGTGAATAATATGAACTCACACTGCGTACAACTTGTACAGGGTGAGAGGAGTTTATCTGGGGTTCAGGCTCCCAGGAAGGCGCTGCACTGGGTGCTGGGGCAAGACCCTGATAACTGAGCCGCCCCAGGGCTGAGTGAATCTCCGTGTGTGTATTCGGCAGAGGGTGTGGCCCTATCTCTGGGTCTGTGCTGGAGGGGGCCTGCAGGGTCTGGCTCAGCAAGGCAGAGTCAAGGGGTGCCCAGGCTGGCAGAAGGGTTAGGCTCCGTGGTAGCTCAGGACATCAAGTGACAGTCCCAAGGGGGGCTCTACAAGTGAACCCGCCACACTCCCCTTCCCCTCCCACCACCACCCCAGATGGTCCCAGCCCTGCCGTTCCTCTTTCCATGGGCCCAATGGAAGATGAATGGGGCCAGCCAACGGGAGCGGGAAGTTGCCAGACTCTTCTCGGTTGGGAAGCGAGGGGAGGGGAAGGGACAGGACTGGGAACTAAAACTGCAGGGCAGAGAGACCAGTAAATCTTAGGGGATCCCAATCCAGTCCCCCAGCTTCTAGCCCACCCCCGCTCCCAGGGGACCTCTCCCTATGCCCCAGCTCACACCCACCCAGCTTCCAGGGGCCCCCCCGTGCCTCCTGGTCCCAGCCCACCCAACTCCCAGGAGGCCCCTCTCTGTGCCCCCAGAGCCAGGGGGACTCCTCCCTATACCCTGAGCTCCCAGCCCCCGGCCATGTCCACACAGCTCCCAGGAGGCCCCTTCCCTCTGCCCCACAGGTCCAAGCCTCCCAGTTCTCAGCCTCCTGCTGCAATTCTCCCCAGTTTTCAGGGTCCCCTGCTGCAGGCCACACGCTGACCCGACAGGTCCCCATGCTCCCCAGCTCTCAGGGGCTCCCCCTTTTTCTTACTCAGCCCAAAGGGACAGGCTCATGCAGGGGGTTGGGGAGATTTCGGGAGTCAACCTTCCACCCTCACCACCCACCCTAGCTCCCTCCATTGCGCTGGAGCGTGTTAACCCCCCCGCCCCAATCACCCCCTGCTCTGGGCCGGGGGAGGGGCACTTAAACATTGGTGATGCTCAGCATTGGGGTGGGAGAAATCTGCCCTTCTGGAGCCCGCACGTCACTGCCCCCTCCCGGTATCCCCACACCAGTGTGAGTCTATCCAGCCACGTCCGGTTCCTTCCCCCCCGTTCTGGGGCTCTCAGGTCACCGTGCGCCCCGGCCACCACAGCCCTCTGGTGCCCTCCTGTCACAGCGCCCCCCTTGGGCTGCGACCCTCTGGGCTCTGGCAGAGGAGCTGGATGCGGGGCTGAGTGGGAGAGGTTGGGAGGTGCAGGAGAGGGACGCCGGCCCCAGAGCCCCCTCGCCCTGTCGGAGCGCGGCCGAACGTCTGCTCCATCGTCTTGGCTGTCCTGCTCCGCGACCAGACGAGGGGTCCCTGGGGCACTGGCTGGGGGAGTCAACGTGACCGCTGTGGGGTTTCCCTGGGGCCCGTCACCGTGGCATCCAGACGTGAGTCACTGCGGGGCAAGACCGGCCCTCCGGGTGGGTGCCGTGGTCAGGGAGGTGCTGTGGTTAAGAGGCAAGAAGCAGGGTGGGCCTGGAGTGCGAGGTCACGGAAGGGAGTTGGGGGCAATGGCGGGGTAGAGGCAGGGTGGGCTGGGGGGAGAAGGGGAGCCTTGGAAGGCATCTACGGACAGGGGTGCCAAAATACAGGTTTGCCCAGGGTGCTGTTCCCCTAAGGATGGCCCTGCACGTGGCCAGCGCCAGGCGGGAGCTCCCCACATGCGAGGGGCTCAGGCGTGTAGCTAACCAGTGCAGTGCAGCGGGATTGATGGCTGGGGACGCGTGTGCTGCTCCAGAGGGGTGCTGCTCGGCGGGTGCGTGAAGCTTGGCCCTGCACAGGAAGTTCCTGATGGCTTTGCATGTCTGAGGTTCCTGAGTGGCATTGTGTGATTCATGTACCTAATCCTTGCCCCCCGCACCAGTTCTTACAGCTGATCAAAGGCCTGGGCTATTTCTTCATGGTGCTGCAAGGCCTGGTTGGTCGCCCTGGCAAGGTCACCGGTATTCACGTGGGGTGGCCTGGACAGGTCGGTGGTGACAGGAGCTTCTGCTTTGTTTTCTGCAATGAAGATGGGAACCTTTGCTCCCAAGATGAGTGTGGACACTCAGGTGTTTGTGGTTCCTCCTGTGGTTCTGAGAGACCCACCTCACCCTCTGCTTCCCTGGCGCAGGAACCTTTCCCTGGAGAGGAGACAGCAGCTCTGGACTATACGCTGGGGAGCTGCAGATGGACAGCTCTGTGCCAGGTGCTTCAGGGAGATCCGCGCTGATGGGTGGGTGGCGGACGGGGAGAGATTTTCTGGAACAGGCAGAGAAGATGCCACTGTGTAACACCCGAAACAGGAAAGGAAATAGGGGCGTGAAGGTGCCGTGAATCCACCAAGGTGGAAGGGTGGGAAATGAATGTGCTGTAAGCAAAGAAATGACTGAAATCTGTTGCAGTTTTGATTTTCTTAGGAATTGATGCTCTGGGGAACGTTACATATTGAAGGAAATATTCCAGACTGACTTTTTTTAGTAGAGTTGGACACTTAAAAATAATAACACCAATTGATTAAAAAAGTTAACAAATAACATAGTGCAGAAAGAGCCAGATTAACTCTCCTGTGGGCTATTAGATGTTGTGGGGCTCCTGGAGGCTTGGAGTAGAAGAGTGGAGTGAAACCCTCGCCAACTGCTAGAGGGTGGTGCGGGGACGTTTTAGAGGGAGCACGGATTCCTGTTGCGGGCAGGTCACTCCACTGCAGCACTTCCCTTCTTTGGTCAAATCCCCTCTCAGGGTGGTCCTACGGGGCTGACGCCCATTTCATTTGGTAGAGGACACCGGGAGGAGTTCTCAGAGGGGATATACAACCCCCTTCAGGATGGGTTACCCTGCCCCGCAACGTCCCCCGACTGGTCAAATCCAGTCTCTGGTTGTGTAAAATGCTGGTTGCCCCTGCAAAATTTTCTTAAAAGAAGAGAAGAAAGACATGTACCTTTTGGGTTATCTGTCAGGTGGCCATCTTGGACTTGGGAAAAGACTCTGGTGACCTTTAGCCATTTCCTCTATTAGTTTGGGTTGGGAAGCACACTCCCACGCACGGATTGAATCCACGTAGACAGGGGCTAACATCCAGGCAGAGACAATGCAAAGAGGGGTAGGGAGGGTTTTTAGTTAGGTCTACTCACCCGTTCCTGTGTCCATCATGAAGTCCGTCCCTGACGTCCAATGTGAAGACAGCAGCAGCCGTCCATCGCTGTCCCTGCAAGAGAAGGGAGAGAGAACATCAACATTACCTCCTGGGTTTAATTGTTTGGGAGACTGGAGCATTTCCAGAGTTAAATTTTTGTTAATCCACCCCTTCTCTAGCCTATCCTAGTCCTTTTCCCTCTCATAAATAAAGTCTTGTTTGTGTGCTTACCACTGCCTGGCGTTATTTTCTTGTGCTAAGGCAAGCTCTGACAGATGGGCTTTACGAAGGGGACCATGTGGGAAGAATTTACTGTCAGATTCCCCGCATCTTCTGAATGGGGTTTGGGTTCTGCCCTCTTTAAAGGAAGGAAAAATCCTTCCAGGTGATCCTACGGGGCTGAAACCCACTGGGATTACTTAGTAATCTGCCCTATCCACCATGATGTATGTGACCCTCTGTGTCATATGGAAGTAGCCCATGGATCATTATGCATCTTTTGATTTAAAATGGACACTTGTGGTGTACAGACAAAGAAGGACAACTTTTCACAGAAATTGTATGGACACTTCAAGTATTGAATACAATGCTTTGATCTTTCATCTGTTCATTAAACAAAGACAAAGGTGCAGATTTGGGAGGCTAGGCACTGACTTCCCCAGGATCATTCCTCTCCACGTAATTCCCATGATAAATCTCCTGTCAAGGAAGAGCCTGAGGAAGTGTGATCAGGGGAACTACCCAGAGCACCAGACAAATCAGGGCCCTGAGCTGAGAAAAACCAAGCCTCAGCCAGTTCACATTAATTCAGCTGTCCTCAGCGCAGACACCCCTGAAGCACCCAAGGATTCCTTGAAAGGCTTTGAGAGGCTTGGATCTGCAGAGCTCGAGATGAAGCCTATTACTGCAGGGAAATCAATGACAGAGTAGACACGGGATGGAAAGATACAGGGACACAAATTTCTCTGGTTAACTCGAGTGTGTTTCCAAAATCTGACCCCTTGCCTGCCGCAATGGCAGAGCTTGTGTTAAGAAGACAGTCTAGAAGTATTGTACCTTTAGTCATGTTGCACAAAGAAGAAGATGGTTTACAAAGTGATTGACAAGTGGGGGCGGTGGACGACATCCCCGCTGAGATGCTTATTGGCAATTCTTTTTTGATGTGACTAAGGGTGTGGATGTGGTCACTTGCAGCCAAAGTGGATCTTTGTGTTGAGATCTCAGAGAGAAGGAGGGAAGTCCCAGAAGTTACTAAGAGAGACAGAGAAAGTCTCTTTGGCACCCCGGCAGTAGAGAGAAGCAGCGTGTCTCCAGCAGCAAAGGGAGGTGAGATGAACCCCTGCAGTGCAGCAGAAGGCAGCCTGCCCAGTGCCTTCAGAGACAAAGGGATGGAAGAGGTGCCTGACACTGAACAAGCTGTTCCAATTGTTCACAGCCAGAGTTTTGCAGTTGAGGAAAGCATAGACCTGGCCCAAGAGAGCACCAGGCATGGTGGCTTAGAGGGGGCCCCAGGAAAGGAAAACAGGGAAAGGCCTTTTGAAGAAGATGGAAAATTGTCTAGGAAAGCTCCAGTGGGAGAGAACCAAAGCCCTGACCAACCCTCTCAGCAAGTGAGTGTGCCCAGGCAGCAGTCTGGCGAGTCATGTTGTGAGGACAGGAATGTCCTCATGCTGGTCACTTGGGGATGGACGCCCCACACAGAGGGGCTGACTCAGCCTCTACCTTCCCCGGCCCCGCCCCACTCCGCCAAGCAAGCAGCCTGGAACTCAGACTCAGAGAGTGAACTGTGTCGCTGACCTTTCAGAGGAAAGCAGTCACACAGCCAACCCCTCGGGGACATGGGGTGGTGGCAGACGGGCTTTCCCTCCAGGTCCCAGTCCTGGTTTACCCTGCTGGGCTCAGGCACATATGATCCCCAGGGGGAGCGGGAGTTGGGATTCACCAGGACATCCATTTTGACATACTTGTGGAAAAGGACAGTATCTCTTGAAGGCAAAATTCAGCCCCTGCCTTTGTAACAGCCAAGGATTTGAATCCAAGGAGCCTTTTCTGAGGAACAAAGTCTAATTCTAATTCGGAGGAACAAACAGGGGGAAAGGGGCAGAGATACAGAGTCAGGGAGTGAAATGGAGAAAATACAGGACGAATTTTGAGCAAGGGCAAAGTGTAATAAACAGAATCCAGAATATTCTCTGCACACCTTGTATAACTCTGGGCCTGATTCTCTTCCACACTGACGACCCTTTCCCTGTCTCTGGCCGTGTCTAGAGGGCTTTATGCCCCTCTCCAGCCCCTTTACACTGCCGTGAAGGTAAAGGTGTTATGTCATCTTAGCGCAAACAAGAATCAGACCCACCCTGGGTGTCCAGTCACCCCTCTACACACCCAGGGTTTATTTTTCAAAGTGCTTGTTCCACGCAGGGCTCTGGAAGCATTTAATACTCTCGGCGGCACAGGGGACACAGGAGGCTCTATTTGGGGAGTTTCACACACAGGAGCTCGCTAGAAGTTGGGGGGCCACCGGCGCTTAGATCATGGCCCTGCCACCAAGGCCCCGCCCCATGTCACTATCTTCCCCTGAGGCTCCTCCCTCACTCTGCCTCTTACTTCCCAATCCCCCGAGGCTCTGCCCCCCCACTCTTCACTCCTCTCCTCCCCATCCCCCGACACTTTCCTACCTGCCCCCCGCTCCTCTCTCTCTCGCTTCCCCCAAGACTCCACTCAGCCCCTGCTTGCTCCTCTCTGCCCCTTTCCCATAAGGGGGAGGCTACCAGGGGGGCCATGGGGCCAGGCCCCCATCCCTTTTTTCTGCCTTAAGTGAGCAGGAGGCAACAGGTCCTTGGGGAAGGAGACAGGGCAGGAAGAGGTGCAGTGTGGAATGGGAAGAGGCAGAGCATAAGTGGTGCCCCCACTTCTCTGAGCCTTCACTTCCAGCGCTTGAAAGGTGACAATGGGCCCACGTGCCTCCGGGGGGGAGGGACCCACACCACACCCCCAGCAGCTCAGCCTCCCCTGGCCTCTTCGACATGCTGTCCGTGCTCAGCTCCTTCCACAGTCTAGAGAGGAGCAGCACCCAGGGGTAGGACTGAGCCATGGGGCACTAGGTGAGTGGCAGAGGCTCCGGGAGCTGAGCGTTTCCCTCGGACCCCTCAGGGACACAGCGTGAGTCACCATCCCTGGCATCTTCATAAATGATCTGGAGGATGGTGTGGATTGCACTCTCAGCAAATTTGCGGATGATACTAAACTGGGAGGAGTGGTAGATACGCTGGAGGGGAGGGATAGGATACAGAAGGACCTAGACAAATTGGAGGATTGGGCCAAAATAAATCTGATGAGGTTCAATAAGGATAAGTGCAGGGTCCTGCACTTAGGATGGAAGAATCCAATGCACCGCTACAGACTAGGGGCCGAATGGCTAGGCAGCAGTTCTGCGGAAAAGGACCTAGGGGTGACAGTGGATGAGAAGCTGGATATGAGTCAGCAGTGTGCCCTTGTTGCCAAGAAGGCCAATGGCAATTTGGGATGTATAAGTAGGGGCATAGCGAGCAGATCGAGGGACGTGATCGTCCCCCTCTATTCGACATTGGTGAGGCCTCATCTGGAGTACTGTGTCCAGTTTTGGGCCCCACACTACAAGAAGGATGTGGATAAATTGGAGAGAGTCCAGCGAAGGGCAACAAAAATGATTAGGGGTCTAGAACACATGACTTATGAGGAGAGGCTGAGGGAGCTGGGATTGTTTAGCCTGCAGAAGAGAAGAATGAGGGGGGATTTGATAGCTGCTTTCAACTACCTGAAAGGGGGTTCCAAAGAGGATGGCTCTAGACTGTTCTCAATGGTAGCAGATGACAGAACGAGGAGTAATGGTCTCAAGTTGCAGTGGGGGAGGTTTAGATTGGATATTAGGAAAAACTTTTTCACTATGAGGGTGGTGAAACACTGGAATGTGTTACCAAGGGAGGTGGTAGAATCTCCTTCCTTAGAGGTTTTTAAGGTCAGGCTTGACAAAGCCCTGGCTGGGATGATTTAACTGGGAATTGGTCCTGCTTTGAGCAGGGGGTTGGACTAGATGACCTTCTGGGGTCCCTTCCAACCCTGATATTCTATGATTCAATGATCTCTATGCAAGGAGCAGAACAGGGTTTACTTGGTGTGGGGAGTGTACTGAGAGCATCTCGGGGTCTGTAGAGACGTATTGCCCTGCTTAGCAAGTGTGGCTAGAACACAGGCCTTACTGTGAGCAGGATTTGAACCTGTGCAGGAAACCCTATTGGATTTCTAGCCCAACACCAGAACCACTCGGCAATCATAGCTGTGAGCCCAGCAATGCCCCAGGGCCAGAGAAACTGGGAAACAATCACAATCACAATGCCCAGGCATTGTGCCAAGGCTCCCAAAGCACAGGGGGAATTTGTGGGTCTCGTTGCTTAGCCATGTGGTTAAGCATCAAACCAACCCCCTCCTGTGGGGTCTGTAATTATTGCTCTCCCCATTGTAAAGATAGGGAGATGGAGATAGAATTAAACTGGCCAAGGTCACGCAGTGAGTTAGAATCCACCAGCTCCCTGCTCTATCCACCAATGTTTGGACTTTCTTGCTTTTATTAAACTGTTTTTATTATTGGATTCTTTTCTCTATTTATAAACAGGACAAAGCCATGACTGGACTGTCAGACTGGAGAATGGGACACGGCTCCCTTCACCTGGACCCTGGATTTCTCCTTACTTCAGAGAAACTTGTTAGTGGTCAAATGAACCACATTCAAATGACGACAGATTATGAACCGTTTGTTGTTGTGGCCTTGGAAAATCCCCCCAGACTTTTCCCCTGAGTCAGGAATGATGATTTGTTGGTTCACTCTCATTTGTTTCAGTTTGATGTTCGCATCTATTGCAACTAATTGGTCAGAACCTGTCGCTTCCAAAAGTCCCAGATGCGTGTCTCAGTTTCCCCACTTAGCTCCCTTCTTGGTACCTTTGATTTTCCTCAGTGTCTCCTTTAGAGCACTGCTTTGTTGGCACCAAGAACCAAGTCTGATTTCCAGGTCAGCAGACGTGTCCTCCAGTTGCTAGAACTTCCCTTCTTCACATCTAGAAAGAAACCAGTTTTTTCCCCATTCATCATTATTTCTTTGATTGCCGTATTTTACTCTGAATTTCTTCCCAGTGAGAAATGCTGAACTGAGGGGCCGGGAGAAGGAATTTCTGTGTATCCAGCCACAGAATAGCTCCAGATCCAGCAATGGCTGGGCAAGCTTCCCCAAGGTGTCCCGTCAATGTGCTTCAGCCCCGATTGACTGAGACCAGCTCTGGGGACCGGATGGGAGTTCAGTCCCTGTGGGCAATTCACTCCTCAGCCTCCATGATTTGACCACTAGATTCCAAGGTTCCTGCTGGTCTTTGTTCTGTGGACATCTGCCCACTTGCAACTGGACTGAGATCAACTTCCCTCAAACCAGCTCTTTCCTTCCCAGTCTCTGAATGGCCATCGCGTCATACAGACTTCTCTTCACTCCTGCCTTGGGCAGAAGAGAACCCCAGTGCCCTGGAGGTGACAGGCCCGGACTGTATCCCCAGAGTCCCGCGGGGGGGCATCATCCCTGCCCTAAGGATGTGGCTGCAATGGGGAGCTTACAGTGGCCTCGCAGCACCCATGCAGCTGCCCCGCTGGAAGCTCTCTAGGGTAGTCACTGGAAGCCTACGGGAGGGAGCTCTTCACCCCCAGCCAGCAGCCGTAGCCATGTTGGCAGGAGAAACTCTCCCAGCGACATAGCACTGTCCACACCAGCACTTAGGTCGGTGTAACTTGTCTCACTTCGGGGGTGGCTTCTTCACACCCCTGAGCGACATACGTTCTACCGACACAAGAAGAACAATGGCAAGAAGGTCATTGGCATTTTGGGATGTATAAGTAGGGGCATAGCGAGCAGATCGAGGGACGTGATCGTCCCCCTCTATTCGACATTGGTGAGGCCTCATCTGGAGTACTGTGTCCAGTTTTGGGCCCCACACTACAAGAAGGATGTGGATAAATTGGAGAGAGTCCAGCGAAGGGCAACAAAAATGATTAGGGGTCTGGAACACATGACTTATGAGGAGAGGCTGAGGGAACTGGGATTGTTTAGTCTGCGGAAGAGAAGAATGAGGGGGAATTTGACAGCTGCTTTCAACTACCTGAGGGGTAGTTCCAGAGAGGATGGTTCTAGACTATTCTCAGTGGTGGAAGAGGACAGGACAAGGAGTAATGGTCTCAAGTTGCAATGGGGGAGGATTAGGTTGGATATTAGGAAAAACTTTTTCACTATGAGGGTGGTGAAACACTGGAATGCGTTGCCTAGGGAGGTGGTGGAATCTCCTTCCTTAGAAGTTTTTAAGGTCAGGCTTGACAAAGCCCTGGATGGGATGATTTAATTGGGGATGGGTCCTGCTTTTGAGCAGGGGGTTGGACTAGATGACCTCCTGAGGTCCCTTCCAACCCTGATATTCTATGATTCTATGATTCTAAGGGGGAGTGTAGACGCAGCCTTAGCAGAGAAGCGGCTTGGAAAACAGGTTTTGTTTTGTAGGAAATGCAGGAACCCCGGGTTTGTAATAACCCAAAGGAGAGTCCGACCCCACCAGTCACCTTCCCCATTTTGCACGTGGCCCTGGGATAGTTCTTTTCTCTCAGCCTGTGCCCACTATAATGACACGTGAAGGGGAAGGAGCCATGCACCTTTCTAGGGGGCTTCTGACATCCTAGAGGGGAGAAAGGAAAAAAGAGGCTCAGTCCCACATGCTACTCACACAGGGGGTGGGAACTTTTGTGGTCATTTCAATAGACTCAAGGGGCTCCAAAAGAGTCAAAGGTGCTCACGTGTCCCTGTCCCTGTCCAACATTAAAGAGGTGAAACAAGGCTGGCAGTTTGGGCTGCTGGACAGAACAAGCCTTCAGGCTGAAAAGCCAACAACCTTTCTCTCCATTTCAGCAAAAAACAACATTCAACAAACCCCCACAAAAACAGGCACCTGAAAAGTCCTGCCCCCGACTTCACCTTTCCAAGGTCTTCTCCGCACTCTCTCCCGCCCCGAGTGGGAATCCGACCCCTTGACCAACACACCACAGTGAGACCCGAATGCAGCTCTCCCTCTGCAGGCAGGATGGTGGAGAAAAACACAGGTGAAAAACCCTCCCGGCTCAGCTGCGCAGGGAGCCTTGGCAAGGACGTGGTGGAAAGGTGACGCCGGGATCTCTCGCACGGGAAAGGAGACTCGTGCCCGACTCCAACCAACCCTTTGGGAACTCGAAGGAAGCCGCATCCCACAGGCGTTTCCACAGACCAGCCACCAGCCACACACCCAGGCCGGAGGGGCCGGGACACGGGAGGGGGCAGCAGCCAACGCCCCCGGGGGGAGGGCTGGGGCGGGAGCTGCAGCCAGGCCCCTGGACCCGCAGGGAGACGCAGACCCTGACAGCAACCAGCCACGTTTGCCACGTGTGTGTGTGAGACACGTCTGTGTGTGTGTGAGGTCTTGTGTGTGTGCTGTGTGTCGTCCAGAGTGTTGTGTTCAGTGTGTGTGTGTGGTGTGTGTGTGTGTGTGTGTAGTGTTGTGTGACATGTTGTGTTGTGTGTGTTGAGTTGTGTGCCGTTTTGTGTGTCATGTTGAGTGTGTGTTGTGTGGTTGTGGTGTCATGAGACGTGTTGTGTGTGATGTGGTGTGTGTCGCACACACACACACAAAACATTGCACGTCGCACGCACGCACACACACACAACGTGTCGCCTGTTGCACGATGCACATGGCACATAGCACGGACACACACAACACATTGTGTGTCGCTCGCACAGCACCTCACACCTCACACTCATAAACATATCTCAGACACACACAACACGACACACACCACATCACACACACTCAACGCAACACTCTAGACGAGACACAAAACACACAGAATGTGACACACAACGTCACACACACAACGCATCTCTCACACACACGTCACACAACACGTCACACACACAAACACACACAAGATGACACACACTTCACACAAAACATGTAACATGACACCACACACACAACACCATACACACATTGAACACGACACAAAACGGCCCACAATATAACACAAACACACATCACACACAACACATCACACACACACACCACAAAGACACACACACAGTACGTCACACACACACACAACACTACACAAAACACATCTCACACACACACACCCACACACCACGTCACATGTCACCACAAACACACAACCACACACAATCCATACAACACTCTAGATCACACACAACACACACACACGACACACAACCCGTCACACACACACACACACACACATAACATGACACACACAACATGAGACAAATACACACAAAAACATTTCACACAGACAACACGACACACAACCCGTCTCACACACACACATAACACAACATGACACACACACAATGCAACACACAGAGAAACAAATCACATGTCCCACACAACAGGTTGAACGTTGCACGGATACACAGAACACATCACATGCACACATGTATGCAAGTCGCACGACACACACAAACACGTCACACACACGTGACACACAACATGACACACAGCACATCACACACACAAACAACTCTCTCACACACACACAAGACGACACAGAATCCGTCTCACACAGACACACAGACACACACAACACAACATGTAACACACGACATGACACACAACACGTCACACAGACAACACATCGCACGTCGCACATCGTAGGGACACACACAACACATGCATGTCACATGTTGCACGTCACACCTGCACACACAACACATTGCGCATCGCACATCACACACACAACACGTCGAATGTCGGACACACAACATGTCACACGTCGCACGCACACTCAGCACGGCACACGTCGCGCATTGCACGCCACACTTTGAACACACAACACGTCGCGTGTCGCACGTTACACACAAAAACGTTGCATGTCGCACACAGATGTTGCACATCGCACATCGCACACACAACACATCGCATGTAGCACAAACAAACACACAATGCGTCACAAACACAACACATCACACACACACAAACAGGTTTCTCACACACGCACAACATGAAACACAACACATCACACACACAACATGTCACACAGACACAAACACACACAACATGACATTCATGTCAGACACACACCCCCACATGCCACATGACACCACAAACACACCACACACACACACCATGTCACACACACACATATACACAACACGACACACAACACATCACACAGATAGGCACAAACACATACAATATGACACACAACACGACACACCCAAGACTACGCAAAACACATCACACACACACCATGTCACATGACACCACAAACACAACATCACACACACACTCAACACGGCAAACAAGAAGACGCACATGTGAAGTGTGGGGTGCGATGTCTTCTGTTTGCGTGTGCGACGTGCAACATGCAACGTGCAACGTGAGGCGTGTTGTGTGTGTGTGACGTGCAGTGTTTTGTGTGTGTGATGTGCGACGCAGGACGTGTTGTGTGTGTGACGTGCGATGTGCTCCGGGTGGGGTCTGTGTGTCTTTCTGCACAAGCTGATTGCGATGTCCCGGAGGCCAACAGCAAAGAGGGTTCGGCGTCCGCTTTCTTGCCCTGCCGTCAGTCTGCCACCGGGCTGGGGGGACAGCGGCTGGGGACCCCAGGAGCTGCTGAGAGACGCGGAGGATCCCTCGGAAGGGAGAAGACGACGGGAGAATCAGACTCTTCCAGCAACGAGCCACATTTGCCCAGTGCTGACGCTGTCAGGCCTCCGCATTTTGGGCCAGAAACCAACAGCCAAATCGAGCTGGAAAATTGAAGCACTTGCAAATGGCCCTTCTAGCGTCTCACCAGACCGTCGGCGACCCTCTGGGGGTGAGCTGTGGGCTCCCGAGAGGTAGAATCCAGGGCCTGCCTCTTCGCTTCCCACGGCCAGGTAGTTTCAGCCCCCAACAATGAGGGGAAGAACAGGGAGAGGAAAAGCCAAAGAAAGTTTCAAGAGTTCTCCTTCCTGGCTGAGCTGGGGGCGCTGTCCAGGTCACGGATGGTCACTCTGGGGAGGGATGTGGGTCTGGTCCACTTTGCAGGCGGTTGATCTGGGGAAGGATGTGGGTCTCAGATATCTGGAGATATCTGGCCCAGAGCCCAGTCTTGTGGGGGCACAGCTGGTGGTCCTCATCCGCGTCTGTCGGCCTCTCTTCTGCCAGAGAAGGCAAGCCAGGCCAGTACGAACAATGATGCTGTCAATAAAATGGAATCAAGTTGTGGATGTTTTTTCTCTGAAAAAATATTTTCACACTTTTCAATCGGCCCCTGGTAGTTCCTAGGAGAAATGTGAAGGACGAGATCTTGGAACAGTTCCCTCTTCGTGGGAGCAACAGCTGGCTGGGTTTGGGCTGCTCAGGCTTTTGTTCCCTGGTTTTACCCACTGTGGTTCCTTTGCATGGATTTCATGTACCTGTGTGTAAGTTTTTGCCCAAAGGCACACAGCTGTACAGGTTTTATCTCCAATCTTTACAAGTTGAAGTTGCAGATGGAGGGGGCTCCCAGCAATGGCAGCCTTAAGGGGGTGGGCGGCGAGAAGCTGGGGGACTGGATCGGGACCCCCCAACACTGACTGGTCTCTCTGCCCTGCAGTTTTAGTCCCCCCAGATTAGCCTGATTATCATAACAAAATTTTGTTTCTCCTGCTGCTAACAGCCCACCTTCATCGATTGGTCTCGTTAAAAGTTGCTATGGCAAACCCCATTTTCTCGTCTTCCCTGTATCGATATATCTATATCTTCCTGCTGTATTTTCCCCTGCATGCATCTGATGAAGTGGGCTTTAGCCCATGAAAGCTTATGCTCAGATAAATTGGTTTGTCTCTAAGGTGCCAAAAGTCCTCCTCATTCCCTTTTCCTGACTGATTGTGCTGGGGGCTCTGCCTGGCTCCAGCGCTCCGGTCCCTCAGCTACCAAGGCCACCTGGGAACCCTGATCGATTCCAGCTTCAAGGAGTGCTGAGATCCATCTGTCTCTTTCTGTGCCTCTGTCTCTCTCTAGGAATAGCCTCCTGACCCTGCCTCATGTGATCAGTTATACTTTGCTAGCCCCCCACCGCACCTCCATGGGTGGTTTTGGCTTCTCCATTCACTCTGCAGCAACGCTTCTTGTACCCAAGCTAAAGATCCCTGCAGCCCCAAAAGTCCTCGGGGGTTTGCTCAGCAAGTGGGTTACGAGCAGAATGGTTGTGGGGTGAAGATGGGGATAGGGAGGTGCTGAACCTGGGGGCAGAGGAGGGTGGCAGATGAAGGTGTTGCTCAGCCCAGCCCGCCGAGTCCAAGGACATAGGAGGGGACCAGCATTAAATTGCTGTTCGATCCAGCCCACTGAGTCCCGGGACACATCAGGGGTCAGCTTGCGAGTGCTGATGACCCAGTCCTCTCTGACATGCTAACTTCATGTGTGTGTGCCTGTGTGTCTGTTCATGTTCATCACATTTGGGGGCTGGAAGACCCCAGCCCTGGGGAACCGAGGTCCTGCAGGGTAGCTCCATTGGGAGGGAACTTGCAGAAGGAAGGAGTAGCGATCCATAGGAAAACACAAGTGACAAAAGCAGCACATTGACAGAATTGCAGAGTCTCCCCCCACCAGAAGAGGAATCCTAACAAATGGGCGTACCCCAAGGTAAAGGGCAATTCTGGTAACAGCTCATTTGGGGCTTGTTTGGAAGGGGGATGGACGTCATTCTTGGGACAAGGAACCTGCTATGGCCTAAAACAATTTAGCCCTGTGCGCCCTTCCAGACAAGTCTTATGTCCCAAATACTTTGGGTCTTCCAGGATAAGTCCCCGAATAATCAAGTATCTTAACCAAAAAGGTCGTCACATCTAAAAAGGAAGAAAGATTGTCGTTGTGGAGACCATGAAACAAGCCCTGCAACTTTTGGACACGTATCCCGACAGTCCACAGGGTGCACATCAAGGAACGTTCAAAGCGAGACGGGCGTTCTTTTTGGGGAGACTAACCCCCATTGCGCTGACCAGGAGAAGGGGGAAGTGGGAGCCTGCAGCGCCATCTAGCGGCCAAAGGAGAAATCGCCGGCTTCTGGACCTGTGTGCGCCCTTGGTTCGGTTCACATGCAAAGCTGTGTCACACCAGGTTGGGAAAACGGGCTTCTGCTGCACGACATCATCCTCTGGAATGACTCAACCCGACAGGACACCTCCTATGATACTCTGCTCTGAGTGACGCTCTCAAACAGGTCCCCACAGCTCCCCAGCCTCCCCCCACCGGGAGGCAGGTGTGAGAGGATTGTTCTCCCCAACTGACAGAGGGAGAAACAAAGGCTGAGAAAGGCGAAGGGCCTTGTCTTCCATCACACAACCTGCTGGGATAGAGTTGGGAACAGGACCCGGGTGTCCTGACTTTCAAACTAACCATCAGTCTGGAGTTTCACACACTGAATGATCAGAATAAAGGGACCTGCAATGAGCTACAGACCAACAACCATTCAGACTGATTCTTCAGCAAGTGTTTTAGAAGCACGAGAACACCAGCGAGAACTTAAAGGAGAACAACAAAGTCCTGACTCTCCTCCCTGCCACTAGACCCCCTGCTCAGCCAATCAGCGTGAAGACTCTGGCGGTGGGCTGAGGGTTCCCCAGATGGCCCAGGGATAGCTCAGGTCACCGGTGAGGATCACTCTCAGAGCACGCTTCCTGTCCCATCTCTTTGGGAGGCCTCCCACCATGAAGGTTACAGAGCAGACCCCTCCTCGCCCGTTGAGGGAGGAAAGCAATGAAAGGGAAACCAAAAAAGACAAACCCCAAGGACTCGAAGGGACAAAGGCCTAGCTGGGGGAAAATTGTCCCACCTTAACCTCCTGTTTTCCATGCCGAGAATTTGGCCAGCACCGGGTGGATCAGGCTGCCTCGGTACCAAACCTCTCTGGGGCTCTTCCCTTCTCCAGAGGGATGTCTGTCTTCTCGCTCAGTGAGTAGTGGGAAAGGAGAAAACTACAGAGAGGCTCCACCTCGCGCTCACATACGAGACCCTGAATTCTCTCTCAGTCCTCAAGGAGACACCTCCAGAAGGAGACTCCCTGCAGCAAAGCCCCGGGGGTCTCTGAGATCCCCCTGCCCTGCAGCCTGTCCTCCCTGGCCGTTGTCGTGGACTCTCTGTGAGGTCACCGCCTCCCAACCTCCTTTCACCAATCAGCTGAGTGCTGCAAAAGGCCCTTGTGATGTCACTGCCACCCCCACCCCTGCCCTGCAGGGCTCATGTCCTGCCCCGAGCCGGCTCCTGTGCGTGTTTGAGCTGCTTCCCCTGGGTCACCCCCACACACTCAGTGGTCGTGCAAGGGTTCACGCAGGCCACACGTGGAACCATCAGAGGATGCTCAATGTGCCACACGCTGTTTTGCAGAGGTTTGGAGACTTGAAGGCCAGAAGAGACTCTTAGATCATCTCATCTGGCCCCCTACACATCACAGGCCTCCTGCATGGCACAGTAGCGAGTTTTGGACCAAAGCAGACTCCAGAAAGGCATCTCATCAAGGGATGGAGGAAGCACCACTTCCCTTGGGAGTCTGGAGGAAATTGATGCTGTGGGGGGCAGGGAATGGACCCCAAGGCCACACTTGTGAGTCTGTATCATAACACACATGCACAACAGCACTGCGCAAAGTATGTACACGTCACCTTAACTCTGATGTTTCCTAACGTTTAAAGGCCTGGTCTCCAGGGTGTTCTTTGTGCTTCTAGATCTATAGTGGGGAGAGATGCAATCATTTAGTTGAGAGTGGGAGCCGTGTTAGTCTGTATCAGCAAAAAACAAAACAAAACGAGGAGTACTTGTGGCACCTTAGAGACTAACAAATGTATTTTGGCATAAGCTTTCATGGGCTAAAACCCACTTCATTGGATGCATCCACTGGAAAATACAGTCGGAAGATATATATACACAGAGAACATGAAAAAATGGGCATTGCCATACCAACTCTAACAGACGAATCAATTAAGGTGGGCTAGTCTCAGCAGGAGGAAAAAAACCTTTTGTAGTGAAAATCAGGATGGCCCATTTCAAAGAGTTGACAGGAAGGTGTGAGTAACAGCAGTGGGGAACTTAGCATGGGGAAATAGTTTTTACTTTGTGTAATAACCCACCCACTCCCAGTCTTTATTCAAGCCTAATTTAACAGTGTCCAGTTTGCAAATTAATTCCAATTCTGCAGTTTCTGGTTTGAGTCTGTTTTTGAAGTATTTTTATTGGAGAAGTGCGACTTTTAGATCTGAAATTGAGTGACTAGGGAAGTTGAAGTGTTCTCTGACTGGTTTTTGAATGTTATAATTCTTGACATCTGATTTGTGTCCATTTATTCTTTTGCATAGAGATTGTCCGGTTTGGCCAATGTAGATGGCAGAGGGGCATTGCTGGCACATGATGGCAAACATCACATTGGTAGATGTGCAGGAGAACGAGCCCATGATGGTGTGGCTGATGTGATTAGGTCCTATGATGGTGTCCCTAGAATCATAAAATCATAGATCCATAGAATATCAGGGTTGGAAGGTACCTCAGAAGGTCATCTAGTCCAACCCCCTGCTCAAAGCAGGACTGATCCCCAACTAAATCATCCCAGCCAGGGCTTTGTCAAGCCTGACCTTAAAAACTTCTAAGGAAGGAGATTCCACCACCTCCATAGGGAACGCACACCTCCCTGTGGAGCTGTGTGGACCTGTTTGAGAGCGTCACTCGGAGCAGTGTATCGTAGGAGGTGTCCTATTGGGTTGAGTCATTCCAGAGGATGATGTCGTGCAGCAGAACCCCGTTTTCCCAACTTCGCATTACACAGCTTTGCATGTGAACCGAACCAACCGTGCACACAGGTCCAGAAGCCGGCGATTTCTCCTTTGGCCACTAGATGGCGCTGCAGCCTCGCACTTTCCCCTTCTCCTGGTTAGCGCAATGGGGGTTAGTCTCCCCAAAAAGAACGCCCGTCTCGCTTTGAATATTCCTTGATATGCACCCTGTGGACTGTCATAAACAGAAAGGGAAGGCTAACCACCTTGAAATGCCTCCTGGCCAGAGGAAAAACCCTTTCACCTCTTAAAGGTTAAGAAGCTAAGGTAACCTCGCTGGCCCCTCACCCAAATGACCAATGAGGAGACAAGATACTTTCAAGGCTGGAGGGGGCGGAAAACAAAGGGTTCTCTCTGTCTGTGTGTTGTCTTTTGCCGGGACCAGAACAGGAACGCAGGTCAGAACTCCTGCAAAGGGTGAATAAGCAATCTAGTTAGATATGCGTTCAATTGTGTTTTGTTGAAATGACTGATAAAAGAAGTTGTGGTTAATGGAATGTATATTCTTAATTTTTGTGTCTTTTTGTTACTTAAGGTTTAGCCTAGAGAGATTCTCTGTTCTGAATCTGATTACCCTGTAAGGTATTTCCCATCCTGATTTTACAGAGGTGATTCTTTTACTTTTTCTTTCATTAAAATTCTTCTTTTAAGTCCAGATTGCTTTTTCATTGTTCTTAAGATCCAAGGGTGGGGTCTGTGTTCACCGATGCAAATTGGTGAGCATTTTTATCAAGCCTTCCCCAGGAAAGGGGGTGTAGGGCTTGGGGGGATTTGTGTGGGAAAGAGGTTTCCAAGCGGGCTCTTTCCCTGTTATATTTGTTCGACGCTTGGTGGTGGCAGCAATAAAGTCCAGGGACAAAAGGTAAAATAGTTTGTACCTTGGGAAAGTTTTAACCTGAGCTGGTAAAAATAAGCTTAGTGGTTTTTTCATGCAGGACCCCACATCTGTACCCTAGAGTTCAGAGTGGGGAAGGAACCTTGACATGGACTATCGGGATACGTTTCAAAAAGTTGCAGGGCTTGTTTCATGGTCTACACAACGACAATCTTTCTTCCTTTTAAGAAGTGATGACATTTTTGGTCAAGATCCTTGATTATTCAGGGACATATCCCAGTAGACCCGAAGTATTTGGGACATAAGACTTGTCTGGAAGGGTGCAGAGGGCTAAAGTGTTTTTGGCCATAGCAGGTTACTTGTCCCAAGAATGACGTCCATCCCCCTTCAATTCAAGCCCCAAATGAGCTGTTATCAGAATTGCCCATTTTGGGAGCTGCAGGGATCTTTAGCTTAGGTATAAGAAGCTTTGCTGCAGAGTGAATGGAGAAGCCAAAAACACCCATGGACGTGGGGTGGCGGGGAGAGCAATCAGCTTAAGCATGAAAGTTATTTATTCCCAGGTAGTAACCTTACCAGGGGAGCCAAACGAAAAAACCGTTCCAAGATTAAATGTAACTTAAATTTGATGACAAAATTAGGGCTAGCAAACTATAACTGATCACAAAAGGCAGGGTCAGGAGGCTATACATAGAGAGAGACAGAGGCAGAGAAAGAGACAGATGGATCTCAGCACTCCTTGAAGCTGGAATTGATCAGGGTTCCCAGGTGGCCTTGGTAGCTGAGGGACCGGAGCGCTGGAGCCAGGCAGAGCCCCCAGCACAATCAGTCAGGAAAAGCGAATGAGGAGGACTTGTGGCACCTTAGAGACGAACCAATTTATCTGAGCATAAACTTTTGTGAGCTAAAGCCCACTTCATCAGATGCATGCAGGGGAAAATACAGCAGGAAGAGATGTATATAGATATATCGATAGAGAGAGGACGAGAAAATGGGGGTTGCCCTACCAACTCTTAACAATACCAATCGATGAAGGTGGGCTGTTAGCAGCAGGAGAAACAAAACTTTTGCTGGAATCATCAGGCTAATCTGGAGGGACTAAAACTGCAGGGCAGAGAGACCAGTAAGTGTTAGGGGGTCCCGATCCAGTCCCCCAGCTTCTGGCTGCCCCGCCCCCCTTCATCCCCCGCCTTAAGACAGCCATTGGTGGGAGCCCCCTCCAACCATAACTTCAACTTGTAAAGATTGTAGATAAAACCTGTACAGCTGTGTGCCTTAGGGCAAAAACTTACACACAGGTACATCAAATACATTATGAAAGAAAACATGCAAAAGAAACCACAGTGGGTAAAACCAGGGAACAAAAACCTGAGCAGCCAAAACCCAGCCAGCTGTTGCTCCCACGAAGAGGGAACTGTTCCAAGATCTCGTCCTTCACATTTCTCCTAGGAACTACCAGGGGCCGATTGAAAAGTGTGAAAATATTTTTTCAGAGAAAAAACATCCACAACTTGATTCCATTTTATTGACAGCATCATTGTTCGTACTGGCCTGGCTTGCCTTCTCTGGCAGAAGAGAGGCCAACAGGCGCGGATGGGGACCACCAGCTGTGCCCCCACAAGACTGGGCTCTGGGCCCATCCTCCAGATATCTGAGACCCACATCCTTCCCCAGATCAACCGCCTGCAAAGTGACCAGACCCACATCCCTCCCCAGAGTGACCATCCGTGACCTGGACAGCGCCCCCAGCTCAGCCAGGAAGGAGAACTCTTGAAACGTTCTTTGGCTTTTCATCTCCCTGTTCTTCCCCTCATTGTTGGGGGCTGAAAATACCTGGCCGTGGGAAGCGAAGAGGCAGGCCCTGGATTCTACCTCTCGGGAGCCCACAGCTCACCCCCAGAGGGTCGCCGACGGTCTGGTGAGACGCTAGAAGGGCCATTTGCAAGTGCTTCAATTTTCCAGCTCGATTTGGCTGTTGGTTTCTGGCCCAAAATGCGGAGGCCTGACAGCGTCAGCACTGGGCAAATGTGGCCGTTGCTGGAAGAGTCTGATTCTCCCGTCGTCTTCTCCCTTCCGAGGGATCCTCCGCGTCTCTCAGCAGCTCCTGGGGTCCCCAGCCGCTGTCCCCCCAGCCCGGTGGCAGACTGACGGCAGGGCAAGAAAGCGGACGCCGAACCCTCTTTGCTGTTGGCCTCCGGGACATCGCAATCAGCTTGTGCGGAAACACACACAGACCCCACCCGGAGCACATCGCACGTCACACACACAACACGTCCTGCGTCGCACATCACACACACAAAGCATTGCACGTCACACACACGCAACACGCCTCACGTTGCACGTTGCATGTGGCACGTCGCACACGCAAACAGAAGACATCGCACCCCACACTTCACATGTGCGTCTTCTTGTTTGCCGTGTTGAGTGTGTGTGTGATGTTGTGTTTGTGGTGTCATGTGACATGGTGTGTGTGTGTGTGTATGTGTGTGTGTGTGATGTGTTTTGCATAGTCTTGGGTGTGTCGTGTTGTGTGTCATGTTGTATGTGTTTGTGCCTATCTGTGTGATGTGTTGTGTGTCGTGTTGTGTGTTTGTGTGTGTGTGATGTGGTGTGGTGTGTGTGCATGTGGTGTGTTTGTGGTGTGTGTGTGTGGTGTGTTTGTGGTGTCATGTGGCGTGTGGGTGTGTGTCTGACATGTTGTATGCCATGTTGTGTGTGTTTGTGTCTGTGTGACGTGTTGTGTGTTGTGTGTGTGTGATGTGTTGTGTTTCATGTTGTGCGTGTGTGAGAGACCTGTTTGTGTGTGTGATGTGTTGTGTTTGTGAGGCATTGTGTGTTTGTGCGACATGCGACGTGTTGTGTGTGTGACGTGCGACGTGTTGTGTGTCTGACATTTGACGTGTTGTGTGTGTAACATGCGACACGCGACGTGTTGTGTGTTCAAAGTGTGGCGTGCAATGTGCGACGTGTGCCGTGCTGAGTGTGCGTGCAATGTGTGACGTGTTGTGTGTCCGACATTCGACGTGTTGTGTGTGTGATGTGCGATGCGCGACGTGTTGTGTGTGCAGGTGTGACGTTCAACATGTGACGTGCGATGTGTTGTGTGTGTCCGTACGATGTGCGACATGCGATGTGTTTTATGTGTGACGTGTTGTGTGTCATGTTGTGTGTTACATGTTGTGTTCTGTGTGTCTGTGTGTCTGTGTGAGACAGGTTCTGTGTCATCTTGTGTGTGTGTGAGAGAGGTGTTTGTGTGTGTGATGTGTTGTGTGTCATGTTGTGTGTCACGTGTGTGTTTGTGTTGACATGTTTCTGTGTGTGGGTCGTGCGACTTGCATACATGTGTGCATGCGATGTGTTCTGTGTATCCGTGCAACGTGCGACGTGTTGTGTGGGACATGCGATTTGTTTCTGTGTGTGTTGTATTGTGTGTGTGTCATGTTGTGTTAGGTGTGTGTGTGTGAGACGGGTTGTGTGTCGTGTTGTGTGTGTGAAATGTTTTTGTGTGTATTTGTCTCATGTTGTGTGTGTCGTGTTATGTGTATGTGTTTGACGGGTTGTGTGTCGTGTGTGTTGTGTGTGGTCTAGAGTGTTGTATGGATTGTGTGTGGTTGTGTGTTTGTGGTAACATGTGACGTGGTGTGTGGCTGTGGGTGTGTGAGACGTGTGTTGTGTGTGTGTGACGTACTGTGTGTGTCTTTGTGGTGTGGGGTGTGTGTGTGTGTGTGATGTGTTGTGTGTGATGTGTGTTTGTGTTGTATTGTGGGCCGTTTTGTGTCGTGTTCGTGTGCGTATGGTGTTGTGTGTGTGTGGTGTCATGTTACATGTTTTGTGTGAAGCGTGTGTCATGTTGTGTGTCGTCATGTGTGTGTTGGTGTATGTGTGACGTGTTGTGTGATGTGTTGTGTGTGTGTGTGATGCATTGTGTGACGTGTTGTGTGTGTGTGTGACGTGTTGTGTGTCGTGGTGTGTGTCTGTGTGTCTGTGTGAGTGTCTGTGATGTGTTGTCTGTCAGGTTGTGTGCCTGTGTTATCTTGTGTGCCATTTTGTGTGTTGTGCTGTGTATGTGACGTTCTGTGTGTCGTGTTGTGTGTGTTTCTGTATGTGTGACGTGTGTAGTTTTTTCTGTCTGTGTGATGTGGTGTGTATCATGTTGTGCGTGTGTGAGATGTGTTTATGAGTGTGAGGTGCGAGGTGCTGTGCGTGCGACGTGCAACGTGTTGTGTATGACCGTGCTATGTGCGATGTGCATCGTGCAACAGGCGACGCGTTGTGTGTGTGTGCGTGACGTGCAATGTTTTGTGTGTGTGCATGCTACATGCAGCATGCTGTGCGTGCGATGTGCGACGTGTGTGTGAGACGTGCTACACGTGACGTGTTGTGCGTGCGGCGTACAATGTGTTGTGTCTGTGCGTGCGACACACACCACATCACACACAACACGTCTCATGACACCACAACCACACAACACACTCAACATGACATACAAAACGGCACACAACTCAACACACACAACACAACACACAACACGTCACACAACACTACACACACACACAACACACAAACACACACACAACACAAAACACAACACAGCACACACACACTGAACACAAGACTGCACGACACACAGCACACACACAAGACATCGCACACACACAGACGTGTCTCACACACACACGTGGGCAAACGTGGCTGGTTGCTGTCAGGGTCTGCGTCTCCCTGCGGGTCCAGGGGCCTGGCTGCAGCTCCCGCCCCAGCCCTCCCCCCGGGGGCGTTGGCTGCTGCCCCTTCCCGTGTCCCGGCCCCTCCGGCCTGGGTGTGTGGCTGGTGGCTGGTCTGTGGAAACGCCTGTGGGATGCGGCTTCCTTCGAGTTCCCAAAGGGTTGGTTGGGGTCGGGCACGAGTCTCCTTTCCCGTGCGAGAGATCCCGGCGTCACCTTTCCACCACGTCCTTGCCAAGGCTCCCTGCGCAGCTGAGCCGGGAGGGTTTTTTCACCTGTGTTTTTCTCCACCATCCTGCCTGCAGAGGGAGAGCTGCATTCGGGTCTCACTGTGGTGGGTTGGTCAAGGGGTCGGATTCTCACTTGGGGCGGGAGAGAGTGCGGAGAAGACCTTGGGAAGGTGAAGTCGGGGGCAGGACTTTTTCAGGTGCCTGTTTTTGTGGGGGTTTCTTGAACGTTGTTTTTTGCTGAAATGGAGAGAAAGGTTGTTGGCTTTTCAGTCTGAAGGCTTGTTCTGTCCAGCAGCCCAAACTGCCAGCCTTGTTTCACCTCTTTAATGTTGGACAGTGTTGCCGGCACCCAGTGCCGAGAGGCAAAACAACAGCAGGGGGAAGGGGTTCATTACCCGGTGTGCTTCACCCAATCATCACAACGGGGTGGAGAAGCAGAAAAGCTTATTTGAAGCTTCAAAAAGGTCCAGGGAGAATAGAATCTCAAATCCTGCACCCAGAGCAGGAAGTTACACAGGCTTTTATACATCCTTTCTTCAGCATACTTATCCAATAGCAAGCTGCCCTAAGTATCCATCTAGCCAGCCAATCCAGTTCCCAGCTAGTTCCCTGGTTCTCTGTATCATTTGTTAACCTATACATAAAGCTGCTTTATTCAGCATTGTTCTTCCATATCTGCCCTGTTCGGCCTTGTTTAGTTTCAGGCAGTCTGACTCTGCAACATATTGTTGCAGATCCTCAGCATAACTGCTGCGAGTGCCTCCAGGCGGGGGGGCCAAGGACACTTGGGCCTAGTGCGAGGGGGCTTCATCAACACTCGTGGTCTTCCATCCCCTCGAGTTACGTAGTGGCCATGCCCCAGTGTCCCCAACAACTCCCTCCTTTGAGAACACTCAACAGCCTTGGCTCTGAGTTTTCTCACTTGGGCTACTTATTTCTTTACAATAGGACTTTGCATAAGCACTTTGTGATAGCCCTGAAGAGAATGACTTATTAACTTTTGCAAAAGGGCCCTAACGCATGAGACTGCACAGCATAATACCAGTAATACAAGCAATGCAGGAAAGAGAAGTTTCAACAACAGGCTAAATAAACCACCCAGCCAAGACTACAAACCCCAGCCTGAAAACAAGGTTTGCAACCAATTGCTCTCGGGGGCAGTATAGGCATCCTGTGCTCCGGCTCGGGCCTGGGGCTCAGCCTGTACCACCTTTTCATAGATCTCATAACTGCTATCATTGACATATACACAACATCGGGGCCCGATAAGGGCACAAACCCCTCCTTGGGATGCCAAGAGATAGTCCAAAGCCAGCCTGTTTTGGAGGGAAAACGTCCTGAGCTGCTGAACCTCTTTATTTAATGTTTTTACTGCTGACCCTAAATCACTAACCGAGTCCACTAACTCTAAGGCCACTTTCTCAAGTACCATTTGCAGCCTCACAGTATAGCGGCCTATGCCTGCCATGGCTGGCCTGGTAAACAGTGGCGCTATTCCCAGTACAGAGCACCCTACAAGCTTCTCGGTTGTGAGGGGATTCTTCATCTTGCCCTCCAATGCCGTAGTCAGTCGCCGCAGGGTCTTTTCTCGTGACTCAACAGAGGTGTCTCGGGCATTTCTAATCTTTCCTTTGGGCAGCGTGGCAGTTATGGAAAGATGAGGAACTCCACGAGCTATATAACAGCTACCTGTCCAGTTGGCTAGCAGCACCTTGTAAGCCTTTTGGCCACATACAAAATAGTGACCCTGTGGGGCCCAGTAAGGACTGTTTCTTAAGGGGATTCCTGGGATATTTAAGGCTGCTTTGGCTGCTTTTCCAAACAGTTCATGTGCCCCTAAGGGGGCATCCCATCCTCCTGATTGGGTACAAGTGGGGGCGTTTCTAATTGTGCCATTCAAATTACACTCGCCATAGGGACCACTACAAACCCACCATTGGCTTGCTACCTTGGGGATATTAACTGGACGGCAAGTTATATTTCCAAACCCCTCCTTTGAGGTAAGATTATTTGTAAGAGTTTCCCTAAAAGGGGAGGAACCATTACACCCACACTGCTGGCCTCCCCTCTTGGTCTTTATCCAATACCCATCAGCCCACTGTGTAAATAACACAGGAGCTTTTTTCCACAGGACGCCCATAGTGATCAGATTGGTTTCGGGTAAAACATAACACTCCCTCAGTGAGTACTGCAACTGAATACTCCTGGTCCTGATAGGTGGCTTGCTGTGAAGAGGTCTTGTTCCAGAACGGCGAGTCCGTTCTTTCCTGCTCTTTGGTGGCGGCTAATTCTGCTAGGGTAAGGGGCAGCATGTCAAGGGGCATTCCCGTTTGGGGGGACAGTGGAGCCGGAGCACATACCCAGCAATCAGTCTGGTTTGTTAAATTAGCAACATGGTGTGCAAGCAAAACAAAGGAGTTATGCTCCCGATATGCACAGTTTGGAAATACCAATACAGAGAATAACAATGTTACCCAATTAATTATCACCAGAGTCTTCCCAAGCCAGGGTCTCCAGTACCTGGATGGGCCCATTTTAGCGTTAAGGTGCCCGCTATTTGTGTCTTTTAAACAGTAGCTTTAGCCCGAGATCGTCACGAGATGAGGAGTCAGCAGGTTGGACGGTCCACTGTTCTGCTGACAAGGGGGCGGGTACTGCCTTCAGACGAGAGGGATGGATCCAGTTCTTGTGTCCCTCGACCTTTGCCGCTGTATGGGAGATCAGCAGGACGGTATAGGGTCCTTTCCACTTTTCCTGGAGAGGCTCGTCTTTCCAGGTACAAACAAGCATGGAGTCACCGGGCTGTAAGGAGTGGACGGGAGTGTCCAAGGGTAGAGGCTGGGAATCCTTGGTATACCTGTGAAGAGACAAGAGAACAGCAGACAGGGAACACATATACTGTGACAAAAAAACATTACCCAACTCCCATTCCCCTGACAGAACCGGGGTGCCATTCATAGGCCATGCCCTTCCAAACATAATTTCAAAGGGACTGAGCCCTAATCTACCCTTTGGGAGAACGCGGATATGGAGTAGGACGAGGGGCAAAGCATCAGGCCATCGCAGTGAGGCTTCCTGGCACACTTTTGAGAGATGCCATTTAAGGGTGTGATTGATACGCTCCACTACCCCACTGGCTTGCGGTCTCCAGGGCGTATGGAGTTCCAGGGGATCTGTAAGGCATGTGAGATGCTTTGGATGATTTTTGATGTGAAGTGTGTCCCGTTGTCAGATTCCATCCACAGGGGGAGTCCAAAGTGAGGAACGATCTCCTTAACAAACTTGAGGGCCACTGTTCTGGCAGTGCAATTACGGCATGGGAAGGCTTCTGGCCATCCGCCGAACCGATCCACTATAACAAGGAGATATTTGAACCCTTGGGTCCAGGGAAACTCAGTAAAGTCTATTTGCCCCACTTGTCCGGGGCCTGGAGTGGGTTCCAGGGCAGCTGATGGCACAGGATGTCCCGGTCGGGGGTTATTCTTTTGGCAGACTAAGCAGTCCGCTTGTACCTGGGCAGCCAGGGGTCGGAGTCCGGAAGTGATAAAGTATTTTCCTATTAGTTGGATAAGTGCTTCCCTGCCAGCATGAGTGGTTTGATGTAGTTTCTGCAGCACTAGCCGGATTAGGCCCTTTGGTAAGAGGACCTTCCCTTCTGGGGAATGGAGCCATCCCTCCTTTTCCCGGAGACCGAGTTTGTCAGTTAGCTGTCTCTCCTCCCCAGAGTACTGAGGGGTTGGAAGCTCCCCTACTGATGGGATAAGGGCATGCATATGGGCGTTCTCAGCCTGAGGGGATGGCAGGGTGGCAGCATGCTTAGCCTCTCTATCTGCCCGGGCGTTACCTCTGGCCACATCTTGATCCTCCCTTTGATGGGCTTTACAGTGTACCACCGCCACTTCCGAGGGGAGTTGTACGCCTTCTAGGAGCCGGAGGATTTGGGGCCCGTACTTGACTGGGGAGCCTTGGGCTGTCAGCATTCCCCTTTGCTTCCATAGGCCAGCATGAGCATGCAGCACACCAAAAGCGTACTTTGAATCAGTAAAAATGTTGACGCGCTTTCCTTTTGACAGTTCAAGTGCACGGGTCAGGGCTATTAGTTCGGCAAGCTGGGCAGAGGTCCCAGCAGGCAAACCTTCAGCTTCCACAGTGTCGTGGAGGGTCACAACAGCATAACCCGCCCTCCTTTGCCCATCTATTACAGTACTGCTACCATCAGTGTACCACTCATAATCTGCATTTGGGAGGGGTGCATCCTTTAAATCCGGACGGCTGGAGTACTGGGCATCTATGATCTCTAAACAGTCATGTTTCTGTTCCTCTGTTTCTGGCAAGAGAGTGGCTGGGTTAAGGGAGGGGCAAGGCTGTAAGGTGACTTCAGAGTTCTCTAACAGCTTAGCCTGGTACCGAGCAATCCGAGCCTGGGTGAGCCAAAGCCCTCCCTTTGCAGCCAATAAGGCTCGGACCATATGGGGAGTATAGATTTGCATAACCCCTCCCAATGTTAGCTTCTCGGCTTCCTTAAGCAGTAGGGCAGTAGCTGCGACCGCCCGTAAACATGCCGGCCAACCCTTTGCAACCTGATCCAATTGCTTAGAAAAATAAGCCACAGGACGCTTCCATGCTCCTAACAGCTGTGTAAGCACTCCTAGCGCCACTCCCCTTCGTTCATGTACATACAACTGAAACGGCTTAGAGAGATCTGGCAGGTCCAGAGCTGGGGCTTCCATCAATTTTCTTTTCAGGATTTTAAATGCCCTGTCAGCCTCTGGGGTCCAATAGAAGGGGTCATGATCTGCTCCTTTTACACAGTCGTACAGGGGTTTAGCCCACAGTCCAAACTCTGGGATCCATATTCTGCAAAAGCCTGCCATACCCGGAAATGCCCTGAGCCGCTTACAATTATTTGGAGAGGAACTTGACAGATAGATTCCTTTCTTTTTTTTCGCTTGAACGCTGACGCTCCCCTTGCCTTAGCTGTAACCTGATCCCTCTCCACCTCAGACAACAGGGTTCTCAGGAGGATATTACAGTCGTCTCAATCGGCTTGTGACTACTGAGGCACCCCTCAAAGACTGAAATAAACCTGCTTGCGTTCGTTGAGAATTCCCCAGCCTGTGTTTTAAAAGCTGCTAAGTCTATTGGATTGAATGGCACATGGGTGTAAACTTGCATAGTGGTAGCCTGATGTCCGTCTGCCCCTGGGCAAGCCACAACAGTCTCTGTAAGCAAAGGATAGAGTCCCACCGAAGGGGCAATCTCTGTAACCCGAGGCATCCTACCCTTATAAGGTGGGGGTGTGGGGGCCGAAGGGGACACCGGCTCTGCCATTACAGTGGGGGTGGGGGTCTGGGGACTAACATTAGCTGCTACCAAACCAGTTGGAGTCAGATTACAGCGCTGTAAAATATCTGGTCGAGTACATAAAGTCAGAAACAAATGCGCATACATATGTTCATTCCATTTCCTTGTTCTCTGACAGAACAGGAGTAACTGAAGGATCGTGTTGTAATTAATTGACCCTCCTTGTGGCCACCACTTCTGGTCCTCTAGTTGATATTGAGGCCAGTCAACTGTACAGAATCATTTTAATTGGCTCTTAGTCATCGGATCCACACCAAATACCTTCCAGTTTGCTAGAATGCACTCTAGGGGCGTACACCGTGCCCTAACCTCTGAGCTCTGTCCCTGTCCCATACCTACAGGGTAACTCTGGGTGTCCCCAGGTTCCAACAGAGCATATAATCCGGATTTTAAAGGATCCTACCTTATCCAAGGGACCGGTTCTTCACCGTGGCCTGCAGCTGCTCCTCCCCCATGTCTAAGGGACCAGTTCTTCACCACCATCCACAACTGCTTCTCCACTATATGAGTGCGTTGCACCATTGTACCCTCCGGGGTCGATCAAATCGCGTCTCCTCCGAGGCCCCCGATGAACTCACCAGTGCGCGCTGGGCGTCTGTTCTCGCCGCAATCCTTGACCTCCAGGAGGGGTCCGGGCAAGGCTAAATTGCAGCCTCGAGCCCACCCAGGGACGCCAAAAGCTGTTGCCGGCACCCAGTGCCGAGAGGCTGAACAACAGCTTGAGTTGGTTCATTACCCGGTGTGCTGCACCCAATAATCACAACGGGGTGGAGAAGCAGAAAAGTTTATTTGAAGCTTCAAAAAGGTACAGGGAGATTTGAATCTCAAATCCTGTACAACAGAGCAGGAGGTTACACAGGCTTTTATACATCCTTTTTTCCAGCATACTTATCCAATAGCAAGCTGCCCCAAGTATCCATCTAGCCAGCCAATCCAGTTCCCAGCTAGTTCCCTGATTCTCTGTATCATTTGTTAACCTATACATAACGCTGCTTTATTCAGCATTGTTCTTCCATATCTCCCCTGTTTGGCCTTGCTTAGTTTCAGGCAGTCTGACTCTGCAACATACTGTTGCAGATCCTCAGCATAACTGCTGTGAGTGCCTCCAGGCGGGGGGGCCAAGAACACTTGAGCCTAGCACACAGAGCTGCTGCGAGTGCCTCCAGGCAGGGGGGGGGGCAAGGACACCGGGGCCTAGTGCGAGGGGGCTTCATCGACACTCGTGGTCTTCCATCCCCTCGAGTTACCTAGTGGCCATGCCCCAGTGTTCCCAACATAGCCAATGTAAGATCAGTGTCCCGTTGGTACGTGTACTTTGTTGGGGCCCTTGATGACCTTTGACCACGATATCTTCCCTGCAGTGGTTTAGCAGGGTGGCTGACTGGGCTCAGTGCAGCCCAAAGGACTCACAAGTGGGAGGAGGTGGTCAGTCCCTCCACAGGTTTACTATGCAGCCGGTGATAAAATCCCCAAACCCGTACTCTCTGGCCTGAGGACACAGTTCAGGGAGTAGGGGGTCCCCAAAACAAATTCCCGGACTGACGAACTAAAAGATGGTGCACTCACAAACTCCATGAATGATCCTCAGGTTCAGAGATGACTCTGGACCCCTCGGTCACGGCAGAGGGGCTGATCTCTGCTGGCAGGGAGCCTCTTCAGGCCCGAATCTGGCGGCTTTGTCCCAGGATTTCCGCTCACCACACAGGGGTGCAGGGCTCAAGGTGCAGATTACAGAACTGGACTAAACTCCAAACTGTCGTCTCCTAGCCCAGCGTCCAGGCACACTCCCAGCAGGCCAGCCCTGGACTAGCAGCCAGAGCAGAGCTGGCCATGTGGTGACTGGTCTCCCCTAAGGAGCTTGGGGCGAACTCAGCCTGGCTGGGGAAGTTTCCCAGCAAACCTCTACAAACTGGGAGTCATCAGTGGAGAGAGAAAAGTCCAGCGGAGGGATCTTGCTGTCAGGTCCCTAGAGGCCAGTTCTTGGGGGAACCCTGCATGCGGGCTAGGGACTCCCCAGCACCCCACACAGCCAGGCCTGCCCTTGCCCTGCCTGGCTCCAGACTGACTCCAAAAATGGTTTCTCCCCTTTTTCTGAGCTTCCTGGGAAGGGCCTCTCTGAGTCTGCCTTGGCTCCCCCACCCTGTCAGGGACAGTGCCCCTCCAGGAGCTGCCAGCAGACAGAGCCTCAGGTCATCTCCTTGGGGGTTACACTGGTAAACAAACAAACAAACAAACCACAAAGCAGAAAGCAAACCCATGACCTAGAGGGGAAGTGAAGGCAGCTATATGAAATCACTCTGTCACTGGGAGTCCTGAGGAAGTGGAACCGCACAGGACAGTTTGGGAAGAGCCAAAGGGAACGTTTGCTGGAGACCAGGGATGGGAAGAACTTGGAAGACTCAGCCCACAACACAGGGCAACAGGGAAACAGCCAGGGCAGAGACAGGGTGAATCCACTCACCGGAGCAGAGGGGTTGGAAAAACCAAAGAATCCCCACTGGAGACAGATCCAGTATGCTTGGTGACTGTGGGAAAAGCTTTGCTGGGACTTCAGCCCATATTACTCCGCACAGCAGACAATCCACACGGGAGAAAAACGCCATCGATGTGCTGAGTGCAGGGAAAGCTTCAGTCGGAGCTCCCAGCTTATTTCACATTAGAGACAGCACACCGGCGGGAGACCCTGTGGATGCCCTGCCTGTGGGAAATGCTTCTCTCGCAGCACTGCCCTCATTAACCATCAGGGAATCCACAGAGGATTGAAGCCCTACAAATGCTCCCAGTATGGGACGAGCTTTACTCGGCACTCACAACTTGTTGTACATCAGAGAATCCATATGGGAGAACAACCCTGTGGAGAAAGCTTCCAGTACAGTTCAAACCTTCTCACACATAAGAGAAAACACATGGGAGAGAAACCTTAAAGATGCCCTGAGTGTGGGAAAAGCTGCAGTGACAGCTTTAATAGGCATTGGAGGGTGACACTGGAGAGAAGCCCCTCAAATGCTGTGATATTTGGAAAAGCTTCAGGAAGAGCTCAGACCTTATTGCCCATCAGAGAATACACACAGGAGAGAAACCCTATAAATGCCTCCCTGAACTGTGGTAAAAAATTTCATTATAGCTCAGACCTGATTAAACATTAGAATCATAGAATATCAGGGTTGGAAGAGACCTCTGGAGGTCATCTAGTCCGACCCCCTGCTCAAAGCAGGACCAATCCCCAACTAAATCATCCCAGCCAGGGCTTTGTCAAGCCTGACCTTAAAAACTTCTGAGGAAGGAGATTCTACCACCTCCCTAGGTAACACATTCCAGTGTTTCACCACCCTCCTAGTGAACCTAGATCTCCCACACTGCAACTTGAGACCATTGCTCCTTGTTGTGTCTTCTGCCACCACTGAGAAGAGCCGAGCTCCATCCTCTTTGGAACCCCCCTTCAGGTAGTTGAAGGCTGCTATCAAATCACCCCTCACTCTTCTCTTCTGCAGACTAAATAACCCCAGTTCCCTCAGCCTCTCTTCATAAGTCATGTGCCCCAGCCCCCTAGTTATTTTTGTTGGCATCTGCTGGACTCTCTCCAATTTACCCACATCCTTTCTGTAGTGGGGTCCCCAAAAAATGGGCACAATACTTCAGATGTGGCCTCACCAGTGCTGAATAGAGGAGAATAATAATTTCCCTCCATCTGCTGGCAATGCTCCTACTAATTCAGCCCAATATGCTGTTGGCCTTCTTGGCAACAAGGGCACACTGTGGACTCATCTCCAGCTTCTCGTCCACTGTAATCCCCAGGTCCTTTTCTGCAGAACTGCTGCCTAGCCAGTCGGTCCCCAGCCTGTAGCAGTGCATGGGATTCTTCCATCCTAAGTGCAGGACTCTGCAATTTTCCTTGTTGAAGCTCATCAGATTTCTTTCAGCCCAATCCTCCAATGTGCCTAGGTCACTGTGGACCCTATCCCTACCCTCCAGCATATCTACCTCTCCCCCCCAGTTCAGTGTCATCCACAAACTTGCTGAGGGTACAATGAAACCCAGCATCCAGACAGATCATTAATGAAAATGTTGAACAAAACCAGCCCCAGGACCAACCCCTGGGGCATTCCGCTTGATACCGGCTGCCAACTAGACATTGAGCCATTGATCACTACCAATTGAGCCCGATAATCTAGCCAGCTTTCTGTCCACCTTATAGTCCATTCATCCTACCCATACTTCTTATATTGTTGGCAAGAATACAGTGGGAGACCGTATCAAAAGCTTTGCAAAAGTCAAGGTATATCACGTTCACCGCTTTCCCCATATCCACAGAGCCAGTTATCTCATCCTAGAAAGCAATCAGGTTGGTCAGGCATGATTTGCTCTTGGTGAATCCATGTTGACTGTTCCTGATCAGCTTCCTCTCCTCCAAGTGCTTCAAAATGGAGTCCTTGAGGACCTGCTCCATGATTTTTCCAGGGACTGAGGTGAGGCTGACCAGTCTGTAGTTCCCCGTATTCTCCTTCTTCCCTTTAAAAAGATGGGCACGATATTTGCCTTTTTCCAGTCGTCCGGGACTTCCCCCGATCTCCAGGAGTTTTCAAAGATAATGGCTAATGGCTCTGCAATCACATCCGCCAATTCCTTTAGCACTCTCGGATGCATTGCATCTGGCCCCATGGGCTTGTGCATGTCCAGCTTTTCTAAATAGTCCTTAACCTGTTCTTTCACCGCTGTGGGCTGCTCACCTCCTCCCCAAGGGAGCTGACCTTGTCTGTGAAGACCGAGGCAAAAAAAGCATTGAGTACTTCAGCTTTTTCCACATCATTTCTCACTAGGTTGCCTCCCCATTTAGTAAGGGTCCCACACTTTCCCTGACCTTCTTCTGCTTGCTAACATACCTGTAGAAGCCCTTCCTGTTACCCTTCACATCCCTTGCTAGTTGCAAATCCAATTGTGCTTTGGACTTCCTGTTAAGTCAATCTGGTCGCCTGACATATTTGCTATTCTTTCTGCACACAGGCAAGAAATCCTAAAAGTGCCCTGACTAGGGATTCGTCAAGTGAATATCATCTTTGCCGTTTCCCATGAACCTCAGAGAATCAGGCCAGGCTGGAGTGGCTGTTTAATGAGGATATGCAATGGTTATAAAGTAGAGAATAAATCACATTCCTGGAACAGAGTCGTGTAGGGCAAGAGGCTGAGATAAGATTCTCACATTGTGATGGGATTTGTTTATGATTTTTCAAGAACCTCTGACTATCCTCTGATCAACTCCTCCATCAACACAGTTTGTCAGTTCAGGCCATAGTCGAGGAGCACTTGCTAACACTAAGCTCCGACATAGCAGCATCCACAAATAATGGTCTCTATCATCTCCCCTTGGCTTGGAGATGCTGTTCCTTCCTGGCAGACAAACATCTGGCCTCAGTTACTTACAGCTTTGTCACCCCTCAGCGGGGCTGCAGCAGTGTGATCTGCCTGGCCATGAAACCATCAATGCCGGGGGACCTTCAGCTGGTACAGAACGCTGCACTGCATCTCCTCTGCAACACAAGCTCCTGTGAGCATATCTCGCCTGTCCTCCACTCCCTGCATGGCCTGCCCACCGAATGTCAAATTATGTTCAAGATCTTGGTCCTTGTCTCCTGGGTGCTCCATGGCCTCAGCCGAGGTTATATAAAAACTCCCTAAAGCTCTGTGATGAAGACCACAGACAGCAACTTGCATTGGAACTCAAGCACCATGAAACAGGCCACAATGACTGTAATGTTTATTTGTGCGGGAGAGAGAACTGTCTTTGTGGCTGGGCTCAGGTGGTGCAATGAACTCCCCCAGGAACTAAGGATCGTCACCAACCTGACCATCATTTACTCCTAGTGCTTGGACTTTGCTTTCTCTAGTATAAATACCTATCAACACGTTCACTTATCGCAACAAACTTAGCAGAACTCTTCCACTGCACACGCTTCTCCCCCAGAAAGGATGAAAGAACAAAAAACATGGGACAGAAGGTTGCTTATCACACAACTGAAAGGTGATCAGATACTGTGGGGAGGAACATGGTACGAGCACCGATAGAGAAGAAAAGAGATTTCTGCTGCCATGCAGCTACAACCTTATTATCTTATTCTCTGTGACTTTTCATTTAGACTTGACAGTAAATTATTTAATAAAATGGATACATTCAGGAGCAATAATGGTCTCCACTAGGTTTGAAATGCAATGTCCTGACCTAGGCTTAGTGGGGATGATGGTTTACTTGTGACTTTCTTGCTTTGCACGAGGAGGAATAACATGGGTCTGAGTTTCTCAGAATCATTCATCTGCAGAGGGGAAGAATGTGAGAATGGGCCTTCCTGGGGTGAGACGGGACCTTCAGGAAAGTCTCTTGACATGTTTCTTTTAAATTACAGAGTCTAGAAGGGCACTGCTGTTTATTCCCTACAGGTACCATGAATATCTAGATCTAGACGGGTTATCTAGATGACCGAGGTGCTGATTGTTACCCGTAGAGTTACACGCTTCCACTGTCATGGGTCTGTAGTTCTCCTTTATGATACATGTCTCCTCTACAAAGCCCTGGACTAAGAATGTGAAATCCATTACCCCATTTCTTGTACCTACTCCACAGGGTTGGGGGATTAATCCGCAGACATTTAGAATCCAGATGTATTAACTGCAATACATTTCTTTTCTGATTAGCTTTCTACTTCCTTTTTTTATCCAGGCACTTATCAGAAAAAATGTCAAAATGTTCACTTCAGAGTCATGATAGAGAAAAGACATTGAATCTAATTCCCTGGTATCTCAAAATACCTGATCAACCTAAAATGGAATAAAAATGATAATTAGACAGGAGACAAAACTGGCTACAAATAATTTCTCACCCTAAATATTGTCACAGGCTGATTATAGAAAGTCTTGAAAGCCAGCGGCATCTGTCTGCAGCCTGAGATGTCAGGTAGTATTGCTCACAAGCTAGATGCCCTTCCAACCTGGGCTCAACCCTTCTCCCCCCAGTTCAGTTCTTGCTTCCAGGTGCTTTTCAGTGTCTCTTTGGGTGGGGAGGCAGAGGAAAACCACGAGGATGTCACTCCCCTGCCTTAAATAGCTCTTGTGTATGGTGGGAACCTTTTGTCTTCCAGTGGAAAAACACTGGCATTCAAAAAGGGGTGGGGAGGGTCCAGTACCAGGTGACTCGGACCCAGGACTCTGCAGGGCTGTGGCAGCCATTACTCTCAAGCTGTCTGGAGCATCCACAGGAAGACTAAGCCTTTCACAGTCCATTGTCTTTGCTAATGGGCCATCAGCCTGTCTGGCTTGTCACTGTTGTACCTGCAGGTCTGGTTGTGGGTGACACCCAAAGTAACCCATTGGAAATACAGATACGTGGTCAATATTTCTAACTTCAGAAACAGAAATGATACAGTCACACAAACTGGATAATCACATTCAACAAATCGTAACCTTGTCAATGATATCTTCCATGAGCCATTCTGCATAAAGTACATCTCAGTTATGCCAGATCCATATCATAAGCATATTTCCATAAAGAATATGGAGTGTAACATTACACAATCAATCTGATTTACATTTGCACATATCCCCAATATGGAACACTGGCTGTTGGCATTTATTCCGTGATATTAATCATTTATATGATTTCGAGGATAGGATGAAAATTTAAAATGATCTGGACAAACTGGAGAAATGGTCAGCGGTAAACAGGATGAAACTCAATAAGGACAAATGCAAAGGACTCCTCTTAGGAAGGAACAATCAGCCACACACATACAGAATGGGAAAAGACTGCCTAGGAAGGAATGGTGAACCACAATAGTGGACCACAAGCTAAATATGAGACAGCAGTGTGACACTGTTGCAAAGAAAGGGAACGTCATTCTGGGCTGTATTAGTAGGAGTGTCGTAAGCAAGACACGGGAAGTAATTCTTCCACTCTACTCTGTGCGGATTAGGCCTCAACTGGAGCATCGTGTCCAGTTCTGGGCACCACATTGTAGGAAAGCTGTGGACAAATTGGAAATGGTCCAGAGAACAGTGACAAAAATGATTAAAGGTCTAGAAAACATGAGCTATGAGGGAAGATTGAAAGAATTGGGTTTGTTTAGTCTGAAAAAGAGAAGACTGAGAGGGGACATGAGAACAGTTTTCAAGTGCATAAAAGGTTGTTACAAGGAGGAGGGAGAAAAATTATTCTCCTTAACCTCTGATGTAAGACAAGAAGCAATGGGCTGAAATTGCAGCAAGGGAGGTTTAGGTCGGACATTAGGAAAAATTCCCTAACTGTCAGGGTGGTGAAGCACTGGAATAAATTGCCTAGGGAGGTTGTGGAATCTCCATCATTGGAGATTTTTAAGAGCAGGTTAGACAAACGCCTGTCGGGGATGTTATAGATGGTGCTGGACCTGCCATGAGTGCAGGGGACTGGACTTGATGACCTCTCGAGGTCCCTTCCAGTGCTATGATTCTATGATTCTATATATTAATGATATAATATTAGCTATATAATATAAATAATAACTTTACTTCCTGGAAAAACAATGAGGATCCTTGCGGCACCTTAAAGACTAACACACTTATTAGAGCATAAGCTTTTGTGGGCTTCAGCCCACTTCTTTGGATACAGAAATGCAAGCTGGAGTTTGGCAGGGGAATAAATATATGCTTACAGAGATGGGTGTGAAGCATTACTGTGCAGAGGCCAATACAATCAGGGGGGATGTGGCCCATTACTAACTGTTGATGAGAAGCTGTGAATACCAGAAGAGGGAGAAAATCTTTTGTAGTGAGCCAGTCATTCCCAGTCTTTATTCAGGCCGAGTGTGATACAATCAAACTTGCCAATGTATTCCAGCTCAGCAGTTTCACACAGAAGTCTGGTTTTGAAGGGTTTTTTTAAGAATGGCAACTTTCAAGTTTGTCACTGAGTGTCCAGGGAGTTTGAAGTGCTCTCCCACCGGTTTGTGAAAGTTCCCATTCTTGATGTCAGATTTGTCTCCATTTATTCTTTTGCATAGAGACTGTCTGGTTTGGCCAAGGTACATGGCAGAGGGGCATTGCTGGAACATGATGGCATATATGACATCAGGTGAATGAGCCCCTGATGGTGTGGCTGATGTGGTTAGGTCCTGTGATGATGTCACTTGAGTAGATATAGGGACAGAGTTGGCAACGGGGTTTATTGCAGGGGATGGTTCTTGGATTAGTGTTTCTGTGTGTGGTGTGGTGTGTAGTTGCTGGTGAGTATTTGCCTCAAGTTGTGGGGCTGTCTGTAAGCGAGAACTGGCCAAGGTTTTTGAGAGTGAGGGATCGTCTTCCAGGATAGGTTGTAGATCGTTGATGACGCACTGGGAGAGGTTTTAGCTGGAGGCTGAAGGTGATGGCTGGTGGCATTCTGTTATTTTCCTTGTTGGGCCTGTCCTGTAGTAGGTGATTTCTGGTACCTGTCTGGCTCTGTCAATCTGTTTCCTCACTTCCCCAGGTAGGTACTGTAGTTTTAAGTATGCTTGAAAGAGATCCTGAAGGTGTCTGTCCCTGTCTGAAGAGTGGTGTTTATGTGTCCATCACTTATTTTCATGGTAGTGTCCAGGAAGTGGATCTCTTGTGTGGACTGGTCCAGGCTGAGGTTAATGGTGGAATGGAAATTGTTGAAGTCCTGGTGGAATTCTTCAAGGGCCTCCTTCCTGTGGGTCCATATGATGACATCATCAATGTAGCACAAGCAGAGGGGGGCACTTGGGTACAAGAGATGAGGAAATGTTGTTCTAAGTCAGTCATAAAAATGTTGGAATCCTGTGGCGCCATGCGGGTACCCATAGCAGTGCCGCTGATTTGAAGGTATAAATCGTCCCCAAATCTGAAATGGTTGTGAGGACAAAGTTGCAAAGTTCAGCCACCGGGTTTGCCGTGACATTCTCAGGGGTACTGGTCCTGACGGCTTGTAGTCCATCTTTGTGTGGAATGATGGTATAGAGGCTTCTACATCCATAGTGGCCAGGATGGTGTTTTCAGGAAGATCACCGAAGGATTGTAGTTTCCTCAGGAAGTCAGTGGTGTCTCGAAGATATCTGGGAGTGCTGGTAGCATAGGGCCTGAGGAGAAAGTCTATATAGCCAGACAATCCTGCTGTCAGGGTGCCAATGCCTGAGATGATGGGGGGTCCAGGATTCCCGGGATTATGGATCTTGAGAAGCAGATAGAATACCCCTGGTCGGGGCTCTAGGGGTGTGTCTGTGCGGATTTGTTTCTCTGTATCTTTAGGGAGTTTCTTGTGCAGATGGTGTAGTTTCTTTTGGCACTCCTCAGTGGGGTCAGAGGATAGTGGCCTGTAAAATGTGTTTGTTGTCTAGTGGCCTCTTGTTCATAATCCGATCTGTTCATGATGATGACATAGAATCATAGAATATCAGGGTTGGAAGGGACTTTAGGAGGTCATCTAGTCCAACCTCCTGCTCAAAGCAGGACCAATCCCCAATTAAATCATCCCAGCCAGGGCTTTGTCAAGCCTGACCTTAAAAACTTCTAAGGAAGGAGATTCCACCACCTCCCTAGGTAACGCATTCCAGTGTTTCACCACCCTCCTAGTGAAAAAGTTTTTCCTAATATCCAACCTAAATCCCCCCCACTGCAACTTGAAACCATTACTCCTTGTTCTGTCATCTGCTACCATTGAGAACAGTTTAGAGCCATCCCATTTGGAATCCCCTCTCGGAAGTTGAAAGCAGCTATCAAATCCCCCCTCAGTCTTCTCTTCCATAGACTAAACATCCCCAGTTCCCTCAGCCTCTCCTCATAAGTCATGTGTTCCAGTCCCCTAATCATTTTTGTTGCGCTCCGCTGGACTCTTTCCAATTTTTCCACATCCTTCTTGTAGCGTGGGGCCCAAAACTGGACACAGTACTCCAGATGAGGCCTCACCAGTGTCAAATAGAGGTGAACGATCACATCCCTCGATCTGCTGGCAATGCCCCTACTTATATATCCCAAAATGCCATTGGTCTTCTTGGCAACAAGGGCATGCTGTTGACTCATATCCAGCTTCCGTCCACTGTAACCCCTAGGTCCTTTTCTGCAGAACTGCTGCCTAGCCATTCGGTCCCTAGTCTGTAGCTGTGCATTGGGTTCTTCCGTTCTAAGTGCCGGACTCTGCACTTTTCCTTGTTGAACCTCATCAGATTTCTTTTGGATTTTCTTTTTTGAATCCTCTAATTTGTCTAGATCCCTCTGTATCCTATCCCTACCCTCCAGCGTATCTACCACTCCTCCCAGTTTAGTGTCATCTGCAAACTTGCTGAGGGTGCAATCCACACCATCCTCCAGATCATTAATGAAGATATTGAACAAAACCGACCCCAGGACCGACCCTTGGGGTGCTCCACTAGATACCAGCTGCCAACTAGACATGGAGCCATTGATCACTAACGGTTGAGCCCGACAATCTAGCCAATTTTCTACCCACCTTATCGTCCCCATACTTCTTTAACTTGCTGGCAAGAATACTGTGGGAGACCGTGTCAAAAGCTTTGCTAAAGTCAAGGAACAACATGTCCACTGCTTTCCCTTCATCCACAGAACCAATTATATCGTCATAGAAGGCAATTAGATTAGTGAGGCATGACTTGCCCTTGGTGAATCCATGCTGACTGTTCCTGATCACTTTCCTCTTCTCTGAGTGCTTCAGAATTGATTCCTTGAGGACCTGCTCTATGATTTTTCCAGAGATTGAGGTGAGGCTGCCTGGCCTGTAGTTCCCAGGATCCTCCTTCTTCCTTTGTTTAAAGATGGGCACTACATTAGCCTTTTTCCAGTCGTCCGGGACTTGCCCCGATCGTCATGAATTTTCAAAGATAATGGCCAATGGCTCTGCAATCACAGCCGCCAACTCCTTTAGCACTCTCGGATGCAACGCATCCGACCCCATGGACTTGTGCACGTCCAGCTTTTCTAAATAGTCCCGAACCACTTCTTTCTCCACAGAGGGCTCGTTACCTCCTCCCCATGCTGTGCTGCCCAATGCAGTAGTCTGGGAGCTGACCTTGTTCTTGAAGACAGAGGCAAAAAAAGCATTGAGTACATTAGCTTTTTACACATCCTCTGTCACTAGGTGCCTCCCTCATTCAGTAAGGGGCCCACACTTCCCTTGACTTCTTGTTGCTAACATACCTGAAGAAACCCTTCTTGTTACTCTTAACATCACCTCCTTTGTTACTTCCTGGCTCTCCCATAACCCCACAGCTCCCCAACTCAGGGCCATCCCTCCCACATCCTCTCTCCTTCACCTTGTCACGCTGCAGATATCCTGGGTTCCCCACATCCCTGATTAAAAATCTGGCGCAGCAGTCACTCTCCTGTCCAGGAAGGAGGGGTTGGGTAAGAGCCTGGGGGTGTCAGGGAGGGCAGCAGCTTTGGGACTGGCAGACCCCTGCCGGGGAGCAGAGCTGAGGTGAGGCGGGGCCATTGGTGCAGAGTCACTTTCCTGCCCAGCCCCAGCTCTTTCCCAAACATCTCTCCCCTCACCTGGAGTCTGCAGCTCAGGAGATGGTGTTGGCAGAGCCTGGGGCTGCCCGAGGGGCTGGTTCCAGCCCCCGCCCGGAGAACCTCCCCCCGGCAGGGCACAGAGGGGCGCTAGGGAAGGGCGCTCCCTGCTCACAGCCCACGGGGGAGCAGCAGCGGCTCAGCCCGGTTCCTGGATCCCATTAAAGCAGAAGTTCTCAACCCGCAGCCCGTGGGCTGCTTGTGGCCCAGTCTACACACGGCGGCGACCCATGTGACATCCCCGGGCCACACAGGTAATACTGTATACAGCCCACAATGGGAAATGGGTTGAAAACCAGGGCAATAAAGGCAGCAGAGGTGGCCTCTGACCCAGGAAGTTCAACCTCTGATCTGCTGAGCAGCACGAGGGATGGGCTCCTACGAGGCTCGTCCCAAGACTGCTCCCTGGCACCATTTGCTACCAGTAGCAGACATTGGCACCTCGATCCTCCCTTTTGCTCTGCTGTCAGCATTTGCTACATCCCACCCACCCGTCCCCAGCTCCTGGACTTCAGACAGCAAATCCTCACAGAGCGGGGTCTGCCTCTCCCAAGGTGCTGCCCGTCACCTGTGTCCATCTCCTGGCGCTCATGATGTGGTGCCGGGGGCTGGCAATAGCCCCTGGGTGCCATAATACGCAGACACACGGCGGGACTAAGGGACAGGGCCGTTGTTCGTGTGGTGGGTGCCGGAGATTTCAAGTCCACATGCATCTGCAGGGCCCCCAGCTGCCATTAACTGCGTTCAGTGTCGCGGGACTGAATGGAGGAATGAGCTGGATCAGCTTGGCAAAGAAGGGAGTTGGACACGGATCTGCCGTCTCCCATGAACAACAGACCTCCTTCCGCTGGGCAAGGGGGCAGCACCTTGCGGGTTAAACCTCCAGCACAGGGCAGAGCCGGCATGTTTATCGTAACAGCAGCTAGGGAAAGAGGAAAAGCAACAGAGAAAATCCTTTGGCTCACAGGGTGATCTGTGCCCTGAGCCTTTAGCTCCCTTTACAGCTTCAAGCAATCACTCTCATGGGAGGCAACTAGCCCAGAGGAGGCTACAGAGACATTTCATGATGCATAGAGATAAGGTATTTGTGGCGACATCCTTAACCTCTTGGGTTCAGACCAAATATTGCAAAAGTCCATTAATTTTGCAGGGTTGCTTGTGCTTCGGGTGTTCAATTCTCTTCTCTAAGGGGCGGACAGCGCTGAATTTTGGCATGACACGCACGGCAACGGCTGGCAGGACAGGGGGTGTTTCCCCTCCACCCCTGCACCAGCTCTGGGGGCACCATCTTCCTAAATAGCAACGCTACAAATCTTCCTGGTTTACCCATTGCCTTTCTGAACAAGACCCTTCCCTGCCTCTCTGGAACACACCTCAAGGTAAAATCCTCCAATACGAGAACACCCAAACTCCCTCCCAGATTCAGCACGCCAAACCTCCTGCTGCACCTCAACCCCCGTCCCGTTCCTGGCCCCACCCTGGAGCCCACCCCACCAGCTGGAGCTGCCCCCCCTCCCACACTCCCATCCCCTGCCCTGGCCCTGAGCCCACTCTTCTACTCCAAGCCTCCAGGAGCCCCACAACATCTAATAGCCCACAGGAGAGTTAATCTGGCTCTTTCTGCACTATGTTATTTGTTAACTTTTTTAATCAATTGGTGTTATTATTTTTAAGTGTCCAACTCTACTAAAAAAAGTCAGTCTGGAATATTTCCTTCAATATGTAACGTTCCCCAGAGCATCAATTCCTAAGAAAATCAAAACTGCAACAGATTTCAGTCATTTCTTTGCTTACAGCACATTCATTTCCCACCCTTCCACCTTGGTGGATTCACGGCACCTTCACGCCCCTATTTCCTTTCCTGTTTCGGATGTTACACAGTGGCATCTTCTCTGCCTGTTCCAGAAAATCTCTCCCACCCACCCACCCATCAGCCACCCACCCATCTCGCCACCCACCCATCAGCGCGGATCTCCCTGAAGCACCTGGCACAGAGCTGTCCATCTGCAGCTCCCCAGCGTATAGTCCAGAGCTGCTGTCTCCTCTCCAGGGAAAGGTTCCTGAGCCAGGGAAGCAGAGGGTGAGGTGGGTCTCTCAGAACCACAGGAGGAACCACAAACACCTGCGTGTCCACACTCACCTTGGGAACAAAGGTTCCCATCTTCATTGCAGAAAACAAAGCAGAAGCCCCTGTCACCACCGATCTGTCCAGGCCACCCCACGTGAATACCGGTGACCTTGCCAGGGCGACCAACGAGGCCTTGCAGCACCATGAAGAAATAGCCCAGGCCTTTGATAAGCTGTAAGAGCTTTTGTGGGGGGCAAGGATTAGGCACATGAGTCCCACAATGCCACTCAGGAACCTCAGACAGGCAAAGCCATCAGGAACTTCCTGTGCATGGAGAACCTTCACGCCCCCGCCGAGCAGCACCCCTCTGGAGCAGCACACGTGTCCCCAGCCGTCGATCCAGCTGCATGACACTGGTTAGCTACACGCCTGAGCCTCTCGCATGTGGGGAGCTCCCGCCTGGCGCTGGCCACGTGCAGGGCCATCCTTAGGGAAAACAGCACCCTGGGCAAACCTGCATTTTGGCACCCCTGTCCGTAGATGCCTTCCAAGGCTCCCCTTCTCCCCCCAGCCCACCCTGCCTCTACCCCCCCATTGCCCCCAACTCCCTTCCGTGACCTCGCACTCCAGCCCCACCCTGCTTCTTGCCTCTGAACCACAGCACCTCCCTGACCACGGCACCCACCCGGAGGGCCGGTCTTGCCCCCGCAGTGACTCATGTCTGGATGCCACGGTGACGGGCCCCATGGGAAACCCCACAGCGGTCACGTTGACTCCCCCAGCCAGTGCCCCAGGGACCCCTCGTCTGGTCGTGGAGCAGGACAGCCAAGACGATGGAGCAGGCGTTCGGCCGCGCTCCGACAGGGCGAGGGGGCTCTGGGGCCGGCGTCCCTCTCCTGCACCTCCCAACCTCTCCCACTCAGCCCCGCATCCAGCTCCTCTGCCAGAGCCCAGAGGGTCGCACCCAAGGGGGGCGCTGTGACAGGAGGGCACCAGAGGGCTGTGGTGGCCGGGGCGCACGGTGACCTGAGAGCCCCAGAACGGGGGGGAAGGAGCCGGACGTGGCTGGATAGACTCACACTGGTGTGGGGATACCAGGAGGGGGCAGTGACATGCGGGCTCCAGAAGGGCAGATTTCTCCCACCCCAATGCTGAGCATCACCAATGTTCAAGTGCCCCTCCCCCGGCCCAGAGCAGGGGCTGATGGGGGGGGGCGGTGAACACGCTCCAGCGCAATGGAGGGAGCTAGGGTGGGTGGTGAGGGTGGAAGGTTGACTCCCGAAATCTCCCCAACCCCCTGCACTAGCCTGTCCCTTTGGGCTGAGTAAGAAAAAGGGGGAGCCCCTGAGAGCTGGGGAGCATGGGGACCTGTCGGGTCAGAGTGTGGCCTGCAGCAGGGGACCCTGAAAACTGGGGAGAATTGCAGCAGGAGGCTGAGAACTGGGAGGCTTGGACCTGTGGGGCAGAGGGAAGGGGCCTCCTGGGAGCTGTGTGGACATGGCCGGGGGCTGGGAGCTCTGGGTATAGGGAGGAGTCCCCCTGGCTGTGGGGGCACAGAGAGGGGCCTCCTGGGAGTTGGGTGGGCTGGGACCTAGAGGCACGGGGGGGGGGGCTGGAAGCTGGGTGGGTGTGAGCTGGGGCACAGGGAGAGGTCCCCTGGGAGCGGGGGGGGGGCTAGAAGCTGGGAGACTGGATCAGGACCCCCTAAGATTTACTGGTCTCTCTGCCCTGCAGTTTTAGTTCCCAGTCCCTTCCCTTCCCCTCCCCTCGCTTCCCAACCGAGAAGAGTCTGGCAACTTCCCGTTCCCGTTGGCTGGCCCCATTCATCTTCCATTGGGCCCATGGAAAGAGGAACGGCAGGACTGGGACCATCTGGGGTGGTGGGGGGAGGGGAAGGGGAGTGTGGCGGGTTCACTTGTAGAGCCCCCCTTGGGACTGTCACTTGATTCCTGAGCTACCACGGAGCCTAATCCTTCTGCCAGCCTGGGCACCCCTTGACTCTGCCTTGCTGAGCCAGACCCTGCAGGCCCCCTCCAGCACAGACCCAGAGATAGGGCCACACCCTCTGCCGAATACACACGGAGATTCACTCAGCCCTGGGGCGGCTCAGTGAACAGGGTCTTGCCCCAGCACCCAGTGCAGCGCCTTCCTGGGAGCCTGAACCCCAGATAAACTCCTCTCACCCTGTCTAAGTTGTACACAGTGTGAGTTCATATTATTCGCCCTCTTTCTCCTTGTAAAGAGAGATCTGCACAGACTGCTCTGCCACCAGGGACCAATGACTTACACTGGGATTATTAATGAACAAAAGTGATTTTATTAAGTATAAAAGGTAGGATTTCAGTGTTTCTAAGAGATAACAGACAGGACAAAGTAAGTTACTAAGTAAAATAAAACAAACACAAGGCTAAACCTAATACACTAAGAAACTGGCTCCATGTAATATCTCACCCTCAAAGATGTTCCAATGAGCTTTTTTTCACAGACTGGACGCATTTCTAGTCCGGTCCCAATCCTTCCCCGTTTAGTTTATGTTAGTTCCAGCAGACATCCTGGATGGTGAGCAGGGGCTTTCTGCTGACTGGCCGCAGCTTCTCTCCTGTTTCACCCCCTTATATAGATTTGGCAAAAGGAGGCAGTCCTTATTTCAGCTTGACCCTCCCAGTTCCTTATGGAAAACTACCTGGTTTAAGATGGATTCCAGTATCAGGTGACATGGTCACATGTCCCTGTGAGACCCCAGTCTCCACACTTTATGGGCTAGCCCACACATCCGCAGGAAGGCTTACAGGAAAACAAAACCATTCACAACTAGTTCTAGTTAACTGGAGCCATCCAGTTACTGAAATACCATTAATGGCCCTCCCTTCGTCTGAGGACATTAGTAATCCATGTTTATACCTCATATTTCTAACTTCAGACATGGAAATGACACATGCATACAAATAGGATGAACTCATTCAGTCGATGAGAACTTTTTCAATGATCTGTCACAAGAGGCAGTTTGCATAAAGCATATTCCAGTTACGTCATATTCATACTCGTGAGCACATTTCCGTACAGAATACGGAGTGCAGCGTCACAGGGAGACCCGGCTCGCAGGGGCAGAGGGCAGGGGCAGAACGTGGAGCCAGACTGGGAGGGACACCCTGGGGGTGGGGAGCAGGGGGGATCTGCTCAGGAGCAGGGAAGCAGACGCTCTTGCCACGCCAGGCTGCACCCCGCAGGCAGCCTCTGCACCACAGTGCCCCCTGGCTACAGCACTCTAGGCAGGGCCCCACACTGCCCTGCCCTAAGACTGGCCCTGGCCACATGCTTCTTGGGGCCGAGGGGAACTCTCGTGGCAGGACTCCACCCCTGCAGCTCCGGGCAGAGCACTGCACAGGTCTCCAGGAACCTACACTTCAACCTCCCCACATCCGGTTCCCACAGCCATTCCTCCCAGCTCTGCAGCTCGATCCTGCCCCTCCAGCCCATGCTAGTCGGCCAAGCCCAGACGTGGCACTCCACCCAGGGAAGCCACTCCAGGAAAATGTCATGCAGAGGTAACTGCCCAATTTCCTCCTCCTCCTCCTCCAGCCATACATCCAGGGCATCACTGGGGGTGCCTCCCAACCTGTCCAAAGCTGTCTGGCTGTGTGACTGCCGTGACACCTGGAGCAGCCTGTTTGTATCAATTACTGTGGGGATCGCACCACGCAGTGGTGTTTCCTTCATGCTGCCTGGCAGCTACCTAAGTTCCCTCTAAGCTGCGCGGCTGTGCAGCAGGCTATCAAGGCCGTGCAGGCGGGGAGAGGTGCCTCTCCCTTGGCCCCGGGCTGCTGCACAGAGAGAGGGCTGGGGGGGACTCCTCACTCCCCGCTGCAGCCTGTACCCCTCATCCCTGGATCCACCCCAGAGCCTGCACCCCCACCAGGAGTCCTCTCCCCCAAGACTCCAACCTTCTGCCCCAGTCCTGAGCCCCCTCCTGCACCCCAAACCCCTCAGCCCCAACCCCACCCCAGAGCCCACCCCTCAGCTGGAGCCCTCTCCCCCAGCACTCCAACACACTGCCCCAGTCCTGAGCCCCCTCCTTATGTGGGCTGCATCCACACAACACAGATACTACCTGAATGCCCCTGAGGATGTCACATGAGCCACAGCTGTGTGCTGATAGGGCTGCAAGTGGCCCACAGGCCGCGGGTTCAGAACCACTGAGCTAACCTTCCAGATTTAGGAATGCATGATACCTGCAGGGAATAAACAGCAGAGCCCTGCTAGACTCTGTAATTTAAAAGAAACACGTCAAGAGACTTCCCTGAAGGTCCCATCTCACCCCATGAAGGCCCATTCTCACATTCTTCCCCTCTGCAGATGAATGAATCTGAGAAATCCAGACCCATGTTATTCCTCCTCCTTCAGAGCAGAAACGTCCCAAATAAACCGTCACCCCAAGGCCAAGCTCAGGACATTGCATTTCAAACCTCATCGAGACCATTACTGCTCCTGAATGTATCCATTTTATTAAATAACGTGCTATTAAGTAGAAATGAAAAGTTGGATCCTACCCCTATGCTGGATAGACAAACTGGAGGACTGGGCCAAAAGAAATCTGATGAGGTTCAACAAGGACCAGTGCAGAGTCCTGCACTTAGGACGGAAGAATCCCATGCACCGCTACAGGCTGGGGACCGACTGGCTAAGCAGCAGTTCTGCAGAAAAGGACCTGGGGATTACAGTAGACGAGAAGCTGGACATGAAGGCTGACAGCAAGAGGCTAACGGCCTATTGGGCTGCATTAGTAGGGGCATTGCCAGCAGATCGAGGGAAATGATTCTTCCCCTCTCTTTGGCACTGGTGAGGCCACACCTGGAGTACTGTGCCCAGTTTTGGGCCCCCCACTACAGAAAGGATGTGGACGAATTGGAGAGAGTCCAACAGAGGGCAATGAAAATGATTAGGGGGCTGGAGCACATGATTTATGAGGAGAGGCTGAGGGAACTGGGCTTATTTAGTCTGCAGAAGAGAAGAGTGAGGGGGGATTTGAGAGCAGCCTTCAACGACCTGAAGAGAATGGAGCTCGCCTGTTCTCAGTGGTGGCAGAGGACAGAACAAGGAGCAATGGTCTCCAGTTGCAGTGGGGGAGGTCGAGGTTGGATGTTAGGAAACACTAGTTCACTAGGAGGGTGGTGAAGCACTGGGATGGGTTCCCTAGGGCGGTGGTGGAATCTCCTTCCTTTGAGGTGTTTAAGGCCCGGCTTGACCAAGCCCTGGCTGGGATGATTTAGTTGGGCTTGGCCCTGCTTCGAGCAGGGGGTTGGAGTCTAAATTCCCTCTCAGCCGCGCGCTCGCACACCAGCGATGAAGGGCCACGCAGCAGGGGCCTGGAGAGGAGAGGGGTAGATGGGAGGGGAGCCAGCTGGAGATGAAGGGCTGCCACAGGCCCCTCTCCTGGTCCCGGAACTCGCTGATGCCCATGGGGGAAGAGAGGCCCCTTCCCCCGGAGTACCGTGCTGCAGGTGGGGAGAGGGTTTGGGGGAGTCCTCTGGCCTGAGCCCCCGCACAGCCTCTTTGGGCCCAGGGCTATTCGATTTTGTGGCCCCCAGGCTCCAGGCTGTAGTGAAAAATGCAGGGTTCAGAGCGCAGGAGGGGCTGCAGGTTGAGGCAGGGGGGTGGGTGCGGAAGGTGGTGAGGGGGCCAACTGGGGGTGCGGGCTCTGGGGCAGGGCTGGGGATCAGGGGTTTGGAATGTGGGAGGGGGCTCAGGGCAGGAGGTTGGGGTGGGTCTGGGGTCTGGGAGGGAGTTAGGGTGCGGGAGGGGGCTCAGGGCAGGAGGTGGGGTGGGGGTGGGGGTCTGGGAGGGAGCTAGGGTACAGGAGGGGGCTCAGGGCAGGAGGTTGGGGTGGGGGTCTGGGAGGGATTTAGGGTGCAGGAGGGGGCTCAGGGCAGGAGGTTGGGGTGGGGGTCTGGGAGGGATTTAGGATGCGGGAGGGGGCTCAGGGCAGGAGGTTGGGGTGGGGGTGTGGGGTTTGAAAGGGAGTTAGGGTAAGGGAGGGGTCTCAGGCAGGAGTGTTGGGGTAGGGGTGGGGCTCTGGTAGGGAGTTAGGATGTGGGAGGGGGCTCAGGGCAGGGGGTTGGGGTGGGGGTCTGGGAGAGAGTGAGTGTGCAGGAGGGGGCTCAGGGCAGGAGGTTGGGGTGGGCTCTGGGAGGGAGTTAGGGTGCAGGAGGGGGCTCAGGCAGGAGGTTGGGGTGAGAGTGGGGGTCTGAGAGGGAGTTAGGGTGTGGGAGGGGGCTCAGGGCAGGGGGTTGGGGTGGGAGTGGGGGTCTGAGAGGGAGTTAGGGTGCGGGAGGGGGCTCAGGCAGGAGGTTGGGGTGGGTCTGGGGGTCTGGGAGGGAGTTAGGGTGCAGGAGGGGGCTCAGGGCTGGGGCGTGAGGTGCGGGGTGCTTGCCTGGGGCAGCTCCCATTTGGGGGCGCACTGGGGTTGAGGCAGGCTCCTTGCCTGCCCTGGCCCTGCGCTGCTCCTCCCGGAGCGACCCTGCAGCTGCCGGCACGGCACGGATGTCCCTGGCTGCGGCCCCGGGGGGGGGAAGGTTGCTCCTTGCGCTGCCCTGCGTCTGCCTCCAGGCACCGCCCCCACAGCTCCCATTGGCTGCGGTTCCCAGCCAATGGGAGCTGCGGGGGTGGAGCCTGCAGGCGAGGGCAGCGGGTGGGCGGAGCTTCCAGGCGCTCACAGCTCCAGCCCAGCCCAGCACGGTGGGGGAGGGACAGCCGTGCACGGAGCCGCCTCCCTGCTCCCCGCTAGGAAGGGCCGGACGCAGGGACGTCAGTGGCCGCAGCCCAGGGTCCCGGGCTAAGGGGGCCCCACCAAAAGATCTGCACTTCTGGCAGCCTGGAGATCTTTTGGCGGAGTCCCCCTTAGCCCAGGGCTGCAGCCCCTAGAGCCCCTGCATTAATCCTGCCCGGTCTGCACCCCAAACTCCTCATCCCCAGCCCCACCCCAGAGCCCGCAGCCCCCACACCTCCCAGCCACTGGGTCTCATGATTTATAAAATTGCTGTATGCAAAAATCCAAATATTGAAAATTAATTCCCGGATCCTGCAGACACTTAAACCGACACAGAACTTTACTCTAGAAACAGTCCCGTGGTTTAAAGTTCAGTGAGCGTTTGCCGCGTCAGGGACTCCGTGTATTTTTATTAAGAACTTGTCATGTAGTGGCATAAAATCTGTCACTTCAACAGTGAAACAATTTTGTTTTAACAATAAAAAGTTATTTATACTCTCAGTAATTTACAATAGCAATTTTTTTATACCGGCCAAAGTTTGCAAAAAGTGGAGCCCAAAATTAGGCTGTTCAGCCTGCCTTTAGCCACCTAAGGGAGGGGTTTTCGAGAATGCTCAGGGCACAAGTCCTATTGACTTCAACCTGCAAATCCTGATGGTTGAAGCATTTCAGCTCTTTACTTGTGGAAGTACAGTGTCCTGGCCAGAAATCCTCTCGCTCTTCCATGTCGCTTTTCACTAGTAGATCTCAAAGCTCTTGACCAAGGAGGCGCAGAACACAGGCTTCTTGATTTTCAATTCTGCGTCTGTATAGTCTCATACTAGGGGATATTAATGAGGCCTTGGGCTTGTCTTTTTCAGCACAGATGAGCATTTTAAGTGTGAAACTTCTTAGTAGAAAAATATCGACATAAAATCCAAAATCTTATTAACACTTAGGAAACGAAAAAAACAAACAAGTAGAAAACATCCACTTTGACAATTTAAGACCATAAAATGGAAGAGAAGAACTAGCAATATGTAGATAAGAAATTTGATGTAAATTTTCAAAAAAACCCTATATTTAAATGTCATAATTTAAATAAAAAATTTAGTTGTGATTTTTAGCCACCCTAAGAAGGGGAGCTCCCAAAGGGTGCTGATGAAAATGTGGTCAGGTAGGAGAAACACCAAAACAAAACCAAGACCTGTTGTTTGAAAACACAAGAACATAAGAACATAAGAATGGCCATACTGGGTCAGTCCAAAGGTCCATCCAGCCCAGTATCCTGTCTACCGACAGTGGCCAATGCCAGGTGCCCCAGAGGGAGTGAACCTAACAAGTAATGATCAAGTGATCTCTCTCCTGCCATCCAGCTCCACTCTCTGACAAACAGAGGACAGGGACACCAGTCCTTAACCATCCTGGCTAATAGCCATTAATGGACTTAACCTCCATGAAATTATCCAGTTCTCTTTTAAACCCTGTTATAGTCCTAGCCTTCACAACCTCCTCAGGCAAGGAGTTCCACAGGTTGACTGTGCGCTGAGTGAAGAAGAACTTTCTTTTATTTGTTTTAAACCTGCTGCCCATTAATTTCATTTGGTGGCCCCTAGTTCTTATATTATGGGAACAAGTAAATAACTTTTCCTTATTCACCTTCTCCACACCACTCATGATTTTATAGACCTCTATCATATCCCCCCTTAGTCTCCTCTTTTCCAAGACAGAAAGTCCTAGCCTCTTTAATCTCTCCTCATACGTTACCAGTTCCAAACTCCTAATCATTTTAGTTGTCCTTTTCTGAGCTGTCCTTTATCTTTCTTGAGATGAGGGGTCCACATCTGTATGCAGTATTCAAGATGTGGACGTACCATGGATTTATATAAGGGCAATAAGATATTCTCCATCTTATTCTCTATCCCTTTTTTAATGATTGCTAACATCCTGTTTGCTTTTTTGACTGCCGCTGCCCACTGCGTGGATGTCTTCAGAGAATTATCTACGATGACTCCAAGATCTTTCTCCTGATTAGTTGTAGCTCAATTAGCCCCCCATCGTATTGTAGGTATAGTTGGGGTTATTTTTTCCAATGTGCGTTACTTTACATTTAGCCACATTACATTTCATTTGCCATTTTGTTGCCCAATCACTTAGTTTTGTGAGATCTTTTTGAAGTTCTTCACAGTCTGCTTTGGTCTTAACTATCTTGAGCAGTTTAGCATCACCTGCAAACTTTGCCACCTCACTGTTTACCCCTTTCTCCAGATTGTTTATGTATAAGTTGAATAGGATTGGTCCTAGGACTGACCCGTGGGGAACACCGCTGGTTACCCCTCTCCATTCTGGAAATTTACGATTTATTCCTACCCTTTGTTCCCTGTCTTTTAACCAGTTCTCAATCCATGAAAGGATCTTCCCTCTTATCCCATGACAACTTAATTTACGTAAGAGCCTTTGGTGCGGCTCCAGAGTGATAGCCGTGTTAGTCTGTTTCAGCAGAGAGAACGAGGAGGACTTGTGGCACCTTAGAGACGAACCAATTTATCTGAGCATAAGCTTTCATGGGCTAAAGCCCAGTTCATCAGACGCATGCAGGGGAAAATACAGCAGGAAGATATATAGATATATATACACAGAGAACATGAGAAAATGGGGGTTGCCATTCTAACCCTTAACGAGACCAATCGATTAAGGTATCACAACAAAAGTGTTTTTTTCTCCTGCTGCTAACAGCCCACCTTCATCGATTGGTCTCGTTAAGAGTTGGTAGGGCAACCCCCATTTTCTCATGTTCTCTCTATACACTTAGGCTTGAATAGAGACTGAGAGTGGCTAAGTCATCATGCAAGGTAACCTATTTCCCCTTGTTTTTTCCTACCCCCCGCCCCCTCCTCAGACGTTCTTGTTAAGCCCTGGATTTGTGCTGGAAATGGCCCACCTTGATTATCATACACATTGTAAGGAGAGTGATCACTTTAGATAAGCTATTACCAGCAGAAGAGTGGGGTGGGGGGAGGTATTTTTTCATGCTTTGTGTGTATAAAAAGATCTTCTACACTTTCCACAGTATGCATCGATGAAGTGAGCTGTAGCTCACGAAAGCTTATGTTCAAATAAATTGGTTAGTCTCTAAGGTGCCACAAGTACTCCTTTTCTTTTTGTGAATACAGACTAACACGGCTGTTACTCTGAAACACTTCCCTTGGGAGTCTGGAGGAAATTGATGCTGTGGGGGGCAGGGAATTGACCCCAAGGCCACATTTGTGAGTCTGTATCACACCACACATGCACAACAGCACTGCGCGAAGTGTGTACACGTCATCTTAACTCTGATGTTTCCTAACGTTTAAAGGCCTGGTCTCCAGGGTGTTCTTTGTGCATATAGATTGATTCTGGGGAGAGATGCAATCTTTTAGTTCAGAGTGGGAGCCATGTTAGTCTGTATCAGCAAAAAACAAAAACAAAACGAGGAGTAGTTCTGGCACCTTAGAGACTAACAAATGTATTTGGGCACATTTGATGGTGTGGCTGATGTGATTAGGTCCTAGGATGGTGTCCCTAGACTAGATATGTGGACAGAGTTGGCAATGGGTTTGTTGCAAGGATAGGTTCCTGGGTTAGTGTTTTTGTTGTGTGGTTGCTGGTGAGTATTTGCTTCAGGCTGGGAGGCTGTCTGTCAAAAAAAAGCTTATGCTCAAATATATTGGTTAGTCTCTAAGGTGCCACAAGTACTCCTTTTCTTTTTCCCAAGGGAAGTGGTGCTTCCTCCATCCCTTGATGAGATGCCTTTCTCGAGTCTGCTTTGGTCCAAAACTCGCTACTGTGCCATGCAGGAGGCCTGTGATGTGTAGGGGGCCAGATGAGATGATCTAAGAGTCTCTTCTGGCCTTCAAGTCTCCAAACCTCTGCAAAACTGAGTGCGGCACATTGAGCATCCTCTGATGGTTCCACGTGTGGCCTGCGTGAACCCTTGCACGACCACTGAGTGTGTGGGGGTGACCCAGGGGGAGCAGCTCAAACACGCACAGGAGCCGGCTCGGGGCAGGACATGAGCCCTGCACGGCTGGGGTGGGGGTGGCAGTGACATCACAAGGGCCTTTTGCAGCACTCAGCTGATTGGTGAAAGGAGGTTGGGAGGCGGTGACCTCACAGAGAGTCCACGACAACGGCCAGGGAGGACAGGCTGCAGGGCAGGGGGATCTCAGAGACCCCCGGGCCTTTGCTGCAGGGAGTCTCCTTCTGGAGGTGTCTCCTTGAGGACTGAGAGAGAATTCAGGGACTCGTATGTGAGCGCGAGGTGGAGCCTCTCTGGAGTTTTCTCCTTTCCCACTGCTCACTGAGCGAGAAGACAGACGTCCCTGTGGAGAAGGGAAGAGCCCCAGAGAGGTTGGGTACCAAGGCAGCCTGATCCGCCCGGTGCTGGCCCAATTCACGGCACGGAAAACAGGAGGTTAAGGTGGGACAATTTTCCCCCAGCGAGGCCTTTGTCCCTTCGAGTCCTTGGGGTTTGTCTTTTTTGGTTTCCCTTTTCCTGCTTCCCTCCCTCCACTGGCAAGGAGGGGGTACTCTGCAGCCCTCATGGTGGGAGGCCTCCCAAAGAGATGGGACAGGAAGCGTGCTCTGAGAGTGATCCTCACCGGTGACCTGAGCCATCCCTGGGCCATCTGGGGAACCCTCAGCCCACCGCCAGAGTCTCCACACTGATTGCCTGAGCAGGGGGTCTCGTGGCAGGGAGGAGACTCAGGACTTTGTTGTTCTCCTTTAAGGCCCAGCAAATAAGCCAGAACCAATCATCTGCTTGGTGAATTGTTCTCCTTCTCTCTGCTGATTGTCTCTGAGACGTTCCTGGTTCTCGCTGGTGTTCTCGTGCTGCTAAAACACTTGCTGAAGAATCAGTGTGAATGGTTGTTGGTCTGTAGCTCATTGCAGGTCCCTTTATTTTGATCATTCAGTGTTTGAAACTCCAGACTGATGGTTCATTTGAAAGTCAGGACACCCGGGTCCTATTCCCAACTCTATCCCGACAGGTTGTGTGATGGAAGACAAGGCCCTTCGCCTTTCTCAGCCTTCGCTTCTCCCTCTGTCAGTTGGAGAGAACAATCCTCTCACACTTGCCTCCCGGTGGGGGGAGGCTGGGGAGCTGTGGGGACCTGTTTGAGAGCATCACTCGGAGCAGTGTATCTTCCTTTTTGGACGTGACGACCTTTTTGGTCAAGATCCTTGATTATTCGGGGACCTATCCCGGAAGACCCAAAGTATTTGGGACATAAGACTTGTCTGGAAGGGCGCACAGGGCTAAAGTGTTTTTGGCCATAGCAGGTGCCTTGTCGCAAGAATGACGTCCATCCCCCTTCCAAACGAGCCCCAAATGAGCTATTACCAGAATTGCCCTTTACCTTGGGGTACGCCCATTTGTTAGGATTACTCTTCTGGTGGGGGGAGATTCTGCAATTCTGTCAATGTGCTGCTTTTGTCACTTGTGTTTTCCTATGGATCGCTACTCCTTCCTTCTGCAAGTTCCCTCCCAATGGAGCTACCCTGCAGGACCTCGGTTCCCCAGGGCTGGGGTCTTCCAGCCCCCAAATGTGATGAACATGAACAGACACACAGGCACACACACATGAGCATAGCATGTCAGAGAGGACTGGGTCATCAGCACTCGCAAGCTGACCCCTGGTGTGTCCCGGGACTCAGTGGGCTGGATCGAACAGCAATTTAATGCTGGTCCCCTCATACGTCCTGGGACTCAGTGGGCTGGGCTGAGCAACACCTTAATCTGCCACCCCCCTCTGCCCCCAGGTTCAGCACCTCCCTATCCCCATCTTCACCCCACAACCATTCTGCTAGTAACCCACTTGCTGAGCAAACCTCTGAGGATTTTTGGGGCTGCAGGGATCTTTAGCTTGGGTACAAGGAGCGTTGCTGCAGAGTGAATGGAGAAGCCAAAACCACCCATGGAGGTGGGGTGGGGGGCTAGCAAACTATAACTGATCACAGGAGGCAGGGTCAGGAGGCTATTCCTAGAGAGAGACAGAGGCACAGAAAGAGACAGATGGATCTCAGCACTCCTTGAAGCCGGAATCGATCAGGGTTCCCAGGTGGCCTTGGTCGCTGAGGGACCGGAGCGCTGGAGCCAGGCAGAGCCCCCAGCACAATCAGTCAGGAAAAGCGAATGAGGAGGACTTGTAGCCCCTTCGAGACTAACCAATTTATCTGAGCATAAACTTTCATGGGCTAAAGCCCACTTCATCAGATGCATGCAGGGGAAAATACAGCAGGAAGATATAGATATAGCGATACAGAGAAGACGAGAAAATGGGGGTTGCCATAGCAACTCTTAACGAGACCAATCGATGAAGGTGGGCTGTTAGCAGCAGGAGAAACAAAACTTTTGTTGTGATAATCAGGCTAATCTGGGGGACTAAAACTGCAGGGCAGAGAGACCAGTCAGTGTTGGGGGGTCCCGATCCAGTCCCCCAGCTTCTAGCCACCCACCCCCTTAAGGCTGCCATTGCTGGGAGCCCCCTCCATCTGCAACTTCAACTTGTAAAGATTGGAGATAAAACCTGTACAGCTGGGTGCCTTTGGGCAAAAACTTACACACAGGTACATGAAATCCATGCAAAGGAACCACAGTGGGTAAAACCAGGGAACAAAAGCCTGAGCAGCCCAAACCCCAGCCAGCTGTTGCTCCCACGAAGAGGGAACTGTTCCAATATCTCGTCCTTCACATTTCTCCTAGGAACTACCAGGGGCCGATTGAAAAGTGTGAAAATATTTTTTCAGAGAAAAAACATCCACAACTTGATTCTATTTTATTGACAGCATCATTGTTCGTACTGGCCTGGCTTGCCTTCTCTGGCAGAAGAGAGGCCGACAGACGCGGATGAGGACCACCAGCTGTGCCCCCACAAGACTGGGCTCTGGGCCCATCGTCCAGATATCTGAGACCCACATCCTTCCCCAGATCAACCGCCTGCAAAGTGGACCAGACCCACATCCCTCCCCAGAGTGACCATCCGTGACCTGGACAGCGCCCCCAGCTCAGCCAGGAAGGAGAACTCTTGAAACTTTCTTTGGCTTTTCATCTCCCTGTTCTTCCCCTCATTGTTGGGGGCTGAAAATACCTGGCCGTGGGAAGGGAAGAGGCAGGCCCTGGATTCTACCTCTCGGGAGCCCACAGCTCACCCCCAGAGGGTCGCCGACGGTCTGGTGAGACACTAGAAGGGCCATTTGCAAGTGCTTCAGTTTTCCAGCTCGATTTGGCTGTTGGTTTCTGGCCCAAAATGCGGAGGCCTGACAGCGTCAGCACTGGGCAAATGTGGCTCGTTGCTGGAAGAGTCTGATTCTCCCGTCGTCTTCTCCCTTCCGAGGGCTCCTCCGCGTCTCTCAGCAGCTCCTGGGGTCCCCAGCCGCTGTCCCCCCAGCCCGGTGGCAGACTGACGGCAGGGCAAGAAAGCAGACGCCGAACCCTCTTTGCTGTTGGCCTCCGGGACATCGCAATCAGCTTGTGCAGAAACACACACAGACCCCACCTGGAGCACATCGCACGTCACACACACAACACGTCCTGCGTCGCACATCACACACACAAAACATTGCACGTCACACACACGCAACACGCCTCACGTTGCACGTTGCATGTTGTACATCGCACACGCAAAGAGAAGACGTCGCACCCCACACTTCACATGTGCGTCTTCTTGTTTGCCGTGTTGAGTGTGTGTGTGATGTTGTGTTTGTGGTGTCATGTGACATGGTGTGTGTGTGTTTGTGTGTTTGTGATGTGTTTTGCGTAGTCTTGGGTGTGTCGTGTTGTGTGTCATGTTGTATGTGTTTGTGCCTATCTGTGTGATGTGTTGTGTGTCGTGTTGTGTATATGTGTGTGTGTGACATGGTGTGTGTGTGTGGTGTGTTTGTGGTATCATGTGGCATGTGGGGGTGTGTGTCTGACATGAATGTCATGTTGTGTGTGTTTGTGTCTGTGTGACATGTTGTGTGTTGTGTTGTGTGTGTGTTGTGTTGTGTTTCATGTTGTGCGTGTGTGAGAAACCTGTTTGTGTGTGTGATGTGTTGTGTTTGTGACACATTGTGTGTTTGTTTGTGCTACATGCGATGTGTTGTGTGTGTGATGTGCGATGTGCAACATCTGTGTGCGACATGCAACGTTTTTGTGTGTAACGTGCGACACGGGACATGTTGTGTGTTCAAAGTGTGGCGTGCAATGCGCGACGTGTGCCGTGCTGAGTGTGCGTGCGACGTGTGACGTGTTGTGTGTCCGACATTCGACGTGTTGTTTGTGTGATGTGCGATGCGCGATGTGTTGTGTGTGCAGGTGTGACGTGCAACATGTGATGTGTGATGTGTTGTGTGTGTCCCTACGATGTGCGACATGCGATGTGTTGTATGTGTGACATGTTGTGTGTCATGTTGTGTGTTACATGTTGTGTTGTGTGTGTCTGTGTGAGACAGATTCTGTGTCGTCTTGTGTGTGTGTGAGAGAGTTGTTTGTGTGTGTGATGTGTTGTGTGTCATGTGTGTGTGTGTGACGTGTTTCTGTGTGTGTGTCGTGCGACTTGCATACCTGTGTGCATGCGATGTGTTCTGTGTATCCGTGCAACGTGCAACGTGTTGTGTGGGACATGCGATTTGTTTCTGTGTGTGTTGCATTGTGTGTGTGTGATGTTGTGTTATGTGTGTGTGTTAGACTGGTTGTGTGTCGTGTTGTCTGTGTGAAATGTTTTTGTGTGTATTTGTCTCATGTTGTGTGTGTCATGTTATGTGTGTGTGTGTGACGGGTTGTGTGTTGTGTGTGATCTAGAGTGTTGTATGGATTGTGTGTGGTTGTGTGTTTGTGGTGACATGTGATGTGGGGTGTGGGTGTGGGTGACGTGTTTTGTGTAGTGTTGTGTGTGTGTGACATACTCTGTGTGTGTCTTTCTGGTGTGGTGTGTGATGTGTTGTGTGTGTGATGTGTGTTTGTGTTATATTGTGGGCCGTTTTGTGTCGTGTTCAATGTGTATATGGTGTTGTGTGTGTGGTGTCATGTTTTGTGTGAAGTGTTTGTCATGTTGTGTGTCATCTTGTGTGTGTTTGTGTGTGTGATGTGTTGTGTGACATGTTGTGTGTGTGTGAGAGACACGTTGTGTGTGTGACATGTTGTGTGTCACATTCTGTGTGTGTTGTGTCTCGTCTAGAGTGTTGCGTTGAGTGTGTGTGACGTGTTGTGTGTCGTGGTGTGTGTGTGTGTCTGTCTGTGTGAGTGTCTGTGATGTGTTGTCTGTCAGGTTGTGTGCCTGTGTTACGTTGTGTGCCATTTTGTGTGTTGTGCTGTGTATGTGACGTGTTGTGTGTCGCGTTTTGTGTGTTTCTGTATGTGTGACATGTGTGTAGTTTTTTCTGTCTGTGTGATGTGGTGTGTGTCGTGTTGTGCGTGTCTGAGATGTGTTTGTGAGTGTGAGGTGCGAGGTGCTGTGCGAGCGACACGCAATGTGTTGTGTGTGTCCGTGCTATGTGCCATGTGCATCGTGCAACAGGCGACGCGTTGTGTGTGTGTGCGTGCGACGTGCGACATGTGTGTGAGACGTGCTACATGTGACGTGTTGTGCGTGCGGCGTACAATGTGTTGTCTGTGCGTGCGACACACACCACATCACACACAACACGTCTCATGACACCACAACCACACAACACACACTCAACATGACATACAAAACGACACACAACACTACACACACAACACAACACACAACATGTCACACACCACTACACAAACACAACACATCAAACACAAACACACACACAACACAAAACACAACACATCACACACACACTGAACACAAGACTCTGGACGACACACAGCACACACACAAGACATCAGACACACACAAACGTGTCTCACACACACACGTGGGCAAACGTGGCTGGTTGCCGTCAGGGTCTGCGTCTCCCTGCGGGTCCAGGGGCCTGGCTGCAGCTCCCGCCCCAGCCCTCCCCCCGGGGGCATTGGCTGCTGCCCCTTCCCGTGTCCCGGCCCCTCCGTCCTGGGTGTGTGGCTGGTGGCTGGGCTGTGGAAACGCCTGTGGGATGCGGCTTCCTTCGAGTTCCCAAAGGGTTGGTTGGACTCGGGCACGAGTCTCCTTTCCCGTGCGAGAGATCCCGGCGTCACCTTTCCACCACGTCCTTGCCAAGGCTCCCTGCGCAGCTGAGCCGGGAGGGTTTTCTCACCTGTGTTTTTCTCCACCATCCTGCCTGCAGAGGGAGAGCTGCATTCGGGTCTCACTGTGGTGTGTTGGTCAAGGGGTCGGATTCTCACGCGGGGCGGGAGAGAGTGCGGAGAAGACCTTGGAAAGGTGAAGTCGGGGGCAGGACATTTTCAGGTGCCTGTTTTTGTGGGGGTTTGTTGAATGTTGCTTTTGCTGAAATGGAGAGAAAGGTTGTTGGCTTTTCAGCCTGAAGGCTTGTTCTGTCCAGCAGCCCAAACTGCCAGCCTTGTTTCACCTCTTTAATGTTGGACAGGGACAGGGACACGTGAGCACCTTTGACTCTTTTGGAGCCCCTTGAGTCGATTGAAATGACCACAAAAGTTCCCACCCCCTGTGTGAGTAGCATGTGGGAGTGAGCCTCTTTTTTCCTTTCTCCCCTCTCGGATGTCAGAAGCCCCCTAGACAGGTGCATGGCTCCTTCCCCTTCACATGGCATGATAGTGGGCACAGGCTGAGAGAAAACAACTATCCCAGGGCCAAGTGCAAAGTGGGGAAGGTGACTGATGGGGTCGGACTCTCCTTTGGGTTATTACAAACCCGGGGTTCCTGCATTTCCTCCAGAACAAAACCTGTTTTCTAAATCGCTTCTCTGCTAAGGCTGCGTCTACACTCCCCCTTGTGTCGGTAGAACGTATGTCGCTCAGGGGTGTGAAGAAGCCACCCCCCGAGTGAGACAAGTTACATCGACCTAAGTGCCGGTGTGGACAGTGCTCTGTCATTGATTTCCCTGCAGTAATAGGCTTCATCTCTCGCTCTGCAGAGCCAAGCCTCTCAAAGCCTTTCAAGTAATCCTCGGGTGCTTCAGGGGTGTCTGTGCTGAGGACAGCTGAATTAATGTGAACTGGCTGAGGCTTGGTTTTTCTCAGCTCAGGGCCCTGATTTATCTGGTGCTCTGGGTAGTTCCCCTGATCACACTTCCTCAGGCTCGTCCTTGGGCGGAGATTTATCATGGGAATTACGCGGAGAGGAATGATCCTGGGGAACTCAGTGCCGAGCCTCCCAAATCTGCACTTTTGTCTTTCTTTAATGAACAGATGGAAGATCAAAGCATTGTATTCAATCCTTGAAGTGTCCATCCCATTTCTGTGCAGTTTGGACTTGAAAAGTTGTCCTTCTTCGTCTGTACACCACACGTGTCCATTTTAAATCAAAAGATGCATAATGAGCCATGGGCTACTTCCCTATGACACAGAGGGTCACAAACATGGTAGTGAAGAGGACAGATTACTAAGTAATCCCAGTGGGTTTCAGCCCCGTAGTATCACCTGGAAGGATTTTTCCTTCCTTTCAAAAGGGCAGAACCCAAACCCCATTCACAAGCTGCAGGGAACCTTACAGTAAATTCTTCCCACATGGTCCTCTTCGTAAAACCCGTCTGTCAGAGCTTGCCTTAGCACAAGAAAATAACGCCAGGCAGTGGTAAGCACACAAACAAGACTTTATTTACGAGAGGGAAAAGGACTACGCTAGGCTAGAGAAGGGGGGGATTAACAAAACTTGAACTCTGGAAGTGCTCCAGTCTCCCAAACAATTACACCCAGGAGGTCAGGTTGATGTTCTCTCTCCCTTCTCTTGCAGGGACAGCGATGGACGGCTGCTGCTCTCTTGACATTGGACGTCAGGGAGGGACTCCATGATGGACACAGGAACGGGTGAGTAGACCTAACTAAAAACCCTCCCTATCCCTCTTTGCGTCGTCTCTGCCTGGATGTTAGACCCTATCTACGCGGATTCAATCCGTGCGTGGGAGTGTGCTCCCCAACCCAAACTAATAGAGGAAATGGCTAAAGGTCACCAGCTTCTTTTCCCAAGTCCAAGATGGCCACCTGACAGATAACCCAAAAGGTACGTGCCTTTTTTCCCTTCTTTTAGGAATATTTGGCAGGGGCAAGCAGCATTTTACACACCCGGAGACTGGATTTGACCAATCAGGGGACGTTGCGGGGCAGGGTGACCCACGCTGAAGGGGGTTGTATATCCCCTCTGAGAACTCCTCCCTATGTCCTCTACCAATTGAAGTGGGCGTCAGCCCCGTAGGACCACCTCGAGAGGGGATTTGACCAAAGAAGGGAAGTGCTGCAGTGGAGTGACCTGCCTGCAACAGGATCCCGTGGTCCCTCTAAAATGTCCCCACACCACCCTCTAGCAGTTGGCGAGGGTTTCACTCCCACCTTAGGCCCAACAACACTTCAATGGTCACTGAATGAGGGGCCTGTGGAAAAAAATAATACAATTGTGCAATTAAAGACTTTGTCAAAATGCACGTGCACAGTACTCAGACTCCCTGAATCCTGGCGTTTCTGAACTTTCCATTGCTCAGTTTTGCAAACTTACTAATTGTTATTTTAATGCAGATTTTTATATATTTGTTGGGCGACAAAAGATATAAAAATACAGACATCGATTCATATCATTGTCGTGCAAACATCCCCATTTCATTGTTTGTTTTTAAAGAAAAAAAGTACAGGACTAGGTTCTGGCAATTTCTGTATTGAGCTGTAAAGAAAGATATTTTTAAGGGTTTTGAACTGTCGAAACAGAGGCCCAGAGATTGTCTCACACAGGGAGGAGTGGGTGATGCAGTGCACACTTTCCCAAGCCAGCAGAATTGCTGGACCCCAAGAGATTCCCCCTCTATTCCTGAGTCAACCTTTGCCAGAAGCAAGCAGACAGAAGGACAAATGTAGCTGTCCATTTTAATAAAGGCTCTTGTAACTTCCTGGGTAAACTGGTCCCTTCCATTCTTTAGCTGACTATTACTCAGGCTCTTTTCTTACTGGCAAACCTGAATTTTGATTTTTCTACGTCATGGCCAGTCTTTATCGTCTCTCTTGTAAACTTGAATATGCCAATCCCTGAGAGGACATACTTTCTTGTTTTTTTCTAGTTCGGCAATCATAGTTCTGGGGATTGAGCTCCCATTTAAGGTACTTTTAATGATGACCCCCAGTCCTTTATTTCATCTGTCAGGATGTTTAAAGAGAGCACCTCCCCTTCACTGAACGCCACTGCTCTGACTTTGGATTCCCTTGTAGAATGTGTGGGGCTGGAGTAGTTGTCTCAGCTGGATTCTTAATCCAGAGGGAAGACGCTCTCTCCTGTTCAATCAAGATCAGGAATGGCACATAGATTTGGGAGAAAAAGTACATTTTACTTTTACTCTATTTTCTTATTTCTCAAAAGGAACAGTACAACAAAGATAAAAACCCCATTGTGAATAATCAATATAGGTATTGATGTATCTTGTCTGAAATGGGACAGCTGCTCTTCTACTCTCGGGATGGATGCCATATCAATAGATAAGATAAAAAGACAGGCCTAACTGAGAGACTGAACCCATATTAGGGCCAAACTCTGCTCCTCGGTTACATGAGTACGTTGCTCCCCGACTAGGGCCCAAATCTGTATAAAGAAGAGTAAATCTACCCGAGGGAGTATCGAACAACTTCCAACCTGTTCAAGAAGGGTGTTTGAGTCTAAACTATAAAGACAGTTCCAAATATGGACCGCAGTTCAGGAAAGCAGCCTTATTCATCCGAGCATATGAATGATGTAAGAAAATTCTGAAAATGTGGATCTTAGATCATGGCCATAATTTAAAAAAATTAATTGACACAGCTGGACACCATTCACGTTTGAAACATAAAGTAGCTTAAAACTGTCCTAGCTTGAAGTGGTTTGAAACTGCTTCAGGAAATGTGGTCCTCTTACAAGTGTAGATGTGAGGTTACATATATGGTAAAACCATGTATACAGAATACATGTTGATTTTAATCCTTCAAATTTCCTAAACACTATACAGACTATCTAACTGCTTATTTTTAAATCCTAATCAGAGAAAAATTAAAATGATTTGTGCAAATAATTGAATTCTAAGGATTGTGTAACAACAAACACTCTTATTTTCTAGATCTACTGAGAGCTAGCTCTGAGAGAACAAAACAGTATTTTCAGTGTTTATGGTTCTTTACTGAAGAAGGTCTATTCTTTATCTAAGAACAGGAAAACAAAAGAATTCACAATATTGTTATCCCTTTTGACCTGAGCAATTAGTGACTATTTTGGGTCTTGTGAGTTGTTTCCATTAGGAGGGGAAATGGATGATGGAGTCAGGTATTTTTTTGACACAATCCTGCTTATTTACAAAGAATGTACCCAAAGTTCTATTTCCCTAACGACAGCAGGAATAGTTTCTTGGCTCACAATTCCAAGCCTCTTTCTATCCAGCAGTCTACCCTAAAGCTCTCTCTCTCTCTCTCTCTCTCTCTCAACTTTTTCTGAGATCACACTACAAAAACTTCTCAGGGGCTCCTTTGTGCTTCTGCGGTGTCACACTCCCTCTCTTCCTCCCCCTGCCCCGAATCCCATCCTCCTGCATTTGCATTCAGACCCTAGTGAAAGCCACTTCCACTGTATGGCTCAACTCCTATTCCAGCTTTACTTGATGGTGACTTCTATTAAGTCAGCCATCTATTCCACAAAAGAACTTGATTGTTTTTACATTGATCCTGAATAAAGGACAACTGGTATGCTCACCAGCTTCAATAAGGCTTCCCCTTTCCCCAGCATAACTACCTGTTTTTATGTTGTTTTTATAAATCTGTATCTTGTACACGTCCGCAAAACCCGCAGCATTCTTTTATTTTTACTAACCTGAAACAGGATATTGAATGCATAATTTCCGTTACACCAATGTAAATCTGTGGTAATTCATTAGAATTATTCCATCTTTATCCTGGTGGCAAAATATGTTAGCACGTCACTAGAGAAAACATGACACTTTTTGATAATTGTTATTGTTGCCGGCATGCAGTGCCGAGAGGCTAAACAACAGCTGGGGTTGGTTCGCTACCCGGTGTGCTACACCCAATAATCACAACGGGGTGGAGAAGCAGAAAAGTTTATTTGCAGCTGCAAAAAGATCCAGGGAGAATAGAATCTCAAATACTGCACACAGAGCAGGAAGTTACACAGGCTTTTATACATCCTTTTTCCCAGCACACCCTAAGTATCCATCTAGCCAGTTCCCAGCTAGTTCCCTTGTTCTCTGTATCATTTGTTAACCTATACATAAAGCTGCTTTATTCAGCATTGTTCTTCCATATCTGCCCTGTTTGGCCTTGTTTAGTTTCAGGCAGTCTGACTCTGCAACATATTGTTGCAGATCCTCAGCATAACTGCTGCGAGTGCCTCCAGGCCAGGGAGCCAAGGACACTTGGGCCTACTACGCAGAGCTGCTGCGAGTGCCTCCAGGCGGGAGGGGGGCCAAGGACACTTGGGCCTCGTGCGAGGCGGCTTCATCGACACTCGTGGTCTTCCATCCCCTCGAGTTACCTAGTGGCCATGCCCCAGGGTCCCCAACACTAGTGAAACAAAACTGCAGGAACTGAGGGGTGGGGTGTGTGTTTAGTGGCTTGGCAGCCCTGAGCCAATCCCCTGAGCCCCGAGGGCCGGCAGCGCTGGCAGGGCAAGGGCAGGGCTATCCTGCCCTCGAGCCTCTATCTTCATCCAGTGCCCTGCCGGGGCAGCCCCGGAGAGGGGAGCTCAGTCTCAGGGGCACATTCACCCCTTTGCTGTGGGACCCTGTCGGTGCCGCTCGTCGTGCTGGCTTCTGGGACACAAGTGCCCATCCTGCAGGGCTGAGCCCCCCCGACAGCTGATTTCACACAAAGACCCTAGCACCCCTCATCGCAAGCAGCTCTTCAGAGATCCCGCTCCCAGTCCAAACCCTGCCAGGGCTGAACCAGCAGAGCGGGTACCTCCGGGGGCAGGTCTCATCCCCAACCCAGGGTGAAGTGCCGGGGGCAATGGCAGATTAGCCACTGAGCCTGTGCCCGGGGGTTGCCAGGCAGGCAGGGCAAGGAAAGCCCCCACATTCTGACCCCACTCCCTGGCGGAAGCCGTGGGGGGAGGGCCGGAGAAGCCCCGAGTGCCCCCTGAGCCCACCCCGTGCTGCAGCCCCGGGGCTGGAAAACCTCTTGCTGCCTGCCCCGGCCTCAGCTTCTCCAATATGGGGCAAGCGGGGGTGGGGGGAGGCCGTCTGGAACAGGGGCAGGGCCCTGGGGAAGGGGCAGAAAGGGGTGGGGCCATGGGCAGGGCCACAGGCAGAATGGGGGCAGGACCACAGTTAGAAGGGGTGGGGAAGGGCCCCGCACTTGTTCTGGCCCAGGGCCCCAGGAAACCTTAATCAACCTCTGGCTGTGGGGTGGCCCATACAGGGCACTCAGTGCCCCCCTTCCCCGTTAAGGCAGGGCCCAGAGCAGACCCCAACCCTTTCAGCTCCCCTTAAAATCATAATGAGCTGCCTCTTTTGAGGCCCCAGGTTTGATCGTTGAGGCCATTGGGCCTGTTGTGGGGACCCAGGCCCTGGAGGCTAACACTGACATTTAAAGCACTCACATCCTCATCCCCTACAGGATTTGGCCGACCCCCACCGTGCCTCAGTGTTCTGTTAAATGGGCGCAGAGAAGGCAGAGGCCACCTCCCCGCTCCATCAGAGAGCGGCTGCTCTGCACAGGCCCTGGCACCAGCCACTGGTCTCTGCTACTCCTGCAGCACATGGCTGGGGGAGGCACCCAAAGCCCTAGAGGGGGCCCCACAAAATCACCTCCTTCTCCCAAAATTCTCTCACCAGGGCAGCAGGGTGCATTTACCAAAGTAACTGTGATGCCCTTGGGGCCAGCACCTCAGACCAGGGGAGCCCAGGACATGGCCAGCCCCACTCTGCAGACTGGGGGCAGCTGGCCCCAAGCTCTCCTGGCTGGCTCCTGGTCCCAGCTAGACTCAGGAGCTGTCACTGGAGTTTCCAGAGCTTGGGTATCTCCAAGACCAGGCTGACGGTGCCCCTGGGGGGCCAAGGAACCAGCAGCAGCTAGCCCAGCCAGGAGCAGTTGTGGGGAGGGCAGGGTGGCAGGGGGCAGAGATGCTGGCTTGGCCCAGCAATGGGATAAGGATATAGACCATCTGGCCGCGAAGGCCCCATAACTGATTCCTCTGGGACCAGGTCCAGCCCATGCAGAACCTGGGGCTGGGACATGTGTGGGGAGGGGGGAAAGAGGGAGAGACAGGGCCTGTCGGCAAGGCAAGATTTGCCCTGCAGCTCTGGGGTTTGTTACCATACAGGGACATCCCTCGGTGGGTCCCTTGGCGACAGCCCCTGGTGGCTGCTCTTTGCCAGGCTCTCCTAATGCTGCAGTCATTGCTCTATTGCCCTCGTCTCCCATTGGGTCTGGCTGGGGTTTCCTGCCGGTCCTGAGGGAGCAGAGAGGAGAGGAGGGACGGGCCAGGCCTCTCCTCCCCAAGGGAAGTGTGGGCAGAACAGCTGGTCGTGGCCCCTACACCATGGCACGGCTAGCTGTGCCTCAAGCAACCAATCCCCTTAGGCCTGTCAACACCACAGTTAGGCTGGCATACATTGCCTTGCATTCACCTCGCTGTGCCCATGTCTGCACTCAAATTTGTCTTTGGCCAATGTAATTGCTCCCTTATGCTGATGCCGTAAAACCACCTCTCCAGATGGCATTGGCCTACATCTACCCTAACCATCCTCCAGCAGCTGTCCCGCAATACCCCATTCCCTGCAACAGTGACCGCAGTGGCCATGTTGTAAACTCCACGCAGCACCCCTCGCCCCATGAAGTGATTCCTGCACTGCAGGGAGCCTGGTCTGCTCCCCGGGGTTCCCTAAACCCAAAGCTCATGGTAACTTTACTCTCTGTGAGGCCGTTGTGACGTTGCACTCATATGCTTTATGAAAATATGCTTATGAACAGGAACATAACATGCCTGGAATATGCTTTATGCTAAATGCCCCATGTGATATATCCTTAGAAAGCTTAAAATCTACTAAGTGTGTACTACTAGGGGCGGATCGGGGGCATCCCAGGTGCTGGGGGAGGAGGCCCGGGACCCCACTGGTGCTGGGGGAGGGGGCTGCAGTGCGCAGCCTAGGAGTGGGACCCCTGCTCGTCCTGGGGGGTGGGCACAGTTCCCATTGGCCAGGAACCTCAGCCAATGGGAGCTGTGGGGGGCAGGGCCTGAAGGCACAGGCAGAGTGGTGTGGAGACCCCCCCACAACCCCTCTGCCACCTAGGAGCTGCAGGGCTATGCCGGTGGGAGCTGGGGAGCCCCCCATCCCGAATTAAGCCTCCCCTCATCCCTCAGCACCCTGACCCAGCCCCCTCCCACACTCCTGTCAAGGTTTCTTCCCCACTTTGAATTCTAGGGTAAAGATGTGGGGACCTGCATACAAACCTCCTCAGCTTACTTTTACCAGCTTAGGTTAAAACTTCCCCAAGGTACAAACTATTTTACCCTTTTGCCCCTGAACTTCCACTGCCACCACCAAACTTTATCTGGGTTCCTGAGAAAACGTAGTTTGGACACATCTTTCCCCACCAAATCCTCCCAACCCTTGCACCCAACTTCCTGGGGAAGGTTTGGTAAAAATCCTCACCAATTTGCATAGGTGACCACAGACCCAAATCCTTGGATCTTAGAACAATGAAAAAGCATTCCGTTTTCTTACAAGAAGACTTTTAATAGAAGTAAAAAGAATCACCTCTGTAAAATCAGGATGGTAGATATCTTACAGGGTAATTAGTTTCAAACATAGAGAATCCCTCTAAGCAAAACCTTAAGTTACAAAAAAGACACACAAACAGGAATAGTCATTCTATTCAGCACAGCTATTTTCTCAGCCATTTAAAGAAATCATAATCTAACACCTACCTATCTAGATTACTTACTAAGTTCTAAGACTCCATTCCTGTTCTGTCTCCGGCAAAAGCATCACACAGACAGACACAGACCCTTTGTTTTTCTCCCTCCTCCCAGCTTTTGAAAGTACCTTGACTCCTCATTGGTCATTTTGGTAAGGTGCCAGCGAGGTTACCTTTAGCTTCTTAACCCTTTACAGGTGGGAGGATTTTTCCTCTGGCCAGGAGGGATTTTAAAGGGGATTACCCTTCCCTTTATATTTATGACAACTCGCAACTGCGCCATACAGGAGGCCTGTGATGTGTAGGGGGCCAGATGAGATGATCTAAGAGTCTCTTCTGGCCTTCAAGTGTCCAAATCTCTGCAAAATCGAGTGTGGCACATTTAGCATCCTCTGATGGTTCCACGGGTGGCCTGCGTGAACCCTTGCACGACCACTGAGTGTGTGGGGGTGACCCAGGGGGAGCAGCTCAAACACGCACAGGAGCCGGCTCGGGGCAGGACATGAGCCCTGCAGGGCAGGGGTGGGGGTGGCAGTGACATCACAAGGGCCTTTTGCAGCACTCAGCTGATTGGTGAAAGGAGGTTGGGAGGCGGTGACCTCACAGAGAGTCCACGACAACGGCCAGGGAGGACAGGCTGCAGGGCAGGGGGATCTCAGAGACCCCCGGGCCTTTGCTGCAGGGAGTCTCCTTCTGGAGGTGTCTCCTTGAGGACTGAGAGAGAATTCAGGGTCTCGTATGTGAGCGCGAGGTGGAGCCTCTCTGGAGTTTTCTCCTTTCCCACTGCTCATTGAGCGAGAAGACAGACGTCCCTGTGGAGAAGGGAAGAGCCTCAGAGAGGTTTGGTACCTAGGCAGCCTGATCCACCTGGTGCTGGCCAAATTCTGGGCATGGAAAACAGGAGGTTAAGGTGGGACAATTTTCCCCCAACTAGGCCTTTGTCCCTTCGAGTCCTTGGGGTTTGTCTTTTTTGGTTTTCCTTTTTCTGCTTCCCTCCGTCCACTGGCGAGGAGGGGGCTGCTCTGTAGCCCTCCTGGTGGGAGGCCTCCCAAAGAGATAGGACAGGAAGCGTGCTCTGAGAGTGATCCTCACCGGTGACCTGAGCCATCCCTGGGCCATCTGGGGAACCCTCAGCCCACCGCCAGAGTCTCCACGCTGACTGGCTGAGCAGGGGGTCTCGTGGCAGGGAGGAGATTCAGGACTTTGTTGTTCTCCTTTAAGGCCCAGCAAATAAGCCAGAACCAATCATCTGCTTGGTGAATTGTTCAAATTCTCACTGCTGATTGTCTCTGAGCCGTTCCTGGTTCTCGCTGGTGTTCTCGTGCTTCTGAAACACTTGCTGAAGAATCAGTGCGAATGGTTGTTGGTCTGTAGCTCATTGCAGGTCCCTTTATTCTGATCATTCAGTGTGTGAAACTCCAGACTGATCATAGAATCATAGAATATCAGGGTTGGAAGGGACCTCAGGAGGTCATCTAGTCCAACCCCCTGCTTAAAGCAGGACCTATCCCCAACTAAATCATCCCAGCCAGGGCTTTGTCAAGCCTGACCTTAAAGACTTCTGAGGCAGGAGATTCCACCACCTCCCTAGGTAACTCATTCCAGTGTTTCACCACCCTCCTAGTGAAAAAGTTTTTCCTAATATCCAACCTAAACCTCCCCCACTGCAACTTGAGACCATTACTCCTCGTTCTGTCATCTGCTACCACTGAGAACAGTCTAGATCCATCCTCTTTGGACCCCCCTGGCAGGTAGTTGAAAACAGCTATCAAATCCCCCCTCCTTCTTCTCTTCTGCGGGCTAAATAATCCCAGCTCCCAGCCTCTCCTCATAAGTCATGTGTTCCAGTCCCCTAATCATATTTGTTGCCCTCCGCTGGACTCTTTCCAATTTTTACACACCCTTCTTGTAGTGTGGGGCCCAAAACTGGACACAGTACTCCAGATGAGGCCTCACCAGTGTCGAATAGAGGGGAACGATCATGTCCCTCGATCTGCTGGCAATGCCCCTACTTATACATCCCAAAATGCCATTGGCCTTCTTGGCAACAAGGGCACACTGCTGACTCATTTCCAGCTTCTCGTCCACTGTAACCCCTAGATCCTTTTCTGCCGAACTGCTGCCGAGCCATTCGGTCCCTAGTCTGTAGCGGTGCATGGGATTCTACCGTCCTAAGTGCAGGACTCTGCATTTGTCCTTGTTGAACCTCATCAGATTTCTTTTAGCCCAATCATCTAATTTGTCTAGGGCCCTCTTTATGCTATCCCTACCCTCCAGTGTATCTACCTCTCCTCCCAGTTTAGTGTCATCTGCAAACTTGCTGAGGGTGCAATCCATGCCATCCTCCAGATCATTAGTGAAGATATTAAACAAAACTGGCCCCAAAGTATTTGGGACATAAGACTTGTCTGGAAGGGCGCACAGGGTAAAGTGTTTTTTGCCATAGCAGGTGACTTGTCCCAAGAATGATGTCCATCCCCCTTCCAAACAAGCCCCAAATGAGCTTTTACCAGAATTGCCCTTTACCTTGGGGTACGCCCATTTGTTAGGGTTACTCTTCTGGTGGGAGGAGATTCTGCAATTCTGTCAATGTGCTGCTTTTGTCACTTGTGTTTCCCTATGGAGCGCTACTCCTTCCTTCTGCAAGTTCCCTCCCAATGGAGCTACCCTGCAGGACCTCGGTTCCCCAGGGCTGGGGTCTTCCAGCCCCCAAATGTGATGAACATGAACAGACACACAGGCACACACACATGAACATAGCATGTCAGAGAGGACTGGGTCATCAGCACTCGCAAGCTGACCCCTGATGTGTCCCGGGACTCAGTGAGCTGGATCGAACAGCAATTTAATGCTGGTCCCCTCCTATGTCCTTGGACTCAGCTGGCTGGGCTGAGCAACACCTTAATCTGCCACCCCCCTATGCCCCAGGTTCAGCACATCCCTATCTCCACCTTCACACCACAACCATTCTGCTAGTAACCCACTTGAAGAGCAAACCCCCGAGGACTTTTGGGGCTGCAGGGATCTTTAGCTTGGGTACAAGGAGCGTTGCTGCAGAGTGAATGGAGAAGCCAAAACCACCCATGGAGGTGGGGTGGGGGGGCTAGCAAACTATAACTGATCAACATGAGGCAGGGTCAGGAGGCTATTCCTAGAGAGAGACAGAGGCACAGAAAGAGACAGATGGATCTCAGCACTCCTTGAAGCTGGAATCGATCAGGGTTCTCAGGTGGCCTTGGTCGCTGAGGGACCGGAGCGCTGGAGCCAGGCAGAGCCCCCAGCACAATCAGTCAGGAAAAGCGAATGAGGAGGACTTGTGGCACCTTAGAGATGAACCAATTTATCTGATCATAAGCTTTCATGGGCTAAAGCCCACTTCATCAGATGCATGCAGTGGAAAATACAGCAGGAAGATATAGATATATTGATACAGAGAAGACAAGAAAATGGGGTTTGCCATAGCAACTCTTAACGAGACCAATCGATGAAGGTGGGCTGTTAGCAGCAGGAGAAAAAAACACTTTTGTTGTGATACCTTAATCCTTTGGTCTCGTTAAGAGTTAGAATGGCAACCCCCATTTTCTCATGTTCTCTGTGTATATATATCTATATATCTTCCTGCTGTATTTTCCACTGCATGCGTCTGATGAAGTGGGCTTTAGCCCATGAAAGCTTATGCTGAAATAAATTGGTTAGTGTCTAAGGTGCCACAAGTCCTCCTCGTTCTTTCTGCTGAAACAGACTAACATGGCGGAGAACCAGCTGAGCAGCAGGGACAGCAGAGCAGCTCACAGCAGGAGTTTGCCTGGGAGTTCACCTGGAGTGAGCCCAATGAGGCTTACGTCTTGCAAACTGCTCTGAGGAAGCTCGTAGTAGGAAGGTGATATGGAAGGGGGGGGTTCAGCTGTTGTGACCTGCACTGGATGTGCCATGTTTGTCTTTCTTCCACAGGACAGAAGCAACTTTGTCTGTACAAAGTGCAAGCTGGTCTCCATATTGGAAGAGAAGATTGAAGGTCTGGAGCAACAGATAACAACCCTGCGTAGCATACGGGAAACTGAGGATTTCCTGGACAAAACTCAGGATAGGCTTCTAGGGGCACAAAGCTCTACAGATATAGAGCAGGTTGAACAGAGGAGCCAGGAGGCCAGTGAAGAAGCTTGGCAACATGTGACCTCCAGAAGAGGTAAGCGGAATGTCCGGGTTCCAGTAACACAGACACAGGTAACTAACCGCTTTCATGTTCTCTCCACAGGTATCGTTGCGGAGAGTGGACCAGATGATATGTCTGGGGCGAGAAAGCGGAAGGAGACTCCGCTGGTTGGAAGGCATGAGATGCTATGTCCTGAGGTTGGGAGTTCCACAACCACCACTCCCAAGAGGAGAAGGCGGGTGGTGGTGGTCGGGGACTCTCTCCTCCGGGGGACTGAGTCATCTATCTGCCGCCCTGACCGGGAAAACCGAGAAGTCTGCTGCTTGCCAGGGGCTAAGATTTGCGATGTGACGGAGAGACTGCCGAGACTCATCAAGCCCTCGGATCGCTACCCCTTCCTGCTTCTCCACGTGGGCACCAATGATACTGCCAAGAATGACCTTGAGCGGATCAATGCGGACTATGTGGCTCTAGGAAGAAGGATAAAGGAGTTGGAGGCGCAAGTGGTGTTCTCGTCCATCCTCCCCGTGGAAGGAAAAGGCCTAGGTAGGGAGTGTCGAATCGTGGAAGTCAACGAATGGCTACGCAGGTGGTGTCGGAGAGAAGGCTTTGGTTTCTTTGACCATGGGATGGTGTTCCATGAAGGAGGAGTGCTGGGCAGAGACGGGCTCCATCTTACGAAGAGAGGGAAGAGCATCTTTGCCAGCAGGCTGGCTAACCTAGTGAGGAGGGCTTTAAACTAGGTTCACTGTGGGAAGGAGACCAAAGCCCTGAGGTAAGTGGGAAAGCGGGATACCGGGAGGAAGCACAGGCAGGAATGTCTGTGAGGGGAGGGCTCCTGCCTCATACTGGGAATGAGGGGCGATCAACAGGTTATCTCAAGTGCTTATATACAAATGCACAAAGCCTTGGAAACAAGCAGGGAGAACTGGAGGTCCTGGTGATGTCAAGGAACTATGACGTGATCGGAATAACAGAGACTTGGTGGGATAACTCACATGACTGGAGTACTGTCATGGATGGTTATAAACTGTTCAGGAAGGACAGGCAGGGCAGAAAAGGTGGGGGAGTAGCACTGTATGTAAGGGAGCAGTATGACTGCTCAGAGCTCTGGTACGAAACTGCAGAAAAACCTGAGTGTCTCTGGATTAAGTTTAGAAGTGTGTGCAACAAGAGTGATGTAGTGGTGGGATTCTGCTATAGACCACCGGACCAGGGGGATGAGGAAGATGAAGCTTTCTTCCGGCAGCTCACGGAAGCTACTAGATCGCATGCCCTGATTCTCATGGGTGACTTTAATTTTCCTGATATCTGCTGGGAGAGCAATACAGCGATGCATAGACAATCCAGGAAGTTTTTGGAAAGTGTGGGGGGCAATTTCCTGGTGCAAGTGCTAGAGGAGCCAACTAGGGGGGGCGCTTTTCTTGACCTGCTGCTCACAAACCGGGTAGAATTAGTGGGGGAAGCAAAAGTGGATGGGAATCTGGGAGGCAGTGACCATGAGTTGGTTGAGTTCAGGATCCTGACGCAGGGAAGAAAGGTAAGCAGCAGGATACGGACCCTGGACTTCAGGAAAGCAGACTTCGACTCCCTCAGGGAACGGATGGCCAGGATCCCCTGGGGGACTAACTTGAAGGGGAAAGGAGTCCAGGAGAGCTGGCTGTATTTCAAGGAATCCCTGTTGAGGTTACAGGGACAAACCATCCCAATGAGTCGAAAGAATAGTAAATATGGCAGGCGACCAGCTTGGCTTAATGGTGAAATCCTAGCGGATCTTAAACATAAAAAAGAAGCTTACAAGAAGTGGAAGGTTGGACATATGACCAGGGAAGAGTATAAAAATATTGCTCGGGCATGTAGAAATGATATCAGGAGGGCCAAATCGCACCTGGAGCTGCAGCTAGCCAGAGATGTCAAGAGTAACAAGAAGGGTTTCTTCAGGTATGTTGGCAACAAGAAGAAAGCCAAGGAATGTGTGGGCCCCTTACTGAATGAGGGAGGCAACCTAGTGACAGAGGATGTGGAAAAAGCTAATGTACTCAATGCTTTTTTTGCCTCTGTTTTCACTAACAAGGTCAGCTCCCAGACTGCTGCGCTGGGCATCACAAAATGGGGAAGAGATGGCCAGCCCTCTGTGGAGAAAGAGGTGGTTCGGGACTATTTAGAAAAGCTGGACGTGCACAAGTCCATGGGGCCGGACGAGTTGCATCCGAGAGTGCTGAAGGAATTGGCGGCTGTGATTGCAGAGCCATTGGCCATTATCTTTGAAAACTCGTGGCGAACCGGGGAAGTCCCGGATGACTGGAAAAAGGCTAATGTAGTGCCAATCTTTAAAAAAGGGAAGAAGGAGGATCCTGGGAACTACAGGCCAGTCAGCCTCACCTCAGTCCCTGGAAAAATCATGGAGCAGGTCCTCAAAGAATCAATCCTGAAGCACTTGCATGAGAGGCAAGTGATCAGGAACAGCCAGCATGGATTCACCAAGGGAAGGTCATGCCTGACTAATCTAATCACCTTTTATGATGAGATTACTAGTTCTGTGGATGAAGGAAAAGCAGTGGATGTATTGTTTCTTGACTTTAGCAAAGCTTTTGACACGGTCTCCCACAGTATTCTTGTCAGCAAGTTAAGGAAGTGTGGGCTGGATGAATGCACTATAAGGTGGGTAGAAAGCTGGCTAGATTGTCGGGCTCAACGGGTAGTGATCAATGGCTCCATGTCTAGTTGGCAGCCGGTATCAAGTGCAGTGCCCCAAGGGTCGGTCCTGGGGCCGGTTTTGTTCAATATCTTCATAAATGATCTGGAGGATGGTGTGGATTGCACTCTCAGCAAATTTGCGGATGATACTAAACTGGGAGGAGTGGTAGATACGCTGGAGGGGAGGGATAGGATACAGAAGGACCTAGACAAATTGGAGGATTGGGCCAAAAGAAATCTGATGAGGTTCAATAAGGATAAGTGCAGGGTCCTGCACTTAGGATGGAAGAACCCAATGCACCGCTACAGACTAGGGACTGAATGGCTAGGCAGCAGTTCTGCGGAAAAGGACCTAGGGGTGACAGTGGACGAGAAGCTGGATATGAGTCAGCAGTGTGCCCTTGTTGCCAAGAAGGCCAATGGCATTTTGGGATGTATAAGTAGGGGCATAGCGAGCAGATCGAGGGACGTGATCGTCCCCCTCTATTCGACATTGGTGAGGCCTCATCTGGAGTACTGTGTCCAGTTTTGGGCCCCACACTTCAAGAAGGATGTGGATAAATTGGAGAGAGTCCAGCGAAGGGCAACAAAAATGATTAGGGGACTGGAACACATGATTTATGAGGAGAGGCTGAGGGAGCTGGGATTGTTTAGCCTGCAGAAGAGAAGAATGAGGGGGGATTTGATAGCTGCTTTCAACTACCTGAAAGGGGGTTCCAAAGAGGATGGCTCTAGACTGTTCTCAATGGTAGCAGATGACAGAACGAGGAGTAATGGTCTCAAGTTGCAATGGGGAAGGTTTAGATTGGATATTAGGAAAAACTTTTTCACTAGGAGGGTGGTGAAACACTGGAATGCGTTACCTAGGGAGGTGGTAGAATCTCCTTCCTTAGAGGTTTTTAAGGTGAGGCTTGACAAAGCCCTGGCTGGGATGATTTAACTGGGAATTGGTCCTGCTTCGAGCAGGGGGTTGGACTAGATGACCTCCTGAGGTCCCTTCCAACCCTGATATTCTATGATTCTATGATTCTTGTGTGTGTGCTGTGTGTCGTCCAGAGTCTTGTGTTCAGTGTGTCTGTGTGCTGAGTTTTGTGCCGTTTTGTGTGTCATGTTGAGTGGTTGTGGTGTCATGAGATGTGTTGTGTGTGATGCTGTGTGTGTCGCACACACAGACACAACACATTGCACATCACACGCACAACACGTCGTGTGTAGCACGTTGCACACATGTCGCACGCACACACACAGCACGTTGCACATCACACGCACAACATGTCGCATGTAGCACACACACATACAAAACATTGCAAGTCGCATTAACACACACAACACGTCGCCTGTCGCACGATGCACATCGCACCTAGCGTGGCCACATACAACACATCAAACATCGCACTCACAGCACGTAGCATGTCGAACGTCATACATACAGCATGTCGCACTTTACACACACAAAACGTTGCGTGTCGCACGCACAGCACGTCGCACGTCACACTCACAAACATGTCACGCACACACACAACATGACACAAACCATGTCACACAGACAGAAAACACTACACACGTCACACATACACAAACACACACAACACGACACACAACATGTCACATACACAGCACAGCACACAAAAAAGCACACAACACAACACAAGCACACGTGACACATAACACATCACAGACACCCACACAGACACACACACACACACATACAACACGTCACATACACTCAACACAACACTCTTGATGACACACAACACACACAGAATGCGACACACACCACGTGACACACACAACACATCACACAAAACGTCACACAAACACACACAAGACAACACACAACATGACACACACACACTACATCACACAAAAATATTTTCACACTTTTCAATCTAGCCCAATTTCATCAGGCCCTGGTAGTTCCTACGAGAAATGTGAAGGATGAGATATTGTAACTCTTCCCTCTTCGTGGGAGCAACAGCTGGCTGGGGTTTGGCTGCTCAGGCTTTTGTTCCCTGGTTTTACCCACTGTGGTTTCTTTTACATGTTTTCTTTCATAACGTATTTGATGTACCTGTGTGTAAGTTTTTGCCCAAAGGCACACAGCTGTACAGGTTTTATCTACAATCTTTACAAGTTGAAGTTGCAGATGGAGGGGGCTCCCAGCAATGGCAGCCTTAAGGGGGTGGGCTGCTAGAAGCTGGGGGACTGGATCGGGACCCCCCAACACTGACTGGTCTCTCTGCCCTGCAGTTTTAGTCCCCCAAATTAGTCTGATTATCACAACAAAAGTTTTGTTTCTCCTGCTGCTAACAGCCCACCTTCATCGATTGGTCTCGTTAAGAGTTGCTATGGCAACCCCCATTTTCTCTTCTCTGTATCGCTATATCTATATCTTCCTGCTGTATTTCCCCTGCATGCATCTGATGAAGTGGGCTTTAGCCCATGAAAGCTTATGCTCAGATAAATTGGTTAGTCTCTAAGGTGCCACAAGTCCTCCTCATTCACTTTTCCTGACTGATTGTGCTGGGGGCTCTGCCTGGCTCCAGCGCTCCGGTCCCTCAGCGACCAAGGCCACCTGGGAACCCCGATCGATTCCAGCTTCAAGGAGTGCTGAGATCCATCTGTCTCTTTCTGTGCCTCTGTCTCTCTCTAGGAATAGCCTCCTGACCCTGCCTCCTGTGATCAGTTATAGCTTGCTAGCCCCCCACCCCACCTCCATGGGTGTTTTTGGCTTCTCCATTCACTCTGCCGCAACGCTCCTTGTACCCAAGCTAAAGATCCCTGCAGCCCCAAAAATCCTCGGGGGTTTGCTCAGCAAGTGGGTTACGAGCAGAATGGTTGTGGGGTGAAGATGGGGATAGGGAGGTGCTGAACCTGGGGGCAGAGGAGGGTGGCAGATGAAGGTGTTGCTCAGCCCAGCCTGCTGAGTCCAAGGACATAAGAGGGGACCAGCATTAAATTGCTGTTCGATCCAGCCCACTGAGTCCCGGGACACATCAGGGGTCAGCTTGCGAGTGCTGATGACCCAGTCCTCTCTGACATGCTATGTTCATCTGTGTGTGCCTGTGTGTCTGTTCATGTTCATCACATTTGGGGGCTGGAAGGCGTTCTTTTTGGGGAGTGTCACCCCCGCACACACCCCCACACACTCAGTGGTAGTACAAGGGTTCAAGCAGGCGTTCTTTTTGGGGAGACTAACCCCCATTGCGCTGACCAGGAGAAGGGGGAAGTGGGAGCCTGCAGCACCATCTAGCGGCCAAAGGAGAAATCGCCGGCTTCTGGACCTGTGTGCGCCCTTGCTTCGGTTCACATCCAAAGCTGTGTCACGCCAGGTTGGGCAAATGGGGTTCTGCTGCCCGACATCATCCTCTGGAATGACTCAACCCGATGGGACACCTCCTGCGATACACTGCTCCGAGTGACGCTCTCAAACAGGTCCCCACAGCTCCCCAGCCACCCCCCACCGGGAGGCAGGTGTGAGAGGATTGTTCTCCCCAACTGACAGAGGGAGAAGCGAAGGCTGAGAAAGGCGAAGGGCCTTGTCTTCCATCACACAACCTGTCGGGATAGAGTTGGGAACAGGACCCGGGTGTCCTGACTTTCAAACGTACCATCAGTCTGGAGTTTCACTCACTGAATAAACGGACCTGGAATGAGCTATAGGCCAACAACCATTCACACTGATTCTTCAGCAAGTGTTTTAGAAGAAGGAGAACACCAGCGAGAACCAGGAACGGCTCAGAGACAATCAGCTGCGAGAAGGAGAACAATTCACCAAGCAGATGATTGGTTCTGGCTCATTTGCTGGGCCTTGAACAAGAACAACAAAGTCCTGAGTCTCCTCCCTGCCACGAGACCCCCTGCTCAGCCAATCAGCGTGGAGACTCTGGCGGTGGCTGAGGTTTCCCCAGATGGCCCAGGGATGGCCCAGGTCACCGGTGAGGATCACTCTCAGAGCACGCTTCCTGTCCCATCTCTTTGGGAGGCCTCCCACCATGAGGGCTACAGAGCAGCCCCCTCCTCGCCAGTGGAGGGAGGGAAGCAGGAAAAGGGAAACCAAAAAAGACAAACCCCAAGGACTCGAAGGGAAAAAGGCCTCGCTGGGGGAAAATTGTCCCACCTTAACCTCCTGTTTTCCATGCCAAGAATTTGGCCAGCACCGGGCGGATCAGGCTGCCTCGGTACCAAACCTCTCTGGGGCTCTTCCCTTCTCCACAGGGACGTCTGTCTTCTCGCTCAATGAGCAGTGGGAAAGGAGAAAACTCCAGAGAGGCTCCACCTCGCGCTCACATACGAGACCCTGAATTCTCTCTCAGTCCTCAAGGAGACACCTCCAGAAGGAGACTCCCTGCAGCAAAGCCCCGGGGGTCTCTGAGATCCCCCTGCCCTGCAGCCTGTCCTCCCTGGCCGTTGTCGTGGACTCTCTGTGAGGTCACCGCCTCCCAACCTCCTTTCACCAATCAGCTGAGTGCTGCAAAAGGCCCTTGTGATGTCACTGCCACCCCCACCCCTGCCCTGCAGGGCTCATGTCCTGCCCCGAGCCGGCTCCTGTGCGTGTTTGAGCTGCTCCCCCTGGGTCACCCCCACACACTCAGTGGTCGTGCAAGGGTTCACGCAGGCCACACGTGGAACCATCAGAGGATGCTCAATGGGCCGCACTCGGTTTTGCGGAGATTTGGAGACTTGAAGGCCAGAAGAGACTGTTAGATCATCTCATCTGGCCCCCTACACATCACAGGCCTCCTGCATGGCGCAGTAGCGAGTTTTGGACCAAAGTAGACTCCAGAAAGTCATCTCACCAAGGGATGGAGGAAGCACCACTTCCCTTGGGAGTCTGGAGGAAATTGATGCTGTGGGGGGCAGGGAATTGACCCCAAGGCCACACTTGTGAGTCTGTATCATAACACACATGCACAACAGCACTGCGCAAAGTATGTACACGTCACGTTAACTCTGATGTTTCCTAACGTTTAAAGGCCTGGTCTCCAGGGTGTTCTTTGTGCTTCTAGATCTATAGTGGGGAGAGATGCAATCATTTAGTTGAGAGTGGGAGCCGTGTTAGTCTGTATCAGCAAAAAACAAAACAAAACGAGGAGTACTTGTGGCACCTTAGAGACTAACAAATGTATTTTGGCATAAGCTTTCATGGGCTAAAACCCACTTCATTGGATGCATCCACTGGAAAATACAGTCGGAAGATATATATACACAGAGAACATGAAAAAATGGGGGTTGCCATACCAACTCTAACAGACGAATCAATTAAGGTGGGCTATTCTCAGCAGGAGGAAAAAAACCTTTTGTAGTGAAAATCAGGATGGCCCATTTCAAAGAGTTGACAGGAAGGTGTGAGTAACAGCAGTGGGGAACTTAGCATGGGGAAATAGTTTTTACTTTGTGTAATAACCCACCCACTCCCAGTCTTTATTCAAGCCTAATTTAACAGTGTCCAGTTTGCAAATTAATTCCAATTCTGCAGTTTCTGGTTTGAGTCTGTTTTTGAAGTATTTTTATTGGAGAAGTGCGACTTTTAGATCTGAAATTGAGTGACTAGGGAAGTTGAAGTGTTCTCCGACTGGTTTTTGAATGTTATAATTCTTGACGTCTGATTTGTGTCCATTTATTCTTTTGCATAGAGATTGTCCGGTTTGGCCAATGTAGATGGCAGAGGGGCATTGCTGGCACATGATGGCAAAGATCACATTGGTAGATGTGCAGGAGAACAAGCCCATGATGGTGTGGCTGATGTGATTAGGTCCTATGATGGTGTCCCTAGAATCATAAAATCATAGATCCATAGAATATCAGGGTTGGAACGTACCTCAGAAGGTCATCTAGTCCAACCCCCTGCTCAAAGCAGGACTGATCCCCAACTAAATCATCCCAGCCAGGGCTTTGTCAAGCCTGACCTTAAAAACTTCTAAGGAAGGAGATTCCACCACCTCCATAGGGAACGCACACCTCCCTGTGGAGCTGTGGGGACCTGTTTGTGAGTGTCACTCGGAGCAGTGTATCGTAGGAGGTGTCCTATTGGGTTGAGTCATTCCAGAGGATGATGTCGTGCAGCAGAACCCCGTTTTCCCAACTTCGCATTACACAGCTTTGCATGTGAACCGAACCAACCGTGCACACAGGTCCAGAAGACGGCGATTTCTCCTTTGGCCGCTAGATGGCGCTGCAGCCTCGCACTTCGCCCTTCTCCTGGTCAGCACAATGGGGGTTAGTCTCCCCAAAAAGAACGCCCGTCTCGTTTTGAATATTCCTTGATATGCACCCTGTGGACTGTCATAAACATAAAGGGAAGGCTAACCACCTTGAAATCCCTCCTGGCCAGAGGAAAAACCCTTTCACCTCTTAAAGGTTAAGAAGCTAAGTTAACCTCGCTGGCCCCTGACCCAAATGACCAATGAGGAGACAAGATACTTTCAAGGCTGGAGGGGGCGGAAAACAAAGGGTTCTCTCTGTCTGTGTGTTGTCTTTTGCCGGGACCAGAACAGGAACGCAGGTCAGAACTCCTGCAAAGGGTTAATAAGCAATCTAGTTAGATATGCGTTCAATTCTGTTTTGTTGAAATGGCTGATAAAAGAAGTTGTGGTTAATGGAATGTATATTCCTAATTTTTGTGTCTTTTTGTTACTTAAGGTTTAGCCTAGAGAGATTCTCTGTTCTGAATCTGATTACCCTGTAAGGTATTTCCCATCCTGATTTTACAGAGGTGATTCTTTTACTTTTTCTTTCATTAAAATTCTTCTTTTAAGAACCAGATTGCTTTTTCATTGTTCTTAAGATCCAAGGGTTGGGTCTGTGTTCACCGATGCAAATTGGTGAGTATTTTTATCAAGCCTTCCCCAGGAAAGGGGGTGTAGGGCTTGGGAGGATTTGTGGGGGAAAGAGGTTTCCAAGCGGGCTCTTTCCCTGTTATATTTCTTTGACACTTGGTGCTGGCAGCAATAAAGTCAAGGGACAAAAGGTAAAATAGTTTGTACCTTGGAAAATTTTAACCTGAGCTGGTAAAAATAAGCTTAGGGGTTTTTTCAGGCAGGTTCCCGCATCTGTACCCTAGAGTTCAGAGTGGGGAAGGAACCTTGACATAGACTGTTGGGATATGTTTCAAAATGTTGCAGGGCTTGTTTCATGGTCTACACAATGACAATCTTTCTTCCTTTTAAGACGTGATGACATTTTTGGTCAAGGTCCTTGATTATTCAGGGACATATCCAGGAAGACCCAAAGTATTTGGGACATAAGCCTTGTCTGGAAGGGTGCACAGGGCTAAAGTGTTTTTGGCCATAGCAGGTTACTTGTCCCAAGAATGACGTCCATCCCCCTTCAATTCAAGCCCCAAATGAGCTGTTACCAGAATTGCCCATTTTGGGAGCTGCAGGGATCTTTAGCTTAGGTACAAGGAGCGTTGCTGCAGAGTGAATGGAGAAGCCAAAAACACCCATGGAGGTGGGGTGGGGGGGAGAGCAATCAGCTTAAGCATGAAAGTTATTTATTCCCAGTTAGTAACCTTACAAGGGGAGCCAAACAAAAAACCCGTTCCACTATTAAATGTAATTTAAATTTGATGACAAAATTAGGGCTAGCAAACTATAACTGATCACAAAAGGCAGGGTCAGGAGGCTATTCCTAGAGAGAGACAGAGGCACAGAAAGAGACAGATGGATCTCAGCACTCCTTGAAGCTGGATTTAATCAGGATTCAGTGGGAAAGGAGAAAACTCCAGAGAGGCTCCACCTCGCGCTCACATAGAATCATAGAATCATAGAATATCAGGGTTGGAAGAGACCTCTGGAGGCCATCTAGTCCAACTAAATCATCCCAGCCAGGGCTTTGTCAAGCCTGACCTTAAAAACTTCCAAGGAAGGGGATTCCACCACCTCCCTAGGGAACGCATTCCAGTGTTTCACCACCCTCCTAGTGAAAAAGATTTTCCTAATATCCAACCTAAATCTCCCGCACTGCAACTTGAGACCATTACTCCTCGTTCTGTCATCTGCTATCACTGAGAATAGTCTAGATCCATCCTCTTTGGATCCACCTTTCAGGGAGTTAAAAGGAACTATTAAGTCCCTCCTCATTCTTCTCTTCCGTAGACTAAACAATCCCAGTTCCCTCAGCCTCTCCTCATAAATCATGTGTTCCAGACCCCTAATCAATTTTGTTGCCCTCCGCTGGACGTTTTCCAATTTCTCCACATCCTTCTTGTAGTGTGGGGCCCAAAACTGGACACAGTACTCCAGATGAGGTCTCACCAATGTCGAATAGAGGGGAACAATAACGTCCCTCAATCTACTGGCAGTGCCCCTAATTATACACCCCAAAATGCCATTGGCCTTCTTGGCAACAAGGGCACACTGTTGATTCATATCCAGCTTTTCGTTCACTGTCACCCTGAGGTCCTTCTCTGCAGAACTGCTGCCTAGCCATTCGGTCCCTAGTCTGTAGCGGTGCATTGGATTCTTCTGTCCTAAGTGCAGGACTCTGCACTTGTCCTTGTTGAACCTCATCAGATTTCTTTTGGCCCAATCCTCCAATTTGTCTAGGTCCCTCTGTATCCTATCCCTACTCTCCAGCATATCTACCACTCCTCCCAGTTTAGTGTCATCCGCAAACTTGCTGAGGGTGCAATCCACACCATCCTCCAGATCATTTATGAAGATATTGAACAAAACAGGCCCCAGGACTGACCCTTGGGGCACTCCGCTAGATACCGGCTGCCAACTAGACATGGAGCCATTGATCACTATCCATTGAGCCCGACAATCTAGCCAACTTTCTACCCACCTTGTAGTGCATCCATCCAGCCCATACTTCTTTAACTTGCTGACAAGAATACTGTGGGAGACCATGTCAAAAGCTTTGCTAAAGTCGAGGAATAACACATCCACTGCTTTCCCTTCATCCACAGAACCAGTTATCTCATCATAGAAGGCAATTAGATAAGTCAGGTATGACTTGCCCTTTGTGAATCCATGCTGACTGTTCCTGATCACTTTCCTCTCCTCTAAGTGCTTCAGAATTGATTCCTTGAGGACCTGCTCCATGATTTTTCCGGGGAATGAGGTGAGGCTGACTGGCCTGTAGTTCCCAGGATCCTCCTTCTTCCCTTTTTAAAAGATTGGCACTATATTAGCCTTTTTCCAGTCTTCCGGGACTTCCCCCAGTCGCCATGAGTTTTCAAAGATAATGGCCAATGGCTCTGCAATCACATCCGCCAATTCCTTTAGGAATCTCGGATGCAACGCATCCGGCCCCATGGACTTGTGCAGGTCCAGTTTTTCTAAATAGTCCCGAACCACTTCTTCCTTCACAGAGGCCTGGCCACCTCCTCCCCATGCTGTGCTGCCCAGTGCAGTAGTCTGGGAGCTGACCTTGTTCATAAAGACAGAGGCAAAAAAATCATTGAGTACATTAGCTTTTTCCACATCCTCTGTCACTAGATTGCCTCCCTCATTCAGTAAGGGGCCACAATTTCCTTGGCTTTCTTCTTATTGCCAACATACCTGAAGAAACCCTTCTTGGTACTCTTAACATCCCTCACTAGCTGCAACTTCAGGTGTGATTTAACCATCCTGATTTCATTCCTACATGCCCGAGCAATATTTATGTACTCATCCCTGTTCATTTGTCCAATCTTCCACTTCCTGTAAGCCTTTTTTTTGTGTTTAAGGTCAGCAAGGATTTCACTGTTAAGCCAAGCTGGTCGCCTGCCATATTTACTATTCTTTATACACATCGGGATGGTTTGTCCCTGTAACCTCAATAAGGATTCTTTAAAATACAGCCAGCTCTCCTGGACTCCTTTTCCCGTCATGTTATTCTCCCAGGGGATCCTGCCCATCAGTTCCCAGAGGGAGTCAAAGTCTGCTTTTCTGAAGTCAAGGATCCGTATTCTGCTGCTCTCCTTTCTTCCCTGTGTCAGGATCCTGAACTTGACCATCTCATGGTCACTACCTCCCAGGTTCCCATCCACTTTTGCTTCCCCTACTAATTCTTCCCGGTTTGTGAGCAGCAGGTCAAGAAGAGCTCAGCCCTTAGTTGGTTCCTCCAGCACTTGCACCAGGAAGTTGTCCCCTACAGTTTCCAAAAACTTCCTGGATTGTCTGTGCACCGCTGTATCGCTCGCCCAGCAGATATCAGACATATATGACCCTGAATTCTCTCTCAGTCCTCAAGGAGACACCTCCAGAAGGAGACTCCCTGCAGCAAAGCCCCGGGGGTCTCTGAGATCCCCCTGCCCTGCAGCCTGTCCTCCCTGGCCATTGTCGTGGACTCTCTGTGAGGTCACCGCCTCCCAACCTCCTTTCACCAATCAGCTGAGTGCTGCAAAAGGCCCTTGTGATGTCACTCCCACCCCCACCCCTGCCCTGCAGAGCTCATGTCCTGCCCCGAGCCGGCTGTTAGCCGACGGCCAAGGATGTTTGGTGAGGTGCCAGCTATGCCCGTTTATACCATCCGTGACTTTAACCGCTAGGACGCACTGTCCCTTTGCGGCGGGAAGCCCGGGCTAGGCTGACGGATGTCCCAAGGTCCTAACCACCCGTGACTTTAACTGCTAGAGCTCAGAGCTCCTTCGCAGCGGGCAGCCAGGATTGACTGACAGGTGCCCCAAGAGTTTGCCCCGTGGAGGCGGCACAACTCAACGCTAGGCTCTTAGTACTCTCACCTAATGGCCAGGCTTTAGAGCCAAAACGGCTGAGGTTCTTTAATTGTGTTGGCTGCTTTACAGTGAACCAGAGAAAACAAGTCAGGCTTATGCACAAATGGTTACCAAAATTTATTAAGCTAGATTCTAATCATGTGGTTACAAAATTGCTAGTGCCTACTTATTTAAATGTAGAGATGTTACACACACAAACAAGTTACAAAACTGAAGCCACAATCCCAAAGAAAGAAAACAAAGTATAGAGCTCTATTTCAAAATATGTGTACACTAAAGATAGGAGATCAGGTGTGGGTGCTTCTTACCCTCCTTGCATCTCTCGATTCCAGCGGTGCCAAGCCAGGATCGGTCACTCAATTCCGCGGAAAGACGAATAAGGGACAAGGCGTAGGGACCCTCTTAGCTGCAGAAGCCTTGGGAGGCTGTCACTTATCTGACCAGCAGATAGATAGTGAAAAGCACTCAAAAATCATGGTGCTGTAGGTCCCCTACATATACCTCTGTACTCCTTTATTCTCTTTCTCCTTTCTTATCCCAAATTGAGACTGGTCTGTCTGGGTGACGCCAGGTTTCGCAAGAGTAGTTTACTCTTGCAAGGGAGAGAAACAATAAGTGTCGACTACTGGACATTTCTTTTATCAGGGTAAATATTTTCCCACCTCGGATGTTGGGGTGTGTGCATCACGCTATTTAGTCGGGGCTAAGAGCCATTTCTGTCACAGCTTCTCTGTCTGCTGGGAGCCTAATCCTTGTATCTGCTCCCAGAGGCACATTGTAGCAGCACACCTGTGCTTTCACAGCTTCAAAGGCTGTGCTGGAATATATGTTAAGTGCCCTGTTCCGGCTTCCTCCTGTGTTTCCAGCAATGCTGGTCTGAGAGGGGTGGGGGCGGGCTGGCTGTCTGGCTACATTCCACCCCCTGATGCACCACACTACATCCCAGATTGCAAGGTGGCGGTGATGCCAGCACCTCTTGCCCTCCTTGGGGAAATCTAGAAATACCCAACAACCAAATTAGAGGATGAGGGTTCGCGGAATTGGTTAGGATCCCTTTTTAGCTCTAGGTATCTGATTTGCGTGGAGGAAAGAGCAGTTTGAATCAAACGCTTCATAATACATAAAGTTACACAAAAAACAATTACAATAATTAAAATGGTTAAAACAGTATTTACAACCGAATGTAAAAACGGGGAGAGGGAAAATCCCAAGTGTTGAGCTAACCATTGCATCCATGAGGTTTGTCCATTCTCAGCCACTGCATGTAAAATTTTAACTGCACCTTTAATAGCTCTATTTGCCCTGAATGATTTACATAAAAACAACAAGATTGGTTGATGACAGCACACACTCCTCCTTGCTGGGCTAGGGTAGCGTCTAGTGCTATTCTGTTCTGCAGAGCATATCGGGCCACAGACTGAAGTTGTTCATTTAAAAGCCCTAATGCATCAGCAGTATGATTCAGAGCAATTTCCAATTGTCCAGAAACGTTTGCTATTGCCATCTCGAGCTCAGTTATACCTAAACAAGGTATAAGTGCACGTGTAAATCGGTGAAAACCAGAGGGCCGTTCAATCAGGGGGTTGTAGGTGAACTTTCGTTTGGACCGGTGTATAAAACTTCCCAGATTTGTTATCTGGGGGCATCAACATGAGGGTGTACTGTTAGTCCCTCGGGTACTGCATGTCCCAGTGAACACCTTCCAGTCCAACCTACAGGTAGATATTTATATGCCTTGTCCCCACAAATAAAGAACAAGCCAGGTTCTTTACTAAGACTAGGTGAATAAGGTCCTCTGTGCCACCTGCCCCCCTCAGGTTTAGGTATGGGTTGGTGATATGGAACACAATATCCCATCTTAATGTTAGTACAGAGCAAAACTATTAACAAATCTTCTAAAATTTGATCTGAGCGAAAAAGTCCATTTTCATTACACTGATCTAATAAGGAGTTAATAGATTTGATTAGCAATGGGTTATAAATGTGTCCGGAACTGGGAATAAAGAACAGTGATTGGTCATACCAATCTCTGCTTTCAGGGTATCTACTCATATTCAGGGGAACAATTGTGGCATTATATATGCTAAAAAGGGGTCTATGTTCAAGTGTGCCGTTGATGGGACCTTTCCAACATTTTAAAGTCCTTTTGTCGCTCATGGGTGGGTAGGTAGTCCAACCCCCACTTTTCTGATCAAATACAATTGTATGGGCACATTGCTGCTTATCTAGACTACCCATTTGTATGTCACCCTGAGTTTCAAAACAAATAGGGTATACTTCTTTAGATGATCCCGTTACATATTCCACAGGCCGTCCCCAAACAGTGTGATGCCATTGTCCCACCTCCCCCGAGTCATTGCGAGGGTTGTTGGTGTACCATGCTGGTCCCCACTGAAAGATGTCGCTTTTGTTCCACCAATCATTTAGGCTGAGTGGTACAAATTCAATTCCCAGTGCATTGGTTGAATCTAGCAAGGTGCACATCCAGCAATTTGTAGCACCAGCAGCTGAGGCGATGGTTTGGATTGCTCCCCGAAGAGGATGTTCTGGTATTGCCAAGGTGACTGGAGCCAACAGAAGGATCATGAGGGCTTGCAGGAACATATCTCTGGTGGGTCGTGTTCTAGCTAAAAAACTTATTTTAACACTAAAAGCAAAAATTACACCTGCTATCATAAGTAATGGCAAATATATCAACAGTCCATAGTAGTCTCTAGTGATCAAACAGGTCTGCTGCATGGTCCATTTTGCTGACAGGTTAGCTGGCAGGTTGCTCGGAACCATGGGACCATTCCTGCAATAAATCACATGGTCAGCCGGTCTTGGATGCGATCCAAGCCTCTGTAATGGTTATTAGCCTTTTATCAGCATTTAAGGCACTCCATACACCTTTCTCTTTATAGGCATGCAAAACACAGGTAAAGGTTCCCAGGGCTGGGTGTTTAATCACAACAGTGTCTCCGGGAGCATACTTGGAACTGTGCAGTGGTGTTCTGGCAGGGGAGATAGCTTTCCCTGTCGGGAAGAATCCCCTGCTGATTGGACTTCCTGTAGGAGTCTGTCTGTTGTTTAATCTCTGCACCACTTCGTCCAGTCTGTCTCCCCATGTGCCATCAGTAGGCTTCAAGTGATTCTTTAGCAACCCATTCCAGCGCTCGACCATGCCATTAGATTGAGGTCGATATGGAAGGTGGAAGGTCCATTGGACTCCATGGTTAAGGGTCCATTCCCTTACAAGTTTATTCTTAAAATGCAAACCATTATCTGATTGGATTTCTTGAGGCATTGGGACAATTGCTGTTAAGCGGTTTAGTCCCATAACTGTGGACAACCCTGTTGCCAATCGGGTTGGATATGCAAAACCAATCCCTGAAACAATTTCTACTCCAGTCAAGATGTATTTCCACCTCTGCCTTGTAGTGGGCAGTGGTCCGACATAGTCGACCTGCCAGGTTGCCCATAGTGTTTTTCCATCTCTTAGCCTGGCAAACCTTTGTCCTTCTGCTATATGTTTTCTAGTCTCAGCACAAATAGTGCAGGCTTGCACCAGGTCTCTAGCCTGTCTGTGGGTGATAGGCCACCCCCTGATATGTGCTTGCCGCACTAACTCATCACTTCCCGTGTGTCCTAAATTATCATGTAACCATGAATATAAGCGTTCCCATTCTACTTGTGTGGTAAAGAGCTGGGCAGCTGCATCGGCTAAATTGTTTAACTGTGCAGCTGGGGTATTATTCCTCTGATGAGCTGAGACATGTCCTATAGACAGGGGTTCTTGCAGGCCATGCTGATATAACCACTTCCAGTATTCCAGTCCCCAGACTGGTTTACCTCCTATTTCCCAGTGGTTATTTTTCCAGTTAGTGATCCACTGGGTGGCACCTGCCCATACCGCATAGGAGTCCGTATATACTGCGGTGGCTCCTGCTTCACAGGCCAGTTTAATTGCAGCCAATTCTGCACGTTGTGCTGACCCATCAATTTCAGCAGTTAGGGGTGCTGCAGAGGGGTCTGCAGGCACTGCTGCAGCTTTTCCCTTCCATTTTCCTTCAACCAGCCTGGCACTGCCATCAGTGAACCATACTCCCTCAGGCTTAGAAGGATCAAATGGGGCAGCATCCTTAATGGGAGACTGCTGTGGAGGTAGGCGGAATTCATCAGGCATTGCTACTTTCCATAGGGATTCCTGAATCATAGTGGGGTTTTGTGCAGTGTCTGCACTCCCTACCCTGTGGTGTATGTAAAGTGCCCATCTTTGGATAGTCATCTTTTGTGCTACACCAGGTGGTAACTCTTTCCCTTCCAATATAGGTGTAATGATTGGAAGAGGAGTGTGAATTGTGATGTCCTTATCCTGAGTTAATTCCTCAGTTTCTCTCAAGGCTGTGTAAGCTGCCAAAAGCACCTTCTCATAAGGCGTGTAGTTAGCCTGTGACCCTTGCCATGACTTGGAACCAAACTGAATTGGTCGTCTGGGAGCAGAGTCACTGTCTTGCCAGAGAGCATAAGACATTCCAGTGGCTCCCACAGTTAGGTACAAATGGAGTGGGGCTTCAGGATGTATGGGACCCAGAGCCTGATAGGTGTGTATCTCCCCTATCAGTTGCCTGAGGGCTTCCTCATGGGCAGGAGCCCATTCCCAGGCAGCGCTTTTCTTTAACAAATTGTACAATGGTCTGGCTATAATGGCAAAGCCAGGTACCTGTTTTCTCCAAAACCCCAGGGTTCCCAAAATCTGTCTCAATTGATCTTTACTTTCAGGGGAGGGTGCCTGATTTAGCTCTTGCACAGTGTCATTAGGCACAGACCTCCGACCTCCCATCCATACAGTACCTAAGAATTTTATCTCTTGGGAGGGACCTTGGCATTTCTCAGCTGGTAACTCTAAATTAAGGGCTTCTAGTGCTCCTTTGATTTGATTCATAGCCTCCTGTACCTCTTCTGGGGTTTTCCCACCTATTAAGATGTCATCAATGTATTGCACAGTTTGTACATTGGGTGGCAGTATAAGGTCATCTAGGACCTTTGCCAGTGCCCCATGGCAAATAGTGGGTGAATGTTTAAACCCTTGTGGCATTCGGGTAAAAGTGTATTGTACACCTTTCCAAGTAAAAGCAAATCTTTCCTGGTCAGCTGGTTGCAAAGGGACCATGAAGAACATGTCCTTTACATCTAATACTGCTAGCCAGGGTTTATCCCAGGTTTGTATGGTGTTTACAATATCTGTTATGCTAGGGACTGCTGCAGTTAATGGTCCAGTGTTACTGTTTAGCTTCCTATAGTCTATAGTGAGTCTCCATTTGCCATTTGGTTTCTTGATGGGCCACACAGGAGAATTAAACGAGAGTGGGTACGAATTAAAATTCCTCGCTGTTCCAAATCTTTGATCAGGTCAGTAACAGGGCTTATGGCCTCAGCTGGGACATTATACTGCTTTATGTTTGTTACTGTTGAGGGCGGGAGAGCAGGTGCGCTGTTAAGTAAGTTTACAGAATAGTGGGGAGGGCTTTCCTCTTCCAGGTGGGTGGCATGAGGAACAGAACTGACTCCAAAAGCCCATCTTTCCCCATTAATCCTTCCCTCCTTTCCTCTTAAAACGTCCATGCCCAGTATGTTGGCATTGCCCAAAATCACCTCATATTTTCGGGGCTGATGGTGGGGTTGCAAGGGGATATCCAGTTTTATCTTAACTAATGGGTAAGTTATGGTACTGCCATTTACCCCTGTAACAAGTACCTGCTTTCCGCCAGTAGGTGGCGAGCCCTGAAAACTTTCTCCTTAATCATGGACCTTTGAGCCCCTGTGTCCATTAAGAAAGGAATAATGTGTTTGTCATTTACAGTTACATGTATCCGGGGGTCTTTTGCTGTTGTTTTCTCCTCTTTGGATTCAAGCTGGTTTATTAGGAGAGGAGATTGGCCCCCGCAAGCTAGTTTCCCTGCTCTGGTAACTCTTGCAGTTGCCGCAGCAATGGAGTATACCGGGTGTCTGCAGGTGGGGAAAGAGGAGAGAGCTGCAGAGGTGCACTGGGAGTAGCATGAGTTGTCTCCCAGTCAGCTCTTTTAAAGGTGGTGAATAATTTTAGCCGCTCTGTGGGCAGCCCATTTATCACATCTCTGGGATAACCTAAAGCCAGACATTGTCTCCACAACTTGGCTCTAAGCTCCTTTTCCTCTTGGGTT